>NC_134036.1:7726811-8074320 GCF_964204645.1 Tubulanus polymorphus
TAGAATGTTGAAATTTTATCTAAAACGAGGAATGAAATTAAAGAAAGTACAAAGATATATTGAATTTAATCAATCGAAGTGGTAAGAAAAATATATAGATTTCAATACTCAACAGAGAACAATATCAAAAACAGATTTTGAAAAAGATTTCTTCAAATTAATGAATAATAGTTTTTATGGTAAAACATGTGAAAATATTAGAAATAGAAATGATATTGAATTAGTAAATAATTCTGAAAGATTAAGACATTTACAATCAAGTCCTAGACATTTAGGAAATAAAAGATTTGAAGATTATTTAACAGCAGTTAAATTAAAAAGAACATCAATGAAATTTAATAAACCTATATTTATTGGTTCGACTGTTTTAGAAGTATCAAAATTATTAATGTATGATTTTTATTATAATGTTTTACAACCACTTTTTGGGGAAAAGCATATTGGAATATTATATTTTGATTCTGTAACAGCTGACACCCCAATATTATTAAAATGTAATGATAAAATGTTGATAAGAAGAATTTCAGAAATAATTCCAAAACAAAATGAATGTTATATTTCATATGGAGAAAAAGAATTAATACAAATAAATGGATTAATGGATGTTTGGACAAGAAATGAATGGAAAAAATTAAAGAATATTATTAGACATAAAACAAATAATAAAATCTATAGAGTTAGAACTAAATTAGGGTTCGTAGATGTTACAGAAGATCATAGTTTAATTAAACGAAATGGCGATGAAATAAAACCAACTGATATAAAAATTGGAGATGAATTATTACATAAAAGATTTTTCCAAAGAATGAATCATATGTCATTTGATGAAATAATTGATAATATTTATAATATAGAACCCGAAACATTAGAAGAAAAAGAATATTTTATCAAAGGATTTTTCATGGGTGATGGTTCAGCAGGTGTGTATAATTATGTTAATCGCACTCAATATTGCTGGTATTTATGCAATCAAGACTTAAAATTATTAGAAAGAATTAAGAAATTCTGTGAAGAAGTTTATTCACATAAAACATTCAAAATCATAGATGTTATGAAATCATCGCAACGTTATAGAATACATGTGAATAATCCTAAAGATTTTGCTATAAAATATAATAACGAATTCTATATTCATGCAATAGTGAAAAGTAATACTTCAACTAAAGAAAAGATAGTTCCAGATTATGTATTAAATGCAAACAATAATTTAAGAAAATGGTTCTTCATTGGATTCTACGCAGCCGATGGTACTAAAAGTTTCAAAAACCGCAAAACATTATCTTTAGCTCAAAAAGGAAAAGTTGCTATATCAGGCTTAAATATATTATGCAATTCATTAGGTTTTAATATGAATATTGGATTGATTAAATCTAAACCAAATTGCTTTAATTTAAAGCCATGTAGAAAATGAGTTAACTGAAGAAGTTAAAGATTTATTTGAAATATATAACCCAACAGATTATGTTTATGATTTATCAACTGAAGATGGTACATTTAACTGTGGATTTCCATTAATAGCCAAAAATACTGACGCCTACATACTAAAAATCAAGACAAACGACATAACAAAAGACTTAACAACATTAAAACATCATTTTGATTTTAGCAATTATCCCAAAGATCATGAACTATTTAGCAATGATAATAAAAAGATTCCAGGTAAATTTAAAGATGAATTAGGGGGTGATGAAATGATTTAATTTGTTGGGATAAGAAGTAAAATGTATAGTTACAGAACAAAAGATCATGAAGCTAAAAAGTTAAAAGGAATAACAAAACATGTGGTTGATAAACATATAGAATTTCAAGATTATATAGAGTGTTTATATAAATCAATTGTAATGAAACACAAAATGAATTGTTTAAGATCAGAAGATCATGAGATGTACATTAATGAAGTTGAAAAAACTAGTTTAAATCCATTTGATGATAAAAGGCATATTTTAGATGATGGTATAAAAACATTACCTTATGGTCATTAAAACATAAAATCAATATCATCATACTCGAAATCACTATTGGCTTCTTCATTTTCATTTAATTGTTCAGGTTCTTCTTCCATTCCATTTTTCTCATTTAAATAAAGTTCTATCTTGTTCCACATTTCATCTCGCTCTCTTTGTTTCTTTTTGTTTGTTAATTCATCAAATGGAATTATAATATCTATGTTTAAATAATTTACAATCTTATTTAAAAAGAATTCATAATTTATTGAATCTGTTATTCTATTTTCTAAATGATACATTAATATTTGTTTGAATATTTTTTTTATATTTTCCGTATCTTCTGATAATTTAGGTTTTTCATAATAATCGTTAAATAATAAATATAAATACATTTTCTTTTCTTTTGTGTTAATCAAATGTTGACGGAATAATTGTATTTATAATATCTTTTTTAGTTATTTCACCATTTTTATTTTCTATTATTTTCATTTTTTCAAGCCATTGCATATATTCTGGTGTATGATCTTCCATAGAAAATATTTTTAAAATTTCATCTAGATAATTTAATTTTGGATCTATGAGAAAATCTCTAGTTTTTTCTTCACCCAATAAATTCTTTTGCCATCCACATTCATTACAAAATAACACAGTACCTTCTTGTCTTAAGGTCGCATAACTACATTGTGGACATTTTCGTTTATAATTTATTGGTAATATATCTTCATTAAGCTCCTGGTATTTTCTTACGTTTTCTTTATGTTTTATTGTTCTATTATGTAGATTTGAATTACTTGTTGTAATAATCAATTTACAATATTTACAATAATATGTTTTTCTTGTTAATTCATTATATTGTTTTTCTAACTTTTCAACTGTTTCTTTATTATCTGGTTACGTTTTCTCATATTTTATTTTTTCTAATAAATTATTTTTTCTTTCATTGAATTCAGTTTCAAATTTATTAGAAATTTTATCTATATGTGCTTTACGAAATTCATGATTCTCCCAATCTTCTATATTTTCAGGGCTATATTTTATTCGACAAGGCTCACAGAAATGATCTTTTATATTATCCTTATCATAGAATAAGAAAGGTCTTTTCCAAAAAACTTCAGGTTCAACTTCGGCAGAATTACTATTACTTTCATTACTATCAACATTAGCCGTTGCGCCATTAATTCTACACTTCTCTGAATGTTTTTAAACATAATTTCTTGAGAATAATTTATTACATTTTGGGCAGTTTATTTTAGGGGGTTTATAATTTTCATCATATTTTTTCATATGTCGAGCCATATTACTTTTTCTTAGAAGTTCACCACAAATTTCGCATGCTATCTTCTCATCCATTTATTTAGGAAAAATTTTATTAAAATTAATTTTTAGTGATGAGCGGTATTTTTTTTACGTTATAAATAATGGTAGAATTAAAAGAATACAGGATATTTGTTGATTCAAGAAAACTTACAAATTATAAATCTCATAATTTACTAGTACAATTAGATAGAGAATTTAAGAATTGTGTAGATTTAAAATTAGTTAATATAAGTTTATGTAATTCTATTTATAATATATCGAATAAAACTATTGAACATAACACTTTTTTAATTCATATTAGAAATATAAATAAATGGTTTCATCTATTTCTAAGACCAGGATTATATAATTTAGAAACATTAGCTCAAGAAATTAATCGTAGAGCACGGTTGAAAATTAGAAAAGATGATAAATTTTTAATAAGATTTATAAAAAGTGATAGCCCAAATAAAATTAAAATAAAGGTATTTGATGAAAGTCAACATGCATTTATAGTAAAAAAACCATTAGCTAAATTGCTAGGAATTGCACCAGATGTTGTTACAGTAAACGTAGAAGACATTTCAAATATAATACCTTTTACACACTTTTATATTTATTGCAATTTAATTGATCCTACAAAAACGATAAAACTATTATCGCAACTAAAGATACAACATGTAATTCTAGTATATTCAATATTTTACCATTGAAGAATGTTAAACAATTTGGAACGCAAATAAATTATAATTTAACAGAATGTGATTTCAAACCTTGTATTCCACATTTCAATAATTTTGAATTATAAATAAGAAATCATAATGGTTATTTAATTGATTTGAATAACTTTCCTGTAATATATGAATTAGTTATAAGATGTAGAGAGTAATTTTTTCATTATATAAATGAATATAACTGTTGGACCGAGTATATGTTTTGGATTTGATTTTAAACGTGAGAAAGAAATGAAATTTAACATTACTGATGTAATTACACATATTAAAAATATTGCATTTTCTAATGAAACAACATTTGAGTATGAAACAACAATAGATAAAGAAACTTTAAATGTAGAAAAGATTACTAATTTAATTAGAGAATCTTTAAGATTTTATGAATTAGATGAAGATTTTATCATCGATGATATTAAAAAAATAATAATTGAAATATATACAAATGAAACTAGTAATGAAATAAATGTTGAATTAATCATAAATAAGTTAACTAAATATTTTGATGATAGTAATTTTTTTGATAAATAAATGAGTGATAATAAGTGGATAATAACTGGATTATATAATGGCGCATTACTATCAGTTGGAACTGTTGGTTATTCAATGGTATTAAAAAAAGTATTCAAAATGGGAAGTGTTAATGTTGATAGATTTGATATCAATGATATCTTAAAATTAACATTAGCAGTTACTTTATCTAATTTAACTATTGATTATTTGGAAAAACAAAAATATATTCCTCCCATATAAATGCATAATTTTTTTGCTAAATAAATGGCTTCTGCAATTATAACTATTATAGGATCGGCAATTGTTAACGCTTTAGCATTTACTGGTGGTGGATATTTATTTAAACATATTGATAAAAATAGTTCATTAGGAGAACAAAGAAGACATAATTTAGCATTAGAGAAATACAATAAAGCAGCAGAAGAATATAAAGAAAAACGACAAAACTATATGGATTACATGAATAAAGAATTATATGATCAGAAGATTTCACATAGAGATTTTCAATCAGTTGATGATGCAATGAGTTTATATAACGCAGTAACAAATAAAGAAAAATTACATCTATACAAACCTAAATTATCAGATTATTATACCCCAAGTAAAGAACAACAGAAATATGAAATAATTTGGATTTTAGGTGGAACTGTTATTGTTATATTTGTTGCTTATAAGTTTACTAATTAGTAATTTTTTTTCTAAATAAATGGAAGATAATATTGATATTATTCCTCATGATATAAATAAAACTAAATTAAAAATATATTTAGAAAAACAAATATTAGAATTTGAAAGTGATTTAAAAGTTAAAAAGAAAAAATATTTAAAAAGTAAAATTATATATTATTTGATTATTAGTGGTTCGGTTACAATTAGTTCTGTAATAACATGTGACGTTCCAATTGAAAAAACTTTAGATGATTTAGGAATAACAGAAAACAAATTAATTCCAGATGATGGTGCTTTAAATAATGTTACAACAAATAATAATTATGAATATTATCTTTATTGCAAACATCAATTAGAAATATTAATAGCATCTGGAAAATGTAAAAATTTTGTCAATAAAAATTTAACTTATAATGAATTAGATACAATGAAATCAGATGAAATTATTAGATTATTTAAGATTTATGAAGCCGCGAGAACAGCTAAAATTAATGACGCGATATCAGAAAATGTAGTAAAAGGTAATAGTAAATTATGTAATTATATACTACCAATTGAAGATGAAAATAGATTATATTCCGATTTAAAAAATGATTATTTAGTTATGACTGAATTAAATAAATGGATTGGATATTTATCGTTTCAATTAGGTGGATTTATGACATTATTATCAACTGGGGTTATAACATTTTCAAATATTGAAAGTAAAAATATTTCTATAATAAATGAGCGAGGTGAAAGAAGTGAAGGAATTAAATGTGAAGAAAAAACCGAGAACTCAGAAACAAATTGAATGGTCTCGGCAATTAGGGATTAAATCACAAGAATATAAAAAAGCTGTAAAAGAAAAAATAAGTAATAAAAATGTTAAAAAAAATGGTGAAAATATTGTTATTTCTACTCCTTCTGATAATAGAATATTTGATAAATATTTATATTTTACAGTTGGATTTGTAATTGTATTCATTTTGATTGGGTGTAAATGGTGTAAGAAATCAAATAAAATTCATGATATTAATAATTCTGAACCAACTGCTATCAAAAATGAAAGTACTTCTGAAATTCCAAAATTGATAATACAAAAAAAGGATTAATATTTTAGAAAAAAAGCAAAAAAAAATAATTTTTTTTAATTAATTGAATATCTCACTACTTTTGTCTATCTATGCGGAGCAATTAAATTGTCCAGATAAGTCATTTCGGATTCGAGATATTCATTATTTTTATTAATTTATTTTGTTTTTACTTGAATATTGTATTACAGTCGTTTCTTATTATTAGTTTTTTCTTAAATTGAAAGATGACAACACTGGGTATGATAAAATGAATATTTGAATTTGAATTTGTTAATCAATTAACATAGTAATTGATTACTAATTTGATTAAAAATTATATCATAATTAAGTTAAAAATCCATAATTCATTTATCAGTTTTCATTCTTATATTCTTTTCATTCGAAATAATTTATAATTTCAAATTTCACATATTTTTTTAGCACCAGCAACATTTACTTAGGTGTTTTAGCTAAGTATATAAGGCAATTCATTCAACCACTGGAGTGCCGCCGGGCTTGTCTTGCAGGGGCATTTCGAAAATGCACCTTTGTCCACCCTCCGTGGTTCTCCTTCAGTTTCGACTTTCGATCCTCCTTTCGGGGTAAGGGGTTGATAGGAAATGCATTAGGCGCCTTAAATATAATGTGTTTCCTGTCAACCATTGAAGGAGAATTGGTGAGGCGTGGGTCACAGGGGTGTAAGTAGAAATGCTTGGGGATAGGTATCTCGTGGCGCCTCTCAATAACGGGATGCTTATCCCCTAAAAACTCTGCGAGTCAAGTCGGGTGGTTTTGCTAAAACTTACCGTAAAAACATTGAAATATTCCTTTTAATCACGAGAGAATGATGACTATCCTCCTGTCGTCACGGCCGAGCTAATTTAAATAAACCTCGCTTTCAGCAACCAATGAAAACGTGGTAGTTCAATGCCGGCTAACTGGCTTGTGTGTGTTGTATGTACTGCGTGCTTAATATATAACTGCTAGCTATCCAATATAACAACAACGTTGTGCAACACCTGTTTGATTGATCAATATTCAAATGAAGCACTCTCATATAATAACATGTAACAGATGTTTGACTGTATGATTGTAGTTGTTTATAAAACGACTAAGGTCATTTTTAGATATTCATTATTTTTATTTTTTATTTAATCAACAATTTCCAAATCATGATGACCGTCTTCATTTTTCCCATGATATATTATTTTAAATCCTACTAAATCTTTCAATTCCTCTGTACTCAATGAAACCCATTTATCGGGTAAAAACACTTTAAATTCTCGTGATGTACTAACATTACAGTAGTTTAAATTAGCTGATACTTTCTCTCCATATTTAGTTTTTATCTTTTCTAATTTCAATATCTTATGTTCAATTTCTTTTGTAACATCAACTAACTTTTTTATTTCAAATTGTTTTTTTGTTGGTTTAATTCTGTTATTTATTGTTGCTAAGAATGCTTTTCTATCTCCCATTTATTAGGAAAAAAAATTACTTGTGGTGATGAGTGGTCGACCTTCGACCTCTGATCTGAAAGCCTACTTTCCCAATTACTAATGTGGTGTGAGAATTAGTGATGTATTGATCCCACTAGAGGTCGGTAGTGTAATTTGAAAAAGCGATACATGAAAACCATTAATATACATATATACGACCTAGAAAAGTTTCATCACGTGTGGTTTCTTTGATTTTCCCCGGTATTTATGTCGCTATTTGGTAGAAATGCCTTCAGTCAGACTGTGCACATGCACACCACCTCAGCCAATAGTAAACCCGATAAAAGAAAATGTTGAAAATTCGGAAAATATATTCATTAAAAACTGAAGTCATCCTCAACCCACCTTATCAATCATCCCCCATCAACAAACGACTAGACCATTTTGAAAATACTCGAGAAAATGAAACACGACCGAAGCCGATATTAAAACGGGTAAAAGAAATTGTTGATAATTCGGAAAATATTTACATTAACAACTGATGTCATCCTTATCCTCCTTTTCTTACATCCCCGGGTAACAAACGACTCGACCATTCTGAAAATACTCGAGAAAACCAAACACGACCGAAGCCGTTATTAAAACACATGAAACAGAAGGTTGAAAATTCGGAAAATATTTACATTAAAAACTGAAGTCACCCTCACTCATCCTTGTCAACCATCCTCCAGCAACTACCAGTTACTTTGTAAATATTTCACCGGATGAACCCCCAAATAATAATAATTCTATACAAGATAAAGTTAAAGATGGTCTAATGAAATGCAAAATATCTATGAAAATTATCTAAAAAATCTGCTGCACCATGACCAGGTATTAAATAATTATTTCATATTAATAACACGTTCAAGATTGATTATTGAAAATTTAGATCAAGGACTAGAAAAAAAAAGAATTCTATTATGATGATTTAATTGATAATTTTAAACCAATATAGACAAAATGTGGATTTAATGTAACTAATAAAATGTGGAGTATTTGGCACCAGATTTGAAATATTTAGATGGTGATTATTATTGGCGTTTCAAAGATGACTATGATTTTAAGATATCTTCTTATAAATGTCGTGATAAAATAGTAACAAAATCAACTTTGGCTAAATTGGAACAATCTAGAATTAAAAGAGTAAGTAATAAGAATGATTTAACTGATGTTACAGAACAAGAAATAACTCTAAATAGAAGAGAATTTAATCAAAGAAATGATTATATTTCGAAGATGATTCATGAAAATTTAGAACCAGAAACAATCCCAAAAGAAGTTATTAATTCAAAAACCAGTAAACCTAGATCATCGGGATTTCAAACTGAAAAACTTTTACCGGAAGGAGTAATTGGTTTAACAGATCAATAAATAGAAGCTTTAACTATGTTTCATGAACAATTCCTCTGAGAAATTATTAGTATAAGAAATGAAGCTGAGAAAATTGTACATGAAAAAATTACGACTTTTGAAGATTAATCATCTAAATCAAATAAAGAATAAGAACAATTAAGATCGGATTTAGATCGTCAAGTAATTGAAGAAATGTAATATAGACAAAATGAATTACGTTTAGAAGAAGAAATTGATAATTTAAAAGAAAATTCAAAAGTACAGAAAAAGAAAAAAAAATGATTTATTCAAATCAGGTGCTAATAGAATTTAAAGATTAAAAGATATTTTTAAATAATTATTAATAAATAAAACCAACTTTTGAATTATCATTAAAAGATAGAATAAAATCATTATTTGAATTAAAAGGTATAACAAGATGTGTCTAAAGAAATTAGCAAAATATTTATGGGAATTATCTAAAAAATCTGCTGCAGCATTACCTGGAATTATGGCATTAATTGATCGTTTTATTTTTAAAGTCTGTTGGAAATATTATTAGTTTTACTGCTTAACATATTATTGTATTTTTAATTGCAGTTGTTAGTGCTATTATTTTCGGATTTTTAAATATGATAAAAAGTAGATAAGTAAGCTTTTTTATTAATAACTGGTGAATGTAAAATATATAGATCCTTCAAATAATTCGAGAATATCTAATGCAAATCAAGCAGAACGTAATCATCATATAATTTCTCAATCCTTCAAGTAAAATATTAATCCAAATGAAACTTTATATGTTAGAATTCCTAGATTAAATCAAAATACTTTTTATGCTTATCAAGCAGTATGTATTTATCAGCTGATAGGCTGAGATTTCAGCCTATTCTTCTGTAAAACGTATATGGCGCCAAGTAAAACAAGATAAATTAAATAAGCTAATCCCACAAAATTTTGTAAAATATAAAGATATGAATGAATTTACGTTAGAACAACGTAATGAAAAATGAAAAATCTTTAAAACAATGAAAAATCTTTAAAAAGATAATATTGGTTGATATTGAATATAATTGATTTTTTAGTCGTTATGTATGGAGTTTCCGACTATCCAGAAAAGATGCTGTACAAACATCAAAAGGTTCAAGAAAATTTCTTTCAGGTCCTGCGAATCCAGAATAAAATAGAATTTGATGATGGAAAAGAATTTGATAATTCATTTGTTCATGGACTCTTAGATTTTTTAACAACATTGGATAAGAAAGCAGCTGAAGCAGAGAACAAGAATGTGGAAATATTTTACAGCAAATAATACTTTTAAATGGATTTATATTTAACAAAAATTAATAGAAGGATATAATAATTCTTATCATTCGTCCATTGGAATGAAACCTATTGATGTTAGAAAATATGAAAATGCTGAAATTGTTTGCCATAATTTATATGGAGCATTTCTTGTAGATGATTTTGGTGAACCTATCTATATAAAGTTGGTCAGTAAGTAATAACAACAAAACCGTATGTCAATGAATTAGTAGATTTTGAAGGTGAAGAAGTTGATTGGTAGTTTATGAAGACGAATTAATTCTAACTACTGAAAAACTAGAACAAGAATATAAAATTGAAAAAAAAAAAAATTAAAAACAAAAACTGCTAAAGAAAAAAATATTTTTAGTAAAATGAGTTGGATGGCTAGATAAATTTAATGAATTGATATCATTAAGTGAAATTAAAAATATGTAAATCAATGAGGAATTATTTATATTTCAACATCATAATATGTCATTTTCTCGTGTAACAAAATGTGGAAAAACTTATTTTTATATTGAATTCATTAGAAACTGTTTATAATAACTATTTTGATATATTAGTATTATTTTGTCTAAGATATGAATTCAATAAAACTTATAATAGGAACATTACTAGAAATACTAAAATTATTGTATTAGATCCTAGATTGTATTAGATAACAGTTAAAGAAAAATTTAGATAATTGTATTAAAATAGCAATTGATACATTGATACATCTAATACATTATTTAATATAGATAATTGTGACGTAAGCGGGCATTCGAAAATGAACCAAGAACCGATGACAGAGTTTCTGCCAAATCTTAAGAGAGTCAATAAGATGGTGAATCGCAATACGATATGATCGGTCGTGGCGGAATATCCTTCATATAATGTTTGAAAGTCCGCAGAGATAAGGAAGCGACGGTAACCGTTTTGAAACATCGTTATCTTTGTAATTCGCAATAATCATATGATTCAATATGCTCAAACTCATTGCGGTTTCATAATAATATATTCAATTATATAAAATTTGAATTTGAATAGGATTTATCTAATTATCAGCATATCCACTATTTACAGATTCTACATTTTGAACTGTAGCCAAAGATCTCCATTCCCAAATAGGGTGGTTTCTTAAGAGGTAAATCTGCTTAACTGGAAAGCAAACATATCGATATTTTATTTCCCTTTCTATTTTCATGATGTGGAAAGAGTTTTCAACCGACATAAGAAGCCAATGAGTATAATCTTAATTGTCGAATCGCGTTAAGACTAATCAAAGCAATAGTATTTCGACCTATTGCCTAAATCTTTGAAATATGGCCAAGTTGATATCAAACTCTGGGTAGTTGATATCAAACTCTTTTTGAAGCCAACTTTCCTTTTCAAAATTTGTGGCCAGAATTTCAAAATCCCCGACTACGGGTCTGTTATGAAAGTATTCAGACCAGGAGCACATCCAGATACGTACAATACCAGTCATCGCGTTATATTGAAATGGTTGACGCCGGTACTAAACTATTTGATATGACAATTTATGGCAACGTGTGACTTTCAAAAACATTGCCACCGTAAAGTTCCGTATGCTTAGGTAACATTTCAAAATTGCTATAGTAAATACACGTTCACTAAGGAGCAAAATAGTATCGAATGGTTAGATTTTATTTTCATCCCACTTAAATCGAAATTTAAAGTAGGATATAAAGAGTTCAAATAATGTAAGAACCAAATCAAATTGAAATCGGCGGAAACTAACCGAAGAATATCATCAACGTATCGTCGCAAAAGCTTGGGTCTACTTTCAGTGTAAAATGAATAATTGTACTTTCAAATTGTTACAAAAATAAACGAGCCAAAACAGGGGTGATTGATCCCCATAGCCATATTGAAAGTCTGTTTTAAAAAATTAGAACCAAATAGAAAATAGGAGAATTTTGTACAAAGTTCGATTAAATCCAATAGACAATCACTATCTGCGATTTCTACGGTATCCCTTGTGTTTTTATCAAAATGAAAATCAGAAGTAGCTAACTTTCTCCTAAGAAAATCGATAGAAGGTTTAAAAGTAACATTAGTGAATAAGCTCGCAACGTCAAAATATATAAATAATTTATCATGCCCAGGAATAACATTTTTAGACATTCTAATAAACCCTGATTATCATCAATATATCCACTATTTACAGATTTTGAACTGCAGCCAAATATGCCCATTCCCAAATAGGATTGTTTCCAAAACAGGTTTGCCTGCTTATCTGAATGCAAATATCGAACCTACCAAAATGATTTCGATATTTCATTCCCCATTCATGATGCGGAAAGAGTTTACAACCGACATAAGATGCCAATGAGTTAATCTTAATTGTCGAATCGCGTTAAGACTTATCAATTAGCAATAGTATTTCGACCTATTGCCCAAATCTTTGAAATATGGCCCAGTTGTTATCAGACTCAGGGTAGTTGATATCAAACATTTTTTGTAGCCAACTTTCCTTTTCAAAGTTTCAAAATCCCGGCTACGGCTCTGTTATGAAAGTATCGAGACCGAGGGCACATCCAGATACGTGCTATACCAGTTATCGCGTTATATTGAAACGGTTGACGCCGGTACTAAACTATTTGAAATGACAATTTATACACGTTCACTAAGGAACAAGATAGTATCAAATGGTTAGATTTTATTTTCATCCCACTTCAAGCGAAATTTAGAGTAGGATATATAAAGAGTTCAAATAATGTAAGAACCCAATCAAATTGAAATCGGCGGAAACTAACCGAAGAATATCATCAACGTAACGTCGCAGAAGTTTGGGTCTACTTTCAGTGTAAAGAAGAAGAGCTGCGCTTTCAACGTGTTCCAAAAAACCCCAGCCAAAACAGGGGTGATTGTATTCCCCATAGCCATACTAAAAGTCTGTTTAAAAAAAAAATTAGAACCAAATAGAAAATATGAGTTTTTTGTACAAAGTTCGATTAAATCCAAGAGACAATCACTATCTGCGATTTCTACGGTATTCCTTGTGGTTTTATCAAAATGAAAATCAGAAGTAGCTAACTTTCTCCTAAGAAAATCCATAGAAGGTTTAAAAGTAACATTAGTGAATAAGCTCGCAACATTAAAATATATAAATAATTTATCATGCCCATTTTAGCCATTCTAATAAAACCTGATTATTATCAATATATCCACTATTTACTGATTTTGAATTACAGCCAAAGATGTCCATTCCCAAATAGGATGGTTTCCAAAACAGGTAAGCCTGCTTATCTGAAGGCAAACATATCGAACCTACCAAAATGATTTCGATATTTCATTCTCCTTTCTATCTTTATGATGCGGAGAGAGTTTACAACCGACATAAGAAGCCAATGAGTTTAATTTTAATTGTCGAATTGCGTTAAGACTAATCAAAGCAATAGTATTTCGACCTATTGCCTAAGTCTTTGAAATATGGTCCAGTTGTTATCAGACTCGGGGAAGTTAATATCAAACTCTTTTTGTAGCCAACTTTCCTTTTCAAAATTTAAAAATCCCCGGCTACGGGTTCGTCATGAAAGTATTGAGACCGAGGGCACATCCAGATACGGGCTATACCAGTCATCGCGTTATATTGAAATTGTTGACGCCGGTACTAAACTATTTGAAATGAAAATTTATGGCGACGTGTGACTTTCAAAAACATTGTCACTGTAAAGTTCGGTATGCTTAGGTAACATTTAAAAATTGCTATAGCAAATACAGGTTCACTAATGAGCAAAATAGTATCAAATGGTTAGATTTTATTTTCATCCCACTTAAATCGAAATTTAATAGAGTAGGATATATAAAGAGTTCAAATAATGTAAGAACCTAATCAAATTGAAATCGGCGGAAACTAACAGTAACATTTTTAGACATTCTAATAAACCCTGATTATCATCAATGTATCCACTATTTACAGATTTTGAACTGCAGCCAAAGATGTCCATTCCAAATTGGATGGTTTCCAAAACAGGTAAGCCAGCTTATCTGAAGGCAAACATCGAACCTACCAAAATGATTTCGATATTTCATTCCCATTTATATCCTCATGATGCGGAAAGAGCTTACAACCGACATAAGATGCCAATGAGTTTAATCTTAATGGTCGAATCGCGTTTAGACTAATCAAAGCAATAGTATTTCGACCTATTGCCTAAATCTTTGAAATATGGCCCAGTTGTTATCAGGCTCTGGGAAGTTGATATCAAACTCTTTTTTAGCCAACTTTCCTTTTCAAAATTTCAAAATCCCCGGCTACGGGTCTGTTATGAAAGTATTGAGACCAAGAGCATATCCAGATACGTGCTATACCAGTCATCGCGTGATATTGAAATGGTTGACGATGGTACTAAACTATTTGAAATTAAAATTCATTGCATCGTGTGACTTTCAATAACATTGCCACCGTAAGTCTTGGATGCTTAAGAAGCATCTCTTTAATTTTTCGACGATCTCTGTTTTTCTCATCGCATGATTTCTTTTTTAATCAGATATCAGTTTTCGGTTCATTCAAGCTCAACACGTTCTAACCTGCCCCAATTCACATCGGCCCTACAATGCCTACCGACATTTACACTGCCTATTGCAATACACCTATCAAACATTGTACTAAGCATACCCTTCCAAGAACTAAACCCATCCCAAACCCAACCACAACCCGACAACCCTACCCCACCCAGAGACCTTACCCTATCACATCCTGTCCTACCCTATCCTATTACCATACCCCACCTCATCCTCCTACCCGAACCCTACCACCGTCACTTCTGTAATGCCTTAAAACCAGCCTTTCTATCTCATCGCAGACCTACCGAACTACACTACCCTATCCTACCACATGCACCACTCACCCCGTGATCAGTTCTACCAAACTCACCATCCAACCCAACCACACCAACGCATCCTGCACCATCCAACTCGACCTAACCTTATCACATTGTCCTATTCTACCCTACGTGTGAGCTCCTCTGTACCCTTCCCTATTCCAAACCACTCCTAATCCACACTACAATCAGAGAGGTAGAAATGCCACGATGTCGCGGTTTAAATGGATGGGAATGATTCTTATCGCTAATGAAGATGAGAGAATAAACATTCTTCCAAATGAGGAGGAATAAATGAAATGACTGTGTACACAATCAGTGTTACATGTACATCAGTCACAACTTAGTTAGACTGAAACAATGAGTGAATCTTCTACATTAACAATCTTACACATATCAGACTGCATTCAAAATACTTTACAGCTCCTAGTGATAAACTCTATCTTTTTTACTAAGCGATTCATTTTTCCTCCGTTGCTCCTCTGTCGCTCATATTGCTCTTGCAGCTCAAGTTTGTGAATCTATGTACAAGTTTGTGAATCTATGTACCGGCACTGCACATCGATGAGCTCTGTAGAATTAACCTTTGCTGGAAGAAATCAAGGTTTTAAAAGACCAAACAAACTAGTCTTTTTTCGAAGTCGAACGAAGCGCTTTTTATTTTTTACTGAAAATGTTTACAAAAAGCGCTGTAATGACTATCGAAATAGAAATTAAGAATTATATGAACCACTGTTTGGGATGTCTGGAGCTCCTGGTGGTATCACGTCGCCGTGGAACTTAATCCCGGTACCGAAGAGTTTGCCGATATTTTCTCTAGTTTCTAGCTCGGGAAAATGAAGCTCTGAAAAAACCTTGACAGTTTCCGGTTCTGTATTTTCAGCTTAGGGGTGAATAATTATATTTAAACTTACTTGTCTTTAAACTTTTGATACCGTTTCATATTGTGCTGCTGCTGTTGCTGCTCCTATGTTGACGGATGCTGCCTCTCCTATGTTGATGGATGCTGCTGCTCCTATGTTGACGGTTGCTGCTGCTCCTGTTTTGACGGATACTGCCTCTCCTATGTTGATGGATGCTGCTGCTGCTGCTATACTACTTGTAGATCCTGCTACACACGATGAATACCCCAGCGAAACGATATCAGAAAACTCAATTCATTCTTTCACTTTTATTCATCGTTGAAAGATTCTAATTCATTTTTATATAAAATGAACACTTACTCAACCATTCAGATTAAATAAAGATCCCATGTTTTAATGTTGACTATTCAATCGATTTTGTTTCCAGTGTGCTATCAATCTAAAACAGATTGAGAAAACAGAAGGAAATTATTCTAAAAAAAGAAATCTTCACACTTAGGAGAAACTAACAACAATGAATATGTTGAATACTCACCGTTATATTCTAAAAGTTTTCGAAAATCTGATTCTGACTTGTCGAGATATCTATCACTAGGGCGTTTTGGGTATCTACAAACGAAAACTAAAGATTTAAGGTTTCCGAACGAAAATGTCAACTATAAGAATGAAATAAATTGAACTTGAGAAATTAAACTAGGACTGAATAAAAGATTTGAATACAAAATTAATTCAGTTTTTGAAGAATGGTACTATACACCTACAACAAAATCTAACTACAAAATCTTTGAAATGAAAGATAGTTCACGAATCCACTGATTTAAATACATTTCATGATCGTTAATCTTAATTATAATCTAAAGCTTACCAGATATGTTGGGATTTTCTGACTTGGCTTTGGTGGGTAATCATATATCAATACAGGCTCTTTCTTCACTGGTGTACGTGCGCTATACGTGGTGGCTGGTTCTCGAATGAAGCTCTAACCAAGCGTTACCACAATACGATTTGGGCGGCGACTATTGTGTGGAAATTCGATCATACCGTAACCCAAAATTGGCACAATGAATTAGGTGTACTAAAATATTCTAACTCTACTACTAAACTGTCTGCTTCATTTTTTATGGTGCATGCGGGTTTAATACACCAACTTCAGCGGGTTTAGAACGCGGCTACAAGACCGAAACAAGAGGCAGGAATATTCACATCACTCCTGTTTTAACTAATAGATACATGTATTCTAAAATAAAACGATGTAATTAGTTACTATATGCACCGGCACGAAAATTGACGGCCATCGGATCAATGTCTCCTTAATGGCAAATGTTATCGTTCAAAAATTTGATAATTTCAAATCATTTGTTTTGCTAAGTATTTTTAGTAAAGTCGATTCGTTTTTTTAATTGGGGACATTTGACAAGGAGGACTGAGTATGAATAAAATAAAATGTTGAAAAGTAGGAAATATTAACATAAAAACTGAAGTCATCCTCAATCCTCCTTGTGAAACATACCCCAGTAACAAACGACCGAGCCATTTTGAAAATACTTGATAACACAAAACATGGCCGAAGCCGAGAGATCAAAACAGAAGAAAGAAAATGATAAAAATTCGCCAAAAATATTCACATAAAAACTGAACTCATCCTCAATCCTCCTTGTAAACACCCCCGGTATGTGCTATTTTCAGTTAAACAATAAATATTATTTTTCACCGAAACAGGTAAATTAAATCAATTTGGGCTTTGGTTTATTCTAGACTTGTCAAAGTGTTGAGACCAAATGTTCTGTTTCTAAGACTCGTAGTTCATAGTTTTCCCCACATACATAACACCAGATCTCGATACAGCCCAGACACTATCTTATGCATCTTTCCACGGACAAATTCATAAAAACCATCACATGAATATACTGATAGATATACATTCTGCCAAGTACAGTGCCTCCATCTTTATAAATGTATCGATATATTATTTGTAAAAAACCTATACACCAACGATAAGGTTTAATTGACATACTTTTACAAGTAAAACCAGCCTACTTGTTTATAGGGCCCTTCAGAAAATTTCACATATTACATAAAATATTGAATTAACCTTGCTTTTACATACTTAAAAAATCGTTTAAATAATAACTGACTAATATACATCTTAATTATCAGCCAAAAGATATTCATAAGTGACTTCACTCATTTATTTCGTCAAATATTGTGAATATTAAAGCAATCGTGTTTGGTCTTTCGGTATCATACATTGTAATTTACATGTACATCAACGTAACTTAAGATTGATGTGTTCAGTGGCGGCTAGGACCTTCTTAGTGACAGTCGAAACTGCAGCTTTCCCTCGTCCTCTATCTTCTTCAACACTGTACTGACAATATTCGTAGGCCTACTGTCGTCCAATGCCTCCTATGTGTGATGTCCTGTAAAAATCAAATTTACCTATAGAGTTGCGATGCATATCTTTGAAAAAAATCATTTCAGGATGATACGTACTATTTCGGATTTTGGATACTTCTCGACTGGTATGTAGCTTTAACCAGGCGCTTAATCGCTGATGTGTGCTTTATTCGTCCTTTTATTCAGTGGCTGCTATGTGGGCTGGCCTGTAGAATACAAAACTATCTATATAAATACAATCTACTCAATTGGATTTGAAAAAATAATTAGATGAAAAAAACATACCTTTTCTTTCAACATCTCCCTCTTTGTAGTTAGTATGTCGATTCATTCAAGTGTTGAATCGATGCCGTGTGTTTGGCTAGATTCGTCATCAGTGCCAATACTCGTACTGCTGCCAATGCATCTGATGTGTGATGGCCTGCAAAAATCAATATCATCAATAGATTTACAATTTATAAATGCAAGTCTTTGAAAATAATCATTTCAGGATAATACCTACCACTTTGGAATTCATGACTGATATGGGGCTTACCAGGCACTTTATCGCTGTTGTGTTTTTCATTCGCACTGTTGTTCAGTGGCTGCTATGTGGGTTGGCCTGTAGAATACAAAACTATCTATAGAAATGCTATCTACTTAATAGGATTTGAAAAACTAATTGGATGTAGAAACACGTACTTTTCGTTGCATCCCTAATTTTAGCAAGTATGTTGATTCATTCAGGTGCTGAATCGATGCCGTTTGCTAGGATAATACGTACTTCTTCGGAATTGGGATACTTCATGGCTGATATGGAGATCGAACACTCGAATTTATTTTCCGATCATTCAGTGAAAAAAAATATTATGAACAACATTTAAAATCTAAAAGTCATATTACAAATATCAATAATGATATTTCAGGTAAAGAATATTTTGATAAAGATAATGATAAGAAACAGAAGACAATTAAAAGAATAAAAAATAAATTAAACAATAAAAGACCATACATATATATTAATTCATTAGATAATAAAAAAGAAATAGAAATAACCGAGGCATTCAAAAGTGATATTGGACCAGCTGCCATTGAGTTTGAATTTCATAAAAGCAAACATTAGATGAAAATAAAAAGCTAAGTTCTAAGTTTTTAGAAAATATGAAAAATGTTATAAAAATAATTACTGAAGTTGAATACCCTGAAGTTCGTATATCTTCTTAAGTTAAATTTTTAAAATCTGAATATATAATATAAATTCCCTTTCACAACATATCATTTCAAAACAGCGTATAGATGATAGATTAGATCAATGTTATAATGAAATAAAAAGTAAAATAGAAGAGAAATAATTTGAAGGATCGGGTTTAATATTTGATGAAATAATATTTATGACTTTACATGTTTATAACACAAAATATAATAAGTTAACTAAATCAAAACCAATTGATGAAAATAATTTATCATATTATAAAGATGATAATATAAATGGATCAAGTTATATCAAATTACCATTTAAAACTAATGCTGTAATAAATGTACAAAATGTTTTCTATGGACAATTATACGTTGCTTACACCCAGTTGAAGATTATAAACGACATAGTTTTACATTAACACATTATAAACCATTTGAAAATAATTATAATATAGACAAGTATCCTGTTAGATTTAGAAATATCCCAAAAATAGAATGAGATAATGATTTAAAGATAGATGTTATTCATTTAATCAAATTACCAAAAACAAAAGGTAACAATATTAAACATTTTACATTAGAACCTTTGTATTTATCAAATGATTATGATTCAAATGATGTTATAGATATATTATATTATGAGAATCATTATATGTGGATAAAACGTATTGATTTATTTTTCAAATCAGAAAATGATTTTGATATTAAAATATATCTATGTAGAAAATGTATAACTAAATTCAGAACTGAAAGTGCATTATTAAATCATAAGCAATTATATAAAAATTATTGTAAAATAGTTTTACCAAATGAAAATGATAAAATATTAGAATTCAAAAAATATGATTACAAGAATAAAGTGCCATTTGTAATATATGGTGACTGAGTCACTCAATAAAGAAATAACTGATCAAGATAGGAAAGAAATATATTATAAAAGAAAGAAATCAAATTCTGAAAATGATATAATTGATTATTCAGATTCTCAAATAACAAATACAATTAAAAAGATTCATCAAAGTGCTGCAGCTATTGGATTATATATAAAATCTGATTATCCATAACTAATTGAAAGTGAATATTATCATTATAGAAATGAAAATGATACAAATAAAGAAATAATTATGACAGAAGAAGATAAAGAAGAATTTGTGTTTGCAGATAAATGTTATTATTGTGAAAAGATATTTGATTTTAAAGATAAAAAAGTTAGGGATCATGATCATTTGAATGGAAAGTTTAGAGGCGCAGCGCATGAGAATTGTAACTTACAAGCTATGAAAATCAATTTTGTTCCAGTAATATTTCATAATTTATCAGGATATGATGCACATTTATTTATAAGACAGTTGTGTCATAAAATAAAAGAAATCAATAATGAAATAGAAAGATTAAATTCAAATAGATCAAAAGATAAAATAACAACTTATCTAGCTAAAACATCTGAGAATTATATATCTTGGGTATCTAAGATTTATAGACTCATATAGATTTTTAAGTACTTCATTAGATAATTCATCAAAAACATTAGTTGATGATGAATTTAAAATATTAAAGCAACACTATCCAAACAATGATCATTTTCAATTAATGAGATATAAAGGCGCAATTCCATATTGATTTATAAATTGCATAAGGATTTTAATATAACTGAATTATTAAAAGAACAATTCTATGATGAATTCAAAAATGAATATGTGAAAGATGAAGTCTATAATAGAACATTGAATATTTGGAATCATTTTGGAATGGAAAATCATGGACAATTAGTAGATTTATATTTAAAATCAGATGTATTATTAACTGATATATTTGAAAGGTTTAGAGATGTAAATCAAAAATATGTTAATATTGACCCATGTCATTGTCATTCTAGTCAAGGTTTAACTTGGGATCGTGGTTTAAGATTTACGGATATAAAAATGGATTTGTTAACAAATTTAGACCAATTATTGTTATTCGAAAAATCTATAAGATGAGGTGTTTCAGGTGTATTAGGTGATATATATTTCAATGTAAATGATAACCCTGGATATAATCTATTATATATAGATGCAAATAGTATATATGGTTGGGCAATGATGGAACCTCAGCGTTATGGAGTATTTGAAATAACTGAAATTTTACAGTATGAAAATAATGATAAATTTGATTGGAAGAAAATAATTCTAGATATTTCGGATGATTCAGAGACTGGTTACTTTTTGTTGTAGATTTCGAATATCCTGAAAACATTAAATTTAAATCTATAAATCTAGCATACTGTCCCGAACATAAAACTGTAACGCATGAAGAATTATCAAATTATCAAAACAGAATTAAACCCGATAATCATATTCGTACAGAAAAGTTAATGGTAACTCAGGAAGATAAATGTAATTATGTAGTACATTATAGAATGTTAAAATGCTATTTGAATCAAGGAATGATCCTAAAAAAGTACATAGATATATTTCATTCAGTCAATCTAAATGGTTAGAGAAATATATAGATTTTAACACCAAACAGAGAACTAAAGCTAAAACTGATTTTGAGAATGATTTCTTCAAGTTAATGAATAATGCATTCTATGGAAAAACTTGTGAAAACATCAGAAATAGAAATGATATTGAGTTAGTCAGTAATGGCAAAAGAATTAGACATTTACAAACATATCCTAAGTTCATCGGTAACAGAATATTTGATGAAAATTTAGCTGCAGTTGAAAGGAGAACTTCTATGAAATTTAATAAACCAATTCATGTTGGAGCAACAGTTTTAGAAATATCATAGTTATTAATGTATGAATTTTACTATGACGTATTACAACCTCATTTTGGAGAAAAGCATATAGAAATCTTATATTTTGACACTGACAGTTACATATTAAAGATAAAAACTAATAACATAACAGATGATTTAAAAACATAAAAACATCATTTTGATTTTAGTAATTATCCTAAAGATCATGAATTGTTTAACAATGATAATAAAAAGGTGCCCGGTAAATTCAAAGATGAATTAGGAGGTGAAGAAATATAAAACTAAAACTCATGAATCAAAGAAATTGAAAGGAATAACCAAAAGCGTTGTTGAAAGAAAATATTCATTTCGAAGATTACATCAATTGTATATTCAATGAAGAAGTTGGAAAACATAAGATGAAATGTTTAGGATCCGAAGATCATGAAATGTTTATTGAAGAGATAGAGAAGATAAGTTTAAACCCATTCGATGATAAAAGATATATTTTAGATGATGGTATACACACAGTTATGGTTGTAATATAGAAGAATGCTTAAAATTAATAAGAGAAGAAAGAAAAGAGAATTAGATTATGAAAAGGATTCCAGCACGTTAATCAATTAAAAAAAAAAAATATTATAAATGGAGAGTAAACAGTCACAAACTAACAATATTCACCATAAAAAATGTTCAAAATGTGAATTGAATAAGCCATTTACAGAATATTACACAAAAAAAACTAAGAAAGATGGTTTAAGAAACAATCGTAAAAGATGTTGGAAACAGAAGAATAAACTGTATAATAAACAATGTTATATAGATAATATTGAAAAATATAAAGATAGAAGTAAACAATATTATCTAAATAATCTAGAAAAATGTAAAGAAACGAAAAAACAATGGAGAGAAAATAATCCAGAATATATTAGAGATTGGAAAAAAGATAATCGTGAACATTATGATGATTACAGTTATAATTATCAAAAAGAAAGGCGTCAAACAGATCTTAATTTTAAAATGAAACAATGTTTGAGAAATAGATCATCAAAATTATTCAGTAAAGAAACGCATTTAGAAACGCTAAAAAAATTCCTTGGATTGTTCGGATGAATTTCTCAAATCATGGATCATATATCAGTTCGATGATGAAATGAATAAAGATAATTATGGAAATTATTTTCATATTGATCACGTGTTACCAATATCTAAATTTAACACGAGTGATGAATACAATAAAAAAACTAATTTGGAATTGGAATAATCTAAGACCCATTGAAAAGAAAGAAAATAAAATTAAGTCTAACAAACTTGATATGAAATTATATTTTGATCAATTAGATAAAGCAAAGAAATTCATCGAATTATGGAATAGTGATCCAAATAATGAACAATATGTTGAATCTTTATTGAGTGGTTAAAGATTAATATATCTCAAATCTTCAACTAGCTAGTATTTAAAATTCTTTTACTTCAAATGGCTAGTATCATTTGAAGAATAAGTATATTATTTTTTCCGCTTTTTTTGCTAAAATAAATGTCAAAGAAATCTAATAAGAATAATATTAATATTGAAAAGACAATTGAGGATTTAGGTATTACAGATACTAAAGATACAGTTGTTTCTAATTGTGCTCAAAATAAAAATAATATTGATTTCGAATTCTACTTATATTGTAAGCACCATCTTGAGTTATTAATTGCTGGTGGAAAATCTAAGGATTTCTTGGGTAAAATTATAACTTATCAAGAATTAGATGCCATGAAACCAGACAAAGTAATCAAACATTTAAAAATATATGAAGAAGCTAGATTAGCTAGACTAAATGACTCTATTAGTGATGGAATAGTTAAATGTTAATACCAATTGATGATGAAAATAAATTATATAAAGATTTAAAAAAATTACTACTTAGTTATGACAGAACTGCAAAAATAGGTTGGGTACGCTTCATTTCAATTAGGTGGAATAATGACATTAATTTCTACTGGCGTGATAACATTTTCTCATATCAAACCTATAGTATGTAAATCAGATAATAATATCGAAACAGTACAAAAATTAACTAAAATAAATGAGTGATGATGTTAAGAAGAAGCCTGAAAAACAAATTAAATGGGCTAGGGAATTAGGTAAAGATCTTCAGAATTAAAAAAGCTAAGAAAAAGAAATTAACTGATTTAAACGAATCACAGAAATTATCAGATATTGATTCGAATGATAATCCATTTAATTCTTCTAATACTGGAAGAAATAATTACTTATATATTACAATTGGGTTAATTGCAGTTATTATATTCTCCGGCGTAATATATAAATATAAGTATAAATCTGATGATAACAATAATGATTCCGATGATAAACATGTTATACCTGAAAATAAGTCAAATGATAAAGTCATTGAAAATAAACCAAGATAATTATTAATGGATTAAAATGAGATGAAAAAAAGAACAATATTAAATAGATTTATATTATAACCCAGAGAGTGACGTATCATATTCTAGCGTAACAGAATTATGGGATATAATTAAATCTGATAAAGAAAATATAAAATATAGTGAACCGAGATTATTATAGTGAACCGAGATTATGGTTACAAAATCAACCAACATATCAAATCCATAAGAAAATGGATAAGAATTATTTAACAAGAAAAGTTATGGTTTCATATATTGATCAACAATGGCAAGCTGATTTAATTGATATGAAGAACTTAGAAGAATACAACAAAGGATATTTATATATTTGGAATTAAATGTTTATTAAATGTTATAGACATATTCAGTAGATACGCATGGTCAATTCCAATCAAAAATAAAACTGGTATAGAAGTTACTAATGCTTTCAATATTTAAAGAACCTATTCCAGATTAGATACAATTTGATGAAGGTAAAGAATTTTATAATAAACATTTTAAAAAATTATTATCTAATAACGATGTAGAATATTTTTCAACACACTCAAATAAAAAAGCATCTATTATGGAATGATTCAATACAACATTGAAAACTAGAATGTGGAAATATTTCACTGCAAAAGAAACATAAATATATCGATGTGTTAGATGATTTAGTGAAATGTTATAATAATTCTTAACTTTTACGTATTGGTGTGAAACCTATACAAGCTAGAAAAGAAGATAATTCATGAATAGTTTGGAATAATTTATATGGTGCGTTTGTTACACACAATTTTGGAGAACCTAAATTTAAAATAGGACAAAATTGTTTGAATATCTAAATATCGAAAAACAATTTATAAAGGTTATACTCCAAATTTTACTGAAGAAATATTTAAGATTAAAAAGATAATATTAACTAAAACGTTTGTTTATAAATTAGAAGATCTAAAAGATGAAAAAATATTAGGTTATTTTTATGAACAAGAATTATCGCTTGTACCAAATCCAGATGATATAGAATATAAAATAGAGAAGGTATTGAAGAAAAAAAACTCTTAAAGGAAAAAAGTATTCTTTACATAAATATAAAGGGTATGATGATAAATTTAATGAATGAATTTTATCTAGTAAAATTAAAAGAATAAATGAATAAAGATTTATTTATATTTGAACCACATAATATGTTAGTTACTGGAGTAACAAATTGTGGTAAAACACATTTTCTATTAGATTTATTAGAAACTATTTATAAAAATCATTTTGATAATATAATATTATTTTGCTACTTATTTTCCTACTTATTAAATGAATAAAACATATAATAAGGATATAGTTAAGATAAAAAAGTTTATTATATTAGATCCTAAAATAGTAAATGAAAATTTAGATAATTGTATTAAAATAGCAATTGATATTTACAAAGGAACAAATACATTATTCATTATAGATGATTGTGCAAATTTACATGATTCAAAATTTAGAGAAAGTGAGTTATGTTATTTAGCTTTCTCTGGGAGACATTTTGGGATAACAACTTGGTTTTTAAATCAAAAATATAATTCAATTGTTAAAGATTTTAGAGAGAATATTATATTCTTAGTTTTATTTTATAACTGAGATAGAAAATCAATGCAACAATCATTGGAAGAAAATCAAATTATACCTACTGAATTACATGATGAATATATGAATAAATTAAAAAGTAATGAAGGTTCAAAATTATTACTGAGACTACAATTTCCCTATGAATATAAATTTATAAAATAAGGGGTATGAGGCTAAAAAATTGATACCTTGTTTCTCCGCTCTGCTGAGCTTAAATGTTGACCTGGCCGCCTATCTACCCTATACATTACTTTTCTTAAAATCGTGATCAATTTTACCATAACAGATCCGGCCGCTATAGAAATGAACTGTTTACAAATTTTATCATATTTTACAAAAATGACCCGGCCGCTGCGGAGAAACAAGGTATCATTTTTGTTTAGCCTAACCTTTAAGCATTTATGTATTAGATACGTATTAGATACGTATTAGATACCTTAATACTTAAAATTTGAAATATTATAGAATTTTGAATTGTGTATGAATGGATGAGTGGATGAATTGGATGAATTGGAAGAATTGGATGACTCATCCATTCATCCTTTCATCCAATTCATCCATTCATCCATTCATCCAATTCATCCAATTCATTAGAAACAGCTGAAAATGACTAAAAAATGTTTCAATTATTGCCCACAACATAGCGTCGCCAGATTTCTGATTTAATGGTCCAAAAACTTATTCGATCGCATTTTTCTCGTTCATTATCTGGTAGATGAGAGCGGGTTAAACAATCGCGTAGCGATATGTCCGCATTGACATTGGCAGTAAAGAATGGGGAACAGCCTCTTCTCAATAGAAAAACACAAAATTATGTACCTCCGGTTTATAAAAGTAATTAGAAGATGGCGTTTTCAGATCAGAGTACGAGAGTACGAGACACCACTCATCATCACAAGTAATTTTTTTTCCTAATAAATGGGAGATAGAAAAGCATTCTTAGCAACAATAAATAACAGAATAAAACCAGCAAAAAAACAATTTGAAATAAAAAAGTTAGTTGATGTTACAAAAGAAATTGAACATAAAATATTGAAATTAGAAAAGATAAAAACTAAATATGGAGAGAAAGTATCAGCTAATTTAAGCTACTGTAATGTTAGTACATCGCGAGAATTTAAAGTGTTTTTACCCGATAAATGGGTTTCATTGAGTACGGAGGAATTGAAAGATTTAGTAGGATTTGAAATAATATATCATGGGAAAAATGAAGACGGTCATCATGATTTAGAAATTGTTGATTGAATAAGAAATAAAAATAATGAATATCTAGAATCCAAAATGACCTTAGTCGTTTTATAAACAACTATAATCATACAGTACATCTGTTACATATTATTATAAGAGAGTGCTTCATTTGAATATTGATCAATCAAACAGGTGTTGCACAACGTTGTTGTTATATAATAAGCACGTAGTACATACAACACACACAAGCCAGTTAGCCGGTATTGAATTACTGTGTTTTCATTAGTTGCTGAAAACGAGGTTTATTTAAATTAGCTCGGCCGTGACGACAGGAGGATAGTCATCATTCTCTCGTGATTAAAAGGAATATTTCAATGTTTTTACGGTAAGTTTTAGCAAAATTGCCCTATCCTCGACCTACAGAGTTTTCAGGGGATAAGCATCCCATTATTGAAAGGCGCCACGGGACGCTTATCCCCCGTCATTTCTACTTACACCCCCGGCGACCCACATCAACCGGGATCTCCTTCAATGATTGGTAGAAATCACATTATATTAAAGGCGCCTAATGTAATTTCTACCAATCTCGAAATTCGAAATCGAAGGAGAAACCCGGAGAGTGGACGAAGGTGCATTTTCAAAATGCCTCTGCTGGCCAGAGCTACTCCAGTGGTTGAATGAATTGCCTTATATACTTAGCTAAAACACCTAAGTAAATGTTGTTGGTGCTAAAAAAATATGTGAAATTTGAAATTATAAATTATTCCGAATGAAAAGAATGTAAGAATGAAAACTGATAAATGAATTATGTATTTTTAACTTAATTATGATATAATTTTTAATCAAATTAGTAATCAATTACTATGTTAATTGATTAACAAATTCAAATTCAAATATTCAAATAAAAACAAAATAAATTAATAAAAATAATGAATATCTAGAATCCGAAATGACTTATCTGGACAATTTAATTGCTCCGCATAGATGGTGCCATAAACGGCACCCACACAGTGATAGACAAAAGTAGTGAGATATTCAATTAATTTTTTTGCTTTTTTTCTAAAATATTAATCCATTTTTTTATTATCAATTTTGGAATTTCAGAAGTATTTTCATTTTTGATAGCAGTTGGTTCAGAATTACTAATATCATGAATTTTATTTGATTTCTTATACCAATTACACCCAATCAAAATGAATACAATTACAAATCCAACTTTAAAATATAAATATTTATCAAATATTCTACTATCAGAAGGAGTAGAAATAACAATATTTTCACCATTTTTATTAACATTTTTATTACTTATTTTTTCTTTTACAGCTTTTTTATATTCTTGTGATTTAATTCCTAATTGTCGAGACCATTCAATTTGTTTCTGAGTTCTCGGTTTTTTCTTCACAGTTAATTCCTTCACTTCTTTCACCTCGCTCATTTATTATAGAAATATTTTTACTTTCAATATTTGAAAATGTTATAACCCCAGTTGATAATAATGTCATAAATCCACCTAATTGAAATGATAAATATCCAATCCATTTATTTAATTCAGTCATAACTAAATAATCATTTTTTAAATCGGAATATAATCTATTTTCATCTTCAATTGGTAGTATATAATTACATAATTTACTATAACCTTTTACTACATTTTCTGATATCGCGTCATTAATTCTAGCTGTTCTCGCGGCTTCATAAATCTTAAATAATCTAATAATTTCATCTGATTTCATTGTATCTAATTCATTATAAGTTAAATTTTTACCGACAAAATTTTTACATTTTCCAGATGCTATTAATATTTCTAATTGATGTTTACAATAAAGATAATATTCATAATTATTATTTGTTGTAACATTATTTAAAGCACCATCATCTGGAGTTAATTTTGTTTCTGTTATTCCTAAATCATCTAAAGTTTTTTCAATTGGAACATCACCATTTTTAGATTTTATTTTCTTTTCACCTACCATTTATATAACAAAAAAATTAATTGTGTGATGTTGCAACTAGAATTTAACTAGAATGTAACTAGAATTCAACTAGATTAACAAGTTAGTTGAAATATTGTTGTTTGTGTTTATTTCTTGTTAAATCTAGTTGATTTTTGTTTCAACTACTAACAACTAGAATTCAACTAGAATGTAACTAGAATTAAAATAGATTAACAAGCTAGTTAAAATATTGTTAAATCTATTTGATTTTTGTTACAACTACCAATAACTAGAATTCAACTAGATTAACAAACTAATTGAATTTAAATAAATTCATATTTAAATGGGTGTTGTAATCTAAATAGTAATTTTGATCTTTTAATATTTTTCAACTCATCCATATATTCATTATGTAAATCATGTGGAATAATATCATTTTCCTCAAGTGCATTTTTCATTGATTTTCTATCTTTATTGTAGAATAAAACTAGAAATCTAATGTTTTCTCTAAAGTCTTTAACAATTGAATTATATTTTTGATTTAAAACCCAAGTTGTTATTCCAAAATGTCTCCCAGAGAAAGCTAAATAACATAACTCACTTTCTCTAACTTTTGAATCATGTAAATTTGCGCAATCATCTATGATAAATAATGTATTTGATCCTTTATAAATATCAATTGCTATTTTTATACAATTATCTAAATTTTCTTTTACTGTTTTAGGATCTAATATAATAAATTTATTATTTCTAGTAATGTTTCTGTCATAAGTTTGATTAAATTCATATGTTGGACAAAATAATACTATATTATCAAAATAGTTTTCATAAACAGTTTCTAATAAATTTAATATAAAATAAGTTTTTCCACAATTTGTTACACCAGAAATTAACATATTATGAGGCTCAAATATAAATAATTCCTTATTCATTTATATATTTTTAATTTTACTTGATAATATCCATTCATTGAATTTATCTGGCCATCCAACCCATTTTACTAAAGAATATTTTTTTCTTTTAATAGTTTTTGTTTTTAATACTTTTTCAATTTTATATTCTTGTTCTAGATTTTCAGTAGTTAAACTTAATTCTTCTTCGTAAAAGTAGCCATCAACTTCTTCACCATCTAAATCTTCTAATTTATAGACATATGGTTTTGTTGTTATTACCTTTTTTATTTTATATATTTCTCTAGTAAAATTTCGATCGTATCCTTTGTCAAATATCTTTTTATACTTAGAAATTCTAACATTTTGACCAACTTTAAATTTAGGTTCACCAAAATCATCTACAAGAAATGCTCCATATAAATTATTCCAAACAATTTCAGCATTTTCAGGTTTTCTAGCATCAATAGGTTTCATTCCAATAGAAGAATGATAAGAATTATTATATCCTTCTATCAATTTTGGTAAAACATCAATCCATTTAAAAGTATTATTTGCTGTAAAATATTTCCACATTCTTGTTCTTAATGTTCTATTAAATCGTTCAACAACTGCTGCTTTTTTATCTGATTTTGTTGAAAAATATTTAATATTATGATTATCTAAGAGTTCATGAACAAGTGAATTATCAAATTCTTTTCCATCATCAAATTGTATTTTTTCTGGTTTTAGTTTATCATCCGAAAGAAATTTTCTTAAAACATTTGATGTTTGTACAGCATCTTTTCTATAAAGTGGGAAGCTCCATACATAACGACTAAAAATATCAATTATATTCAATATCCACCAATAATCATTATTATCTTTTTTAAGATTTTTCATATCAATTAAATCTCCTTGCCACTGTTGATCTACATAACTTACCATAGTTTTACGAGTTTTATATTTTCTAACAATTTTTTTATGTGTTGTATATGTTGGTTGTTCTAACATAAATTCATTTATATCTTTATATTTAACTAAATTTTGTGGGATTATCTTATCTAATTTATCTTGTTTTACTTTACACCATATATTTTTGGTAGAACAATAAGCAACCGAACTCTCAGGGTTGTAATATAAATTTCTTAAATATTGTTCTTTAGTATTAGGAGTTTTTTTACCACCCATTTATATATCCTTAATCTTAACTTTATATTTCTAATATTGAATACTATCTAATTGTGAATTTACAATATTTAATTGTGCGTCAGATATAATATAAATATGCATTTTAAAATTTTTGATTCCTTTATTCTTTTTCATGAATAATTGTATTCCATCTTTAGTGTTCTGTAGTTTTTTTCCAGAACCATGTAATGAATTATCTTCTGTTGTTCTAAAATCTAACCATAATGCATATTTATTACCGGTATAATAATCAATTTGATTAATGTTACAATTTTCAGATGATTTTACTTTTTCATTCATAAAATGTTTTCTAATTTCTGGCCATTGATCAATCATTCTCATTCCTTGACAAAATATTTTATTCGCTATTCCTTCGATAGTTATTTCTACTTTTGTTATTTCAGGATTATAATAATTATCAACATTTATTGCACCATTAGAATATGTTGCAATAGTAAAAAATATTAATATACCTTTAATAGATCTTCTAGGAAAGTTAATATTCTCATTAATTATTTCATCATTTGCATTAATAGTTACAGTTTTAAATTTATCAATATAATCATATAATAATGAAAATCCTTGATTGTATTGAGTTTGAATTGTGCTAGCAATATTTTCATTAGTTACTGTGTTATATTCTAAACATATATTCGATAATTTATAACCCATATCTTTAACAACGCTAGATAATACAATTTCATTTACAGGAGCAAATGTTATCTCAAATATAATATCTTCTTGAATTGCGTATTTATATAAAGGTGCATTATTATTTATCAATTCAAAGTCTAATGGAATTTTATATTTGCTTCCATAAATCTTTTTAATCAAATTATCTACACCATTATTTACTACTGCGTTATTGGCTTCAGATCTTAATTTATTTTGGTTTTCTGATTGAATTCCTTGAAATATCATATTATTTCTATTTTTTCAGTTAACCATAAATCTTTATAATGTGAAAATAAATTATAATCATCTAATGAGAAAACTGTTTCTGGACCAATCTTTATTGTTAATTTTTTAATCAAATATCTCCCAACATTATCAACAACATAATTATTATTATTACCGATTACTTTTATATCAGCTGATAAATAAATACTATTTGGAACATAAAAAGTATTTTGTGTTAATCTAGGAATTCTAACATATAAAGTTTCATCGGGATTAATATTTGAAGGGTTATGAGTAATTATATGATGTGATCTTTCTGCTTTAATAGCATTAGATATTCTATGATTCTTCGAAGGACTTATATAACTCCCACTCATTTATTTAACAAAAAAATTAATTATTTATTTTTGATAATGTTTACTAAACCAAAAATAATAGCACTTACAACTGTAATTAAAAATAAAATAATATGTTCAGCAGCAAAGTTAAGAATATTCCCAGCAGATTTCAATATAAAACCAACAATTGAAGCAATAACTCCTGGTAATGCTGCAGCAGATTTCTTTGATAGTTCCCATAAATATTTTGCTAATTTCTTTAAACCATCTTTAACTTTATCTTGTATAGAATTATTACCTGGAGGTTTATCTGGTTTATTTGGAGTAGGAGTAGATTTTAAAGCATTTGATATTGCTAAACCAATTGTTGTAAATAACATAGTTACAGCTGTTAGAATTGAAAGAACTGTTATTCCTTCAAACTTAAATAATAATCTTATTCTATCTTTCAATGATATTTCAGAATTTGGTTTAATCAACAAATCTTTAAAAATAACTTTTAATCTATTAATATTATAATCATATGATTTTAATAATAATTTAATTTCTTCTTTCTGTACTTCTAAATTATCTTTTAAATTACTAATTTCTTTTTCTAAACGTAATTCTTTTTGCCTATATTCTATTTCATCAATTACTTGATGATCTAAATCAGACTTTAATTGTTCTATTTCTTTATTTTTATCAGTTAATTTTTTTTCCAAATACATAATTTTTTGATCTCCTATACTTTTATTATGTGCAATTTTATCAGATGCAAGTCTTATACTAATAATTTCTCTAATTGCTTTATCAGAAAATATATCTAAATCTTTTAATTCTTGATCTGTTGCATCAAATAATCCATTCGGTAAAAGTTTTTCAATTGGAACTTTATTTGATCTAAGTTTACTATTTTTGGAAGTTATATTCTGTTCAGAAGTTGTTTCTGTTTCTGATTTCTTTTTGATTATTTCAAATAATTCATTAATTCTTTGTTTAAATACATCTATATTATCATCTATTTCTTTTTGTGTAACATCAGTTATTTCATTACTATTACTTATTATTTTAATTCTAAATGTTTCTAAATTTCTCAAAGTTGATTCTGATAATATTTTATTTTTATTATTTTTATAAGTGATATCAATATAATAATCACCTTTCAAACGATAATAACATTTACCATTATCTAAAAATTTCAATTGATCTGCTAAAAGTCCAACGTCTTCATCATTTATGTTAAAATTAGATTTTTCAATTAAATATTCTAATTTAGGTATTTTGTTTAAATTATCTAAATCTTGTTTTACTAAATCTGGGTCTAAATTTTCAGGATTTAATTGTGATTCAGCATTTTTAATATAATCAGGCATATTTAAATTATTGTTATATTCTGGTTCATTACCATCATTAAAACTTGTTTCATCAAAATCAGGTGGTTGTTCATCAGTTATGTTAGGTTCATCAAAAGGATCCATTCCAATATCTTCTCCACCTTCTACATCCATTTACATAATAAAAAAAATAAAATTTAAAATATAATATTCCTCCGATTACAATTCCTATACAAGTTATAGCTAATTTAGTATTTTCATGGGATTTATTATCATCATTTAGTTTAATTATATCATGTTGAATTTTATCGGTTTTAATATCACCGTGTGGGTGCCGTACGGCATCATTTTCTGTTGTATTGTAATCATTATTTAATTTAATATTCTTAGTTTTAGTTTCAGTTGATTGAATGTCTTTTTTATTTTTTTCACCTTCCATTAATTTTGGAGCAGTAATAATCTTTTTATTTATATCATTTAATCCAATTGAATTATTCATTGTTGCAGTTTTAATTAGATTATTATAACCAATTATATTTCCCATCTTTAATACTAAATCATTAGAAATAATTAATAGATTAGGTCCTATACAATAATTTAATCTAATATGTGATTTATCTAAATAATTTTGATATCTTACAATGTTTTCTGGAATCGATCTATTTTTATCATTATGAATGGAATCTTCAAATAATACTTTGAATTGTTTCTGCGCATCAAATGAAGTACTATTATTTCCAACTATTGGTGATCTTGTTTCAACTTGTGCACCTAAAATACATATCAAATAAGTTCTAATTGATTGATTTATTCTTTGTATACCGGGTTTTGTAAATCCTTCACTATAAGATTCAATAAAATAAACCCAACCATTATTATTATTAATTTCATAATTATGATAAGCTCCAATTCTATGCATATAATCAATTCTTTTTATTTCATACTGTTCACCGACACCTTGCAATTTACCATGCGCTCTAAAATCGAAATTAATATTTATATTAAATTCATTACATATTTTATAAAACTTAGATAGATTAATATTATTATCTAATTCTTTAAAATATTTTGATCCAGGTAAAGGGCATTCTAATTCATTTAATATAATTCTAATTTGAAAGTATACATGAAATCTAAATATTGTATGAATAAATTTTAAATCAGAATATTTCAAATTTTTATCTAAGTTATTCAAGTGATCATTGCAACTTATACCACAACCAGTTGTTGCACAATAAACAGCAAAATTTAATTGGTTCTGCCAATATTTCATATTAGATTTTACTTTATATATATGATATTCATCTCGAGTAAAAGTAACTTCATATGTATTTAATATATTTTCCATTTTAGAAATAAAAAACTGTGATTCAGTAACATAAATTTCTAAATTAGTTAATGAATTTAAAACTACATTTTTATATGTAATATTTTTCTTAAAATCTATTGCCGGAATATTATATTTAATTGATTTATTATATTGGAAAGCTTTTGGAAACCCCATTTATATAACTAAAAAATTAATAATTTATTAATTCTTTTAATAATTTATCTTGTTCTTCAACTGTTATATGGCCATTTAAACTTATTATATAATCTAGTGTGTTCTTTAATTTATTAATTTCTTTTATATTAGATTTTATTTTTTCTTTATTACTTTTTATATTTAATTTTGAACTTATACCAGTTAAAACACTTGAACTTAATCCTAATACACCAATTGATATAGCTAAAGGTGTTAATGGACTGAATATTGCTAAAAATGTTATTACAGAACTAATTGTAACCGAACCACTTATAATCAAATAATATATAATTTTACTTTTTAAATATTTTTTCTTTTTTATCTTTAAGTCACTTTCAAATTCTAATATTTGTTTTTCTAAATATGTTTTTAATTTAGTTTTATTTATATCATGAGGAATAATATCAATACTATCAACTTTATCTTCCATTTATTTAGAATAAAAATTACTAATTAGTAAATTTATAAGCAACAAATATAACAATAACTGTTCCACCTAAAATCCATATTATTTCATATTTCTGTTGTTCTTTACTTGGGGTATAATAATCTGATAATTTAGGTTTGTATAGATGTAATTTTTCTTTATTTGTTACCGCGTTATATAAACTCATTGCATCATCAACTGATTGAAAATCTCTATGTGAAATCTTCTGATCATATAATTCTTTATTGATGTAATCCATATAGTTTTGCCTCTTTTCTCTATATTCTTCTGCAGCTTTATTGTATTTCTCTAACGCTAAGTTATGTCTTCTTTGTTCTCCTAATGAACTATTTTTATCAATATGTTTAAATAAATAACCACCACCAGTAAATGCTAAAACGTTAACAATTGCCGATCCTATAATAGTTATAATTGCAGAAGCCATTTATTTAGCAAAAAAATTATGCATTTATATGGGAGGAATATATTTTTGTTTTTCTAAATAATCAATAGTTAAATTAGATAAAGTAACTGCTAATGTTAACTTTAAAATATCATTTATATCAAATCTATCAACATTAACACTTCCCATTTTGAATACTTTTTTTAATACCATTGAATAACCAACCGTTCCAACTGATAGTAATGCGCCATTATATAATCCAGTTATTATCCACTTATCATCACTCATTTATTTATCAAAAAAATTACTATCTTCAAAATATTTAGTTATCTTAGTGATGATTAATTCAACATTTATTTCATTACTAGTTTCATTTGTATATATTTCAATTATTATTTTTTTAATATCATCGATGATAAAATCTTCATCTAATTCATAAAGTCTTAAAGATTCTCTAATTAAATTAGTAATCTTTTCTACATTTAAAGTTTCTTTATCTATTGTTGTTTCATACTCAAATGTTGTTTCATTAGAAAATACAATATTTTTGATATGTGTTATTACATCATTAATGTTAAATTTCATTTCTTTTTCACGTTTAAAATCAAACCCAAAACATATACTCGGTCCAACAGTTATATTCATTTATATAGGTGAAAAATTACTCTTTACATCTTATAACTAATTCATAAATTACAGGAAAGTTATTCAAATCAATTAAATAACCATTATGATTTCTTATTTCTAATTTAAAATTATTGAAATGTGGAATACAAGGTTTAAAATCACATTCAGCTAAATTATAATTTATTTGCGTTCCAAATTGTTTAACATTCTTCAATGGTAAAATGTTTAATATACTAGAATTACATGTTGTATCTTTAGTTGCTTCGAATGTTTTTGTAGGATCGATTAAATTGCAATAAATATAAAAGTGTGTAAAAGGTATTATATTTGAGTTACCGTGTTTGTTTCCACCAAATTGATTTGGAGTAATTCCTAATAGTTTAGCTATAGGTTTTTTTACCGTGTAAGTATGTATTCTTGTCATCAATGGATTAGATTTATCAAGTTTAATAAGTTCATCATCAAGCTTTATTTTAATTTTATTAGAGCTCTCACTTTTTATGAATTTAATATTAAATTTAGAATTACCATTACCTAATCTAATCCGAGCTTTTCTATTAATTTCTTGCTCTAATGTTTCTAAATCATATAATCCTGGTGTAAGCATAAGTTGAATCCATTTTTTTTCAAGTTTATCAAAAATAAGAAGGCTTCTATGTTCATCAGTTTTATCCGATATATTATAAAAAGAATTACATAAACTTATATTTACTAATTTTAAATCTACACAATTCTTAAATTCTCTATCTAATTGTACTAATAAATTATGAGATTTATAATTTATAAGTTTTCTAGAATCAACAAATATTCTGTATTCTTTTAATTCTACCATTATTTATAACATAAAAAAATTACCGCTCATCACTAAAAATTAATTTTAATAAAATTTTTCCTTAATAAATGGATGAGAAGATAGCATGCGAAATTTGTCGTGAACTTCTAAGAAAAAGTAATATGGCTCGACATATGAAAAAACATGATGAAAATTATAAACCCCCTAAAATAAACTGTCAAAATTGTAATAAAACATTCTCTAGAAATTATTTCAAAAAACATTCAGAGAAGTGTAAAAATAATAACTTAATAGTTAATGTTGACAGTAACGAAAGTAATAATAATTCTGTTGAAGTTGAACCTGAAATTATTTGGAAAAGACCTTTCTTATTCTATGATAAGGATAATATAAAAGATCATTTCTGTGAGCCTTGTCGAATAAAATATAACCCTGAAAATATAGAAGATTGGGAGAATCATCAATTTCGTAAAGTACATATAGATAAAATTTCTAATAAATTTGAAACTGAATTTAATGAAAGAAAAGATAATTTATTTAAAAAAATAAAATATGAGAAAACGTTACCAGATAATGAAGAAACAGTTGAAAAGTTAGAAAAACAATATAATGAATTAACAAGAAAAACATATTATTGTAAATATTGTAAATTGATTATTACAACAAGTAATTCAAATCTACATAATAGAACAATAAAACATAAAGAAAACGTAAGAAAATACCAAGAGCTTAATGAAGATCTATTACCAGTAAATTATAAACAAAAATGTCCACGATGTATTTATGCGACCTTAAGGCAAGAAGGTACTGTGTTATTTTGTGTTGATTGTGGATGGCAAAGGAATTTATGGGGTGAAGAAAAAACTAGAAATTTTCTTATAGAACCAAAATTAAATTATCTTGATGAAATTTTTAAAATATTTTCTATAGAAGATCATACACCAGAATATATGCAATGGCTTTAAAAAATGAAAATAATAGAAAATAAAAATGGTGAAATAACTAAAAAAGATATTATAAAAACAATTATTCCACCAACATTTAACACAAAACAAAAGAAAATGTATTTATATTTATTATTTAATGATTATTATGAAAAACCTAAATTAACAGAAGAAGATATGGAAAATATAAAAAAAATATTTAAACAAATATTAATGTATCATTTGGAAAATAGAATAACAGATTCAATAAATTATGAATTCTTTTTAAATAAGATTGTAAATTATTTAAACCTAGATATTATAATTCCATTTGATGAATTAACAAACAAAAAGAAACAAAGAGTGCGAGATGAAATGTGGAACAAGATAGAACTTTATTTAAATGAGAAAAATGGAATGGAAGAAGAACCTAAACAATTAAATGAAAATGAAGAAGCCAATAGTGATTTCGAGTATGATGATATTGATTTTATGTTTTAATGGCCATAAGGTAATGTTTTTATACCATCATCTGAAATATGCCTTTTATCATCAAATGGATTTAAACTAGTTTTTTCAACTTCATTAATGTACATCTCATGATCTTCTGATCTTAAACAATTCATCTTGTGTTTCATTACAATTGATTTATATAAACACTTTATATAATCTTGAAATTCTATATGTTTATCAACCACATGTTTTGTTATTCCTTTTAACTTTTTAGCTTCATGATCTTTTGTTCTGTAACTATACATTTTACTTCTTATCCCAACAAATTCAATCATTTCATCACCTCCTAATTCATCTTTAAATTTACCAGGAATCTTTTTATTATCATTACTAAATAGTTCATGATCTTTAGGATAATTGCTAAAATCAAAATGATGTTTTAATGTTTTTAAGTCTTTTGTTATATCATTTGTCTTGATTTTTAGTATGTAGGCGTCAGTATTTTTTTGGATTAATGGGAACCCAGAATTGAATGTTCCATCATCTGTTGATAAATCATAAACATAGTCAGTTGGGTTATATATTTCAAATAAATCTTTAACTTCTTCTGTTAATTCTTTTTCTACATGCCTTAAATTAAAACAATTTGGTTTAGATTTAATTAATTCTATATTCATATTAAATCCTAATGAACTGCATAATATATTCAATCCTGATATAGCAACTTTTCCTTTTTGAGCAAAGGATATTGTTTTGCGGTTTTGGAACCTTTTTGAACCATCTGCGGCATAGAATCCAATGAAGAACCACTTTCTTAAATTATTTTTTGCATTCAATACATAATCTGGAACTATCTTTTCTTTTGTTGAAGTATTACTTTTCACTATTGCATGAATATAGAATTCATCATTATATTTTGTAGCAAAATCTTTAGGATTATTCACATGTATTCTATAACATTGCGATGATTTCATAACATCTATGATTTTGAATGTTTTATTTGGATAAACTTCTTCACAGAATTTCTTAATTCTTTCTAATAATTTTAAGTCTTGATTGCATAAATACCAACAATATTTAGTTCCACTAACATAATTATACACACCTGCTGAACCATCACCCATGAAAAATCCTTTAATAAAATATTCTTTTTCTTCCAATGTTTCAGGTTCTATATTATAAATATTATTAATTATTTCATCAAATGACATATGATTCATTCTTGGGAAAAATCTTTTATGTAATAATTCATCTCCAATTTTTATATCAGTTGGTTTTATTTCATCACCATTTCGTTTAATTAAACTATGATCTTCTGTAACATCTACAAATCCTAATTTAGTTCTAACTCTATAGATTTTCTTATTTGTTTTATGTCTAATAATATTCTTTAATTTTTTCCATCCATTTCTTGTCCAAACATCTATTAAACCATTTATTTGTATTAATTCTTTTTCTCCATATGAAATATAACATTCATTTTGTTTTGGAATTATTTCTGAAATTCTTCTTACCAATATTTTATTATTACATTTTAATAATATTGGGGTGTCAGCCATTACAGAATCAAAATATAATATTTCTATATGTTTTTCCCCAAAAAGTGGTTGTAAAACATTATAATAGAATTCATACATCAATAGCTTTGAAATTTCTAAAACGGTTGAACCTATAAATATTGGTTTATTAAATTTCATGGACGTTCTTTTTAATTTTACCGCGGTTAAATAATCTTCAAACCTTTTATTTCCTAAATGTCTAGGACTTGATTGTAAATGTCTTAATCTTTCAGAATTATTTACTAATTCAATATCATTTCTATTTCTAATATTTTCACATGTTTTACCATAAAAACTATTATTCATTAATTTAAAGAAATCTTTTTCAAAATCTGTTTTTGATATGGTTCTCTGTTGAGTATTGAAATCTATATATTTTTCTAACCACTTCGATTGATTAAATTCAATATATCTATGTACTTTCTTTAATTTCATTCCTTGTTTTAGATAAAATTTTAACATTCTATAATGAACAATATAATTGTATTTATTATTTTGAGTAAGTATTAATTTTTCTGTAAAAACATGATCTTTCGGTTTTATTTTCTTCTGGTATTCACTTAAATAACTATCATCTACAGTTAAATGTTCTGGGCAATAAGGTAAGTTTCTTGTTTTAAACTTTATATTTTCAGGATATTCTAAATCAACTACAAAGAAATAACCAATTGGTGCTTCATCTTTTAAACTAATAATTGCGCTTTCCCAATCAGTTTTATCACCATTTTCAACTTCTGTTAATATAAAATTTTTATATGGTTGAGGTTGCATCATTGCCCAACCATATAAATTATTGGCGTCAATATATAATAATTTATATTCATCATTTGCTTTAAAATACCTATCTCCCATAACACCACTAATTCCACCTCTAATTGATTTTTCAAATAATAAAACCATATCTGGTTCTTTTAATAAATCTAATTCTACATTTGTATATTTTAAACCACATTGCCAGGTTAAACCAGGACTAGAGTAGCAATAACAAGGATCAACATTAAAATGATTCAAATTAACTTCTCTAAATTTTTCAAATATGTCAGCCAATATCATAACATCTGATTTTAAATATAAATCAACTAATTCACCATGATTTTTCATCTTAAAATGGTTCCAAATATTTAATGTTCTATTAAACACTTCATCTTTCACATACTCCTCTTTTAATTTATCATAAAATTGATCTTTTAATAATTTGGTTTCTTTGAAATCATCATGTGTTTTATAAAATGAATAAGGAATTGCGCCTTTATATCTTAATAATTTAAAATCTTGGTCATTTGGATAATAATATCGAGTTATAACAAAATCATTATCAACTAAACTTTTTGATAAATTATCTAATGAACATGCTAGAAATCTATAAGAATCTAAAAATCTAATGCAACCAAATTGAAATGAAATATAATTTTCAGATGTTTTAGCTAATAGTTTAAAATCATATTTTCTTACATTTACACCATTCATAGCATTATATTCTTCTATTTCTTGATTAATTGTACCCAATTTCTTTGATAATTGTTTTATAAATAGATGGGTATCATAACCCGATAAATTATGAAATAATATTGGTACAAAATTTACTTTTTTAGCTTGTAAATTGCAATCTTCATGAGCAGCTCCACGATATTTTGAATTTAAATGATTATGATCTCTAACTTTTTTATCAAATGAATAAAAACGTTTTTCACAATAACAACAATGAGTTGCATAATTAAAATCAATTTCATCTTCTTTTGTCATAACTATTCTTTTATTTTTGTTTAATAATTTTGCAAAATCACTTTCTAATTCAATCATTTTATCACAAAAATCATTAACTACATTTTCACCTCTAAAAGAAATATATTGACTTTCATATAATTCGGGATAATTTGATTTTATATAAATTCCATAAGCAGCAGCTCTTTGATGAACTTTTTTAATTGTATTTATAATTGGTGGGTCTTGAATTATATCTTCATTTAATTCACTTCCTTTATCCATTGATTTTAATAATTGTTTTTTGTTATATATTTCTTTTCTATCTTGATCAGTTAATTCTTTATTCAACGATTCAAAATCCCCATAAATTACAAATGGAACAATATTTTTAAATTTATGATTAGTAAATTTCAATTTATAATCTTTTTCTGTTGGCATTATTAATTTACAAAAATCTTTATTATCACATAATTCTTTATGTTTTAATAATGTATTCTCAGTTCTAAATTTAGATAAACATTTTCTACATAGATAAATTTTATGGCTGTTAAAATCACTTTCTGTTCTAAAGAATAAATCAATTTGTTTTAACCACATATAATGTTCATTTTCATCTTTTTTGTAATATAACAAATCTATAGCATTTTCATCATCATAATATTCTGTTAAATATAAAGCTTCCAATGTATAATCTTTAATATTTTCACCTTTTGTCTTTGGTAATTGCATTAATTCGAATACATTTATTTTTAAATTATTAATTTTTTCAATTTTAGGAATCATTTTTATAGTTACTGGATATTGATCAATTTTATATAATGTTTCATATTTCCGATAATCTGTTATTCTACAAACATTTTCCTGTGTTGGATGTAAGCAACTAATAATTGACCATAGAAAACATTTATTATCTTCATTTTGAACATTTATTACTGCTTTTGTTGTAAACGGTAATTTGATATAACTTGATGCTTTCATATCTTTTTCTGTTATAAAGTTTGAATCATTTTTAAACATTTTATTACTTTTTGATGTTTTATTCCTTTTTGTATTATAAACATTTAAATCTAAATATATAATTCATCCAATGTTAAGCCAGAACCCTCAAAATATCTTTCTTCAATATGACGTTTAAATTCATTTAATATTTTTTCTAACTTCTCTTTTATTTGTGTTTTTGAAATTATTTCTTCAGAGTGTGTTTGAATATTATAATTCATTTTTTCTTCTGACTTTATAAAACTTACTTTCCCAGAGATACTAATTTTTGGATATTCAACATCTGTTATCAAATCTAGTATTTTTTCTATTATTTCATTAAATTTACTATAATCTTCTATTGTTGTACCTTTAAAGAATCTAAATATAATAGCTGCAGGACCAATTTTACTATGTAATGTTTCTAAGATTTCAATTGTATCTTTTATTTCTAGTGAATCAATATAATTTCTAACATTTTCCATGTAAGGTTTATTTGAAATGGATTTAGTTTTTGAAGTTGATTCTTTTACTTTTTGAGGTTTATTATCAAAATAATCTTCTCCTAAAACATTATTACTCAAATTTTGATGGTGTTTTTGTGATTCGAGATGTCTATTATAATTCCTTTTTACTATAAATTCATTACAAACTTCACATTTTATTTCATCCACATTCATATTTTCTAATCGTTCTTTTCTTTCATTGGAATTTTTCTGGAGTTTCAAAATCTATAACATTTTTTATATGATTTGAAGATTTTTCATGTTTAGATTTATTAGATTTATCGATGTATTTTTTACAATATTGACAATAATATTGATTTTTATTGACATTATTGTTTTCTAGTTGCTGTTCATTCTCCCCCATTTATTAGGGAAAAAAATTACTTGTGGTGATGAGTGGTGTCTCGTACTCTCGTACTCTGATCTGAAAACGCCATCTTCTAATTACTTATAAATATCACAGTGTTTGGATATCACTGTTATTCCAACTATCAGTACCCATGGGATTATTTGGGATTAATTCTCAGCGTCAGAATACGTATTTCTAGAACAGTGGAACAGCAGCCTACTCGTGACTGAAACCCGTATGTGATCGTGCGGGAACGCCTTTACTAAAGTTAAAACCATTTCCTGATGACACGAAACGGTAAACGGTAGGCTACCACCATGATACGATATCACCAATAAAGATAGATCATTTTATTCAATTTTACTAGTGTTGTTTATTGGAGGAAAATATCATTGTTAAGTACGCCGAGAACAACTATGTTGTATTATCAATCAGTTGACTGACATTGTAAAATTCGATTGGGCTATATTGTCATATAAGTTTTCTTTTCAGGACGTGGCGAGAGTCAAGTAGCGAAAAACGTCCCCCGGGTCAGCAGGCAGGCAGGGCGGCGCGGCCGGTCGGACGGAGGCGGCGCGCCTGCTGCGCACTCATAAGGCGGTAGCACCCTCTTACGCACTCGGCAGAGATTCGCTTTGTAATGCGCGCCGGAGAAAAATACCTTTTATTTTCTTTTCCATGCGTTAAACAACAGTGATTGAATTTACGCTTTGTTTGCAATATTGCGATGGTTATTTGCCGCTGCTGTAGTTTTTTGGAATTGAATCGAGCGGCCTTGGTAGCTCAGTGAGATAAGGCGTGATGCTGTTGAATCCACTATCAATGCTGAGTGACAAGTGGGTTCGAGTCCTGCTGGCTGCGAACAGTGTGCGGCAACACTTCAAAGGCCGTTCCGTCGTGAGGTTAAATGAACAATCCAATGGGAATAGTCTTGGGAATCCATGATCCAAACGACGTACGTAAAGCCAAACAAACAAAAAGACAAACAAACAATCATCAGCCGGCCTCAGTGACACCAACGCCGGCATCGCTCTCTGCGACGTTTTGCATGCGTACATGCATCAGAGCTTGGAGCTCTAAGATCAGAGAGTCTTGCAATTGCATTCTTAAAAATCGTTCTGTTTTTGTTTTCATTATTCAGTGGAGCCTAACAGTTCATGCGTAAAAATGGGTTTCTGTATCCAAATCTTGATTGATATATATATCTTTGCTGGGACATGATGGAAAAGATCAGAATAAACTAGTTTCGTCTTTTTAACAGAATCGCATTAATGAGGTTTAACAGTACAAAGAGCCTAGGCTAAATCGTTCGGCAGAAAATAAATTCATTTTCAGGAATAGAATCGTACTAGACAAATAGACCTTTAAGTCTGTGGTCCTCCCAATCAACATCGTCATAGAAGATTTGCCGGCTGATATAAAACATTATAACCACTTAATACCACAGTATAATCTACCAATGCTTCAAGGCCCATGGGCCTCTTGTTGACATTGGTATAATTCCTAAATGATTCCCGAGTTTATATTTGTAGAATGTTTCTCTTGAAAATTTTTTTGGAATATAATTTTCAATTTCATTTTCAGATGGATGTTTATTTAAAAATTCTCTAAAATCATCATATTTAAGTTCAAATAAGTTCATTGCATGAGTTACATTTGGTTTAAAGTTATCTAACTTTTTCAATATGGTAACTTTATCATTACTCGAGAAATAATCTATAAATGTTTTTCTGTACCACCGATAATCTGATATATTCATTTTATTGAATTTTGGATTTATAATTAATGGATTTTCTATTACATTATCTGTACCTATATGTTTCATTGAGTATTCATGATTCAATTGTTTATCATATATTATGTATTCTTTACATTTTTCACACCAAGATTTAAATACCTGTATTGCATGGGCTGAATCATTTCCACCTTTTGTTTTTAATTTATTATGTTTTGCCCAATTAGCCTTTGTTATACATTCATATACAGAAGACACAATAATTTTGATCTTCTTTGCATTCATCTTTATATATATATACATTAGCATATGTTTTTACTAATTGTAAAATATGTTCATCTTTTCTTATATGCAATAAATAATCATTATGATTATCAAAATCTTCTTCACAATACATGTATCTAATGATATTTTTTGGTTTAACATTATTCTCATTAATAATTTCATCATATGCATTAGTAGTTACAGTTATATCTTGAACAACGCTAGATTGCACAATTTCATGAACTGGAGCAAATATTATCTCGAATATAATATCTTCTTGTATAGCATATTTATATCAAGGTGCATTATTATTTATCAATTCAAAATCTAATGGAATTTTATATTGCTTCTATAAATCTTTTTTATCAAATTATCTGTACCATTATCTACTTTATCATTAGCTTCAGATCTGAATTTATTTTGACTTAAGAATTGGATGCCTTGAAATATCATATTTTTTATATTTTCTTTTGTTAACCATAAATCTTAATAATGCATGAATAAATTATAGTCATCTGATGAGAAAACTGTTTCTGTTCCAATCTTTATAGTTACCTTTTTAATTAAATATCTTCCAACATTATCAACAACATAATTATTATCATGGTCAGTTACTTTTATATCAGCTGATAAATACTATTTGGAACATAAAAAGTATTTTTTGTTAATCGAGGAATTCTAACATATAAAGTTTCATCGGGATTAATATTAGAAGGATTATGAGTAATGATATGATGAGATCTTTCTGCCTTATTAGCATTAGATATTCTAGAATTCTTAGAAGGATTTATGTAACTTCCACTCATTTATTTAAGAGAAAAATTAATTATTTATTTTTGATCATATTAACTAACCAAAATTAATTGCACTTACAACTGTAATTAAAAATAAAATAATATGTGCAACAGCAAAGTTAAAAATACTTCCTGCAGATTTCAATATAACACCAATGATCGATGCAATAATTCCGGGTAAAGCTGCAGCAGATTTTTTAGATAGTTCCCATAGATATTTTGCTATTTTTTTTAAATCCATCTTTAACTTTATCTTGTATAGAATTATTATTATTTGGAGGTTTATCTGGTTCATAAGGATTTGGTGTAGATTTCAATGAATTTGATATTGCTAAACCAATTGTTGTAAATAACATAGTTACAGCTGTTGGAATTGAAAGAATTGTTATACCTTCTAACTTAAATAATAATCTTATTCTATCTTTCAATGATATTTTAGAATCTGGTTTTATTATTAAATCTTTAAAAACAACTTTTAATTTTTTAATATGATTAAGATCATATGATTTCAATAATATATCTCTTTCTTTTTCCTGCAATTCTTTGGTATATTTTAAATCATCAATTTCTTTTTCTAAAGATGACTTTCTGCTTTCATGTTCAGCTTCATCAATTACTTGAAGATCTCTATTTAATTCTAATTGTTTTAATTCTTCGTTAGCATCAGTTAATTCTTTTTCTAACATGGTATTTTAGAAAATTTCATCTTAATATTAGCAATTTTTCGAGCTTATTCTTGCATACCTTTAATTTCTCTACGTGCTTGTTGAGGAAATACTTTTAATTGTTCTTCATTTAAATCAAGTAATCTTTTTTTTAATGAAGATTGCATTCGATTTGTTCCAGTTTCAGTACCAGGTGTATCTAAAATACTAATCATATCTTCTTCAAATGAATTCATTGTATCCAGTAAGTTATCTGTAACCGGCTGGTTGTTGTATCGGCAGGCTGGCTGGGGAACTAGCATTTACAGCAGCGGTACAGGATTCCATCCATCAGGAACAACAAGGCAGTTAAACCTTATATGTACAATCTTTATTGCATCCCGGAATGAGAATGATTATCATAGCTTTACATAGTCTTTATATACAGAATCATGAGTATAATGTGAGAACTAGGTGTCAGACAAGTTGTAGATATCGGGACTCACAAACAAACACCTAGTGACATGTTTGAGAGACATTAATTAATTATCGATGAGCACTGACTATAGCTAATTATCGTGAAAACATGTTGAGTAATGTCACATGTTGATTACGACCTTAAAGCACATATTGACATTATAGTCATAAGTTATATTATATTACTATCGCTATCGCTATCGCTATCGCTATCGCTATCGCTATTACTATTATTATTATCATTATTAAATATGTAATAGAGCTATGAAATATTATGAACTGTTCGATATGACATCGTAGATCTATATGATTATGAAATATGCAAATTATATCAGGGTGACAGATGCCCCCTTGTCAAATTGAATTTGGTCCTCCAAATTTCGGAAAGCGCAGATGCTATAAGTTCATTAAAACTCCTTCCACTGCGAGAACGTGTAAAATTGAGTTCCACCGTGCGAAAATGTGCAAACGTTGGATAGAAACATCCGGATTCTCAGTCATTCACGAAAGAGTCACATGTTGTCGTTATATACGGACGATGCAATGATACGTTAACTGTAATTATCTGCAAAGGATCCCCGAATTCTGGCTGATTCTGCGACGAAGGAACAGAAGTAACGACGTGTTGTGTAGTTATAGCGTCCTGAAGTCCAGTTGGTGGTTGCAAGTAGTACTGGTACGCATTTCTCCGTTTTGAAGATCTTCCGATTACTGACTGGAAATAACTTCATGACACAATGATAGTAACATGCAACATCTGACATGAGAGCAGTGTTCAGGCAATGACACAACACAAATACAGTTACCCTTGTCAACCAAAAGGAAAAATCATCATCATCCAAAATAAGTGGCCAGGTGTAACTGAGATTATATATTTGTCCACATAAAAATTCAACCAATTCATCTTCATGTTTTAGTTATACTAACAAAAATATGAACCTATGCAAATGAAAATTGCCGATTAAACCTTTAGTATAGTCGAAATAGTTTGTTGCGAAAAAAGTATAGATACGCACTGTACTGTAAGTAGATGAATTTGACTAATTAACCTTAGACATATCCCCTGAGAAGTGTTCCGTATTCTAATACTTATAGTACGAAATGAAACTAAAATTATTTATGCTGATTGGAACTAGATGCGTAGAAAAAAAGAATTGTGAATCATACTATTTAAACCGGCGATAACTTTTTTGATCGTACGGTAGTATCTTATATCCAAATTCCTATGATTTTCTATCATGTTCATCTGACCACTAATTCGAGACAAAGAAGCAACTATATTACCTTCGGCTGACAAAAAGTTACCGTAATGCATTGTTCCCACTGAAACAGCAGCAACGTTCACGATCAGTACGGCCATCTTGTCACAGGTGTAGTTGAATACGATCTTCTCGTGAGGTCAACGTTCCAGTCACAACCAATAGTTTAACAGCTTCATCTGTACTTGTGTAAGTCACGAGGACTAAATTTTGGATTCTCCACCATCTGTAACCGTCCATCTGTGAAGGCAAATCCGGTTCTCCGCCATCATAAGGTATTACATAATATATATCTGATATCATTTCACTTGGACTTTGTATTTCATATATTCCTCCTTCCATTTGACACTATAGTCATAAGTTATATTATATTATTATTATTATTATTATTATTATCATTATTATTATTATTATTATTATCATTAATATGTAGTAGAGCTATGAAATATTATGAACTGTTCGATATGACATTGTAGATCTATATTTAGAATGTATTAAATCACTATCTCTTTCATTAAAAGGAGTTTTGAGAATATTTCTTAAGTTTCTTTATAATTGAAAACTGTATTAAATATTTAGGATTTTTGATTCCATTATCAAAAGTATCTACTAGTTCCGTAATTAAATATGTTTCTTTAGATAATATTTGATTAATTATAGTAATGTTATCAATTTTAAAGTGTCTTGCATACACTAAATTTGTTGCTGAGATATATTTTGTAATGTTGAACTGTGAAAATAATTTATTGGTTTCATTGATTTCGATTTTCAATTTGGGTTCTTCTGCTTCTTTCTTCATTTTTATAACGAGGTTTTTATTAAAACTCATTCAAATATAAATATTCAATGTTTCACTCACACTTTACTCACACTTTTATGTTTAAAATCAAGAATCGTTAATTACTCGTTAGTTTTTATATTATTTTAACTGTCCATTTATTTTAAATGTTTTTTATCCGAAATCTATGAAATTCATAAAAATAATGTTAATTTTTATGAAATTATTAGAAGAAATAGGGAATAAGTTGGTTCAGGTTGAAGGGGAGAGTGAGCTCGACCCTTCGGCCTTTGGCCTGGAACCAACTTATTCCCTATTACTTGAGTCACTATTGTGCACTTAAATCGCTGTTAGTATCACCGTTTCTATACACTTCACCATGTTGTTTTGGTTTGGGTTCTCAGAATGACGTCACACTTCCGGGTAGGGAAGGAATCAGCGCAGCCGATCAAAAGTCTCTTTTTAACACTAATTGAATAATAAAAATTAATTTCTTGACCACTAAATCAATAAATAATATAATTGATGATAAAAAATACTTTTAGCCATATCTTAAAAACCTCTTCATGACCCCTTTAAATCATTTGCTCTGTTTTGTGAAATAGTGTGGTCGGTTTTTTTATGAGGCTGTGGTAGCGTTTATAAAACTTATTTTATTATTCGTTTCGTTCTTTTTGGATGTTTGACAAACCCGATTGAGGATGACTTCAGTTTTTATGTGAATCTTTTCCGAATATTTAGCATTTTCTCTTTTATCTTTTTTAATCTCGGCTTGGGTCGTGGTTTTTGTCTTCTCGAGGGTTTTCAGAATGTTCGTTTGTTACTGCGGGATGGTTGACAAGGAGGTTTGAGGATGACTTCAGTTTTTTATGTGAAAAATTTCCGAATTTCTAACATTTTCTTTTATCTGTTTTAATCTCGGTTTCGGTCGTGTTTTGTTTCATCAAGTACTTTTAGAATGGTGGAGTGGTTTGTTACCAGGTGATGTTTGACAGGGAGGATTGCGTGGAAAGGATTGGAGTGGAAAGTGGCGTGTGCGGCATTCGACTGAGGTGTGCATGTGCACAGTCTATGTGACTGAAGACAGTTCTACCAAATAGCTACATAAATACCGGGAAAAAACATAGCAACCACAATGATGAAACTTTCAATGTCCTATATATCGATATCAATTTATTTCATGTATTTCCTGTATTGCTTATTCAAATTATACTCCCGATATCTTGGGTTCCGCTTGGTGGTTGGTATGAATAAATTTGTTCATAAGTAAAGTGTTCTCGAGTAATTTCAGAATGGTCGAGTCGTTGGTTGTAATGGGGTATGTTTTGGAAGGAGGATTGAATATGGCTTCAGTTTGTTGTGTGAATATTTTCCGAATTTTCAACATTTTTTTTAATCTGTTTCAATCTCGGCTTCGGTCGTGTTTTGTATTTCTCGAGAATTTTCAGAATCGTTAAGAGTTAAGAATCGTAATCGTTCAGAGTCGTTTGTTACTGGGGTATGTTTCACAAGGAGGATTGAGGATGACTTCAGTTTTTATGTATTTTCCTACCGTTCAACATTTTTTTTATTCGTACTCAGTCCTCCTTGTTAAATATCCCCAATTAATAAAACGAATCGTCAATAATAAAGATAATAGTGATAAACAAGACACGACCGAAGTCGAGAATACAAAATACAGATTACAGTAAATTGTAGTAGCCACCTAATAAAACTGGGAACACTATTTAGCAAAACAAATGATTTGAAATCATCAAATTTTTGTACGATAACATTTGCCATTAAGGAGACATTGATCCGATGGCCGTCAATTTTCGTGCCGGTGCATATAGTAACTAATTACATCGTTTTATTTTAGAATACATGTATTTGTTAGTTAAAACAGGAGTGATGTGATTTATTCCTGCCTCTTGTTTCGGTCTTGTAGCCGCGTTCTAAACCCGCTGAAGTTGGTATATTAAACCCGCATGTACCATAAAAGAATGAAGCAGACAGTTTAGCAATAGAGTTAGAATATTTTAGTACACCTACTTCATTGTGTCAATTTTGGGTCACGATATGATCGAATTTCCACACAATAGCCGCCGCCCAATTCGTATTGTGGTAACGCTTGGTTAGAGCTTCATTCGAGAACCAGACACCACGTATAGCGCACGTACACCAGTGAAGAGCCTGTATTGAGATATGATTACCCACCAAAGCCAAGTCAGAAAATCCCAACATATCTGGTAAGTTTTAGATTATGATTAAGATAAGCGATCATGAATTGTATTTAAATCAGTGGATTCGTGAACTATCTTTCATTTCAAAGATTTTGTGGTTAGATTTTGTTCTAGGTGTATAGTACCATTCTTCAAAAACTGAATGAGTTTTGTATTCAAATCTTTTATTTCTGGCCTAGTTTAATTTCTCAAGTTCAATTTATTTCATTCTGATAGTTGACATTTTCGTTCGGAAATCTTACAATCTTTAGATTTCGTTTGTAGATACCCAAAACGCCCTAGTGATAGATATCTCGACAAGTCAGAAACATATTTTCGAATAATTTTAGAATATAACGGTGAGTATTCAACGTCTTCATTGCTGTTAGTTTCTCCTAAGTCTGAAGGTTTCTTTATTAGAATAATTTGCTTATCTGTTTTAGATTGATAGCACAATGGAAACAAAATCGTTTGAAAAGTCAACATTAAAACATGGGATCTTTATTTAATCTGAATTGTTGAGTAAGTGCTCATTTCATATAAGAATGAATTAGAATCTTTCAATGATGAATAAAAGTGAAAGAATGAATTGAGTTTTCTAATATCGTTTCGCTAGGGTATTCGTCGTGTGTAGCAGGATCTGCAAGTGGTATAGCAGCAGCAGCATCCTTCAACATAGGAGAGGCAGCATCCGTCAACATAGGAGCAGCAACAGCAGCAGCAGCACTATATGGTATCAACAAAGGATCCAAGTGGCATCAAAAGTTTTAAAAAAGTAAGTTTAAAGATAAGTTTTTCACCCCTAAGCTGAAAATACAGAACCGGAAACTGTCAAGGTTTTTCAAAGCTTTATTTTCCCGAGATAGTAACTGGACAAAATTTTTGCATACTCTTCGGTACCGGGATTAAGTTCCACGGCGATGTGATACCACCAGGCGCTCCCGACATCCCAAACTGTGGTTCATATAATTCTTAATTTCTATTTCGATAGTCATAACAGCGCTTTTTGTAAACATTTTCAGTAAAAAAATAAAAAGCGCTTCGTTCGACTTCGAAAATAAATTGCCCATGGGCAAAGGGTGGTTTACCTTGAAAGCTAGAGATTGTTTGGAATAAGGGCATTGCTTGAAAAATCTTTTAAATTCGTGACTTCAAAGTTCCACAAGTTTATATTGTATTTTAACTTTCTTAAAGAATTATTTTGTAGTCAAATAAGACCAATGATATACATTTGTTTATGGTCCACGTCCAAAATTTTGTAGGGTACAGCTAGGCGCGGCAGGGAAATTATTCTATAATTTCAAAAAAATATGTTTCACAATATGAAAAAATATTCAAATAAGGACATCCCAAAATTATTGTCTGTTTGCCGTAACACCGACTCAACTTTTCAGCATGAGTCAGTAGGTGGTAGAAATTTTGTTTTGGCAAAAATTGTGGGTAACAAAAACAAATTTTTCACCTTTTTTTACATGGAAACAATATCGCAAAAAAAATCATCAACGTTGTGCACGGGATATTTGTCTAATAGCGTAGATTTCAAGAATAATTATAGAAATATAACTTCGTCCAGAGCGTCATCTCTGTGTTAAAAATGAAACAGCACATTGAATATGTGCGCGCGTTTACGTTACCAGCTTTAATATAGTCACTATTAAAAATGAATGAAAAACTGAAAAACTTAAATTAGCCCACGTGTCAAGGCATGTTTCCCCACGATGCACACTTGAATTCAAACATAAGTAGCTCATACGTTGGCAGTGGGTCGGTGGGTCGGCCATTGTTTTGGGATGGCCTTGAATTCATATGATGTCATATATCGGAGGGTGGCTGAATATTGGGTCTTGGATACCTCTTCCAATGTTGGCCGTCGAAGCTAGAATACCGGTACAGAAGAAATCGGCTATTAGATCGCTATTAAATCCTAGAATTTACCACAACAATATTCAGACCTCGACAGACCTTATAGTTTCCTGCTTAGAACGATGACCATACTCAAACGTGGTGAACGGATAATAAGATAAAATCCCACTATTTACAAGATTAAAAGTATTTAAAAACCAGAATTTATTTATTAAATCTAAAATATATAAAAGACACGACGTTTCGATCTCACCCTAGAGATCATCGTCAGGTGTGAGAAATAGACTAAAAACAGATATATATACAGAGGAGGACAGGTTAATTGAGTAAATTGGTGAGTGAGTAAATAATTAGTGTTTGGCAAGGCATGAAGTAATATACTTAGAAAGAAGGGAATCACGCGGGGAAAAGCCATTATTTAAATTGGTACTAATATCTGAGTGACGAGTAACTAGGGCAGACTCAACTATGTGGCGTTTAGTGTAATTGCTGGAAGTATAAATAATTTCGGCTTTATCGAAATTCCAAACGTGATTGGCTACGCCACTAGCCGGTTTTTGATTTATTATATCCTTTTTGTGTTCCGAAATTCGAGTTTTTAAATCACGACCAGTTTCTCCAAAGTGAATTTTATCACAGCCAAAACAAGGAATTTTGTAAACTCCGCAGTCCAAAGGTTTAGATTGATTTTTTTTAACCAAAGTCTTACTAATTTTGTTTTCATATGTGAAAATGATTTGTTTATACAATAAAGGGAGAGAGTGACGAAACTTTTCCAAAACAGGTACATACGGAACTACAATGAACTCTGAAAGGTGTTTTTTGTTTTCTGGAGGTTTAGAATTATAGAAAGTACGTTTAGCCTTAGAAATAGCGATTTTCAAAATGTGATCAGGGTAAGCCAATTTTCGAAGAGAGTTGGATATATGGTCAAATTCAGCCGAAAGGAAGGTTTCATCGCAGATCCGTAGTGCACGGAGAAAGAGGCTTTGAGCGAGACCAATTTTGATTGATTTGGCAGTAAACGAAAAGAAGTGAAGGTATGCCTCGGCGTTGATAGGTTTACGGTAGACTGAGAAAATCAAATGAGAAAATTTATTGTGAATTAGAACATCTAAAAACGGAATTTGGTAATTTTGTTCCCATTCAAAAGTGAATTTCAAAGATGGATATTGGAGTTGATGAAGTCGATAAAAGAGGTAAGATCAAAATTATCAGAAACTAAGCACAGAATGTCATCAACATATCTAATCCAAAAGTTGGTTTAGAGCCAGCGTACTTAGGGAGAATTTCGGATTCAAAGTGTTCAAGGAAAAGATTAGCCAAAATCGGGGATAATGGGTTACCTGTTGTGGGGGTCCTCTTCTCCAGTGTCAGGGTGACGTGTGTTGACCACCTGCGTTGTTTGCGTTTCACCAGCGTAGTTCCTTGGGGTTCTTTTCATAAATTAACTACAACTAGCTTCTTCTATCGATCCAGATCTTTATTCTTATACTCTCTTCTTACAATCTTCCTAGCACGTCCCCTCTTGTTCTAACCACTAGCTCAACCGACCTAGCTCTACCGACCAAGCTTTTCCCGACCCCACTGCCTTAAAACCCTCCCTTTTTATATCTATTCTTCCTTCGCTCGTGACGTATATTTCCACACCGCTTGGCCTCATTGCCAGAGACGTCGTCTATTACTATAGTTCTACTGGCTATGTAAATCATTTCTACGAACGCTACATTTATAACTCAACTTTCCAGAGCTCAAGGCTACTGCTATAACAAGCTTCCCACGTAGACACCCCCATCACTCTTACATATCTTCTATGCTTCTCTCTTATGTGTGACGTAAGTATTCACGTAGGTTGCCTGCTAACCGCAACTACTGCCCCGAACTCCGACTTATTTTCCCATTGTCTAAATAGGTAATTTATTACTCCAATATACCCATAGCGAAACCGAAAATTTGTTCATAGAATTTGTCTTGGAATTGGAAATATATTTTGGTTGTACAGAGTTCCAAAAGTTCAAGTAAACATTCTACAGGAATTGGGAGATCAAGATTGGAGTCCGGGAGTTTTCCTCCTAAGAAATTGAGAGTTGGTTCCAATGGTATATTAGTGAACAAGGAAACAGCGTCGAAAGATATAAATTTTTGTCCATTAGGTTTGAGATTTTTTTTGATTTTGTCTAAAAGATCCATATTGTGCCGAATGTGAGAATCAGAAAAAGTACCCAAAGCCGGGGAGAGTACTTTAGCCAGATTTTTGGAGAGCCGATATGATGGAGAATTGATATTAGAAATGATCGGTCTTAACGGTGAATTGGGTTTATGAATTTTTGGAAGACCATAAGCATAAGGAAGATTTGGAAGCCGAGAGTTAAATTTGGAGATGAAGTCCGAATGGTCAGGAAATTTCTTAGAGATGTTTTTTAAACCTAAACTAAAAGCCGATTGCATCTCTTTCAAAGGGTTGTTTTTGATGGATTTGTAGAAATTGGAATCACCGAGAATAGCAAACATTTTACAATAGCAAACAATAGCATCAAATTGTAATTGATCAAATCTTGAATAACAATTTTGCCGCCTTTATCAGCCTAGGAGATGCGGATGGTTTTGATGGATTTTAGTTCCTGGAGAGCAATCGAAAATCTCCGAGGAAAGAACTGGTTAGATTGACCTTGAAGGGTATTCCAAATGGTGTCCAAATTCATGAATATAAAATTGTATTGGAAACTAGCCGGAGGAGATCTTTTTGAACTGCAGCCAATGATGTCCATTTCGAATTAAGTGGGATGAAAATAAAATATAACCATTTGATACTATTTTTCTCCTTAGTTAACGTGTATTTACTATAGCAATTTTGAAATGTTACCTCCTAAGCATACGGAACGTTACGGTGGCAATGTTTTTGAAAGTCACACGTCGCCATTAATTGTCATTTCAAATAGTTTAGTACCGGCGTCAACCATTTCAATATAACGCGATGACTGGTATAGCACGTATCTGGATGTGCCCTCGGTCTCAATACTTTCATAACCGTAGCCGGGGATTTTGAAATTTTGAAAAGGAAAGTTGGCTACAAAAAGAGTTTGATATCAACTACCCAGAGTCTGATAACAACTGGGCCATATTTCAAAGATTTAGGCAATAGGTCGAAATACTATTGATTTGATTAGTCTTAACGCGATTCGACGATTAAGATTAAACTCATTGGCATCTTATGTAGGTTGTAAACTCTTTCCGCATCATGGAGATAGAAAGGGGAATGAAATATCGATATCATTTTGCTAGGTTCGATATGTTTGCCTTCCGATAAACAGGCTTACCTGTTTTGTAAAACAATCTTATTTGGGAATGGACATCTTTGGCTGCAGTTCAAAATCTGTAAACAGTGGATATATTGATAATAATCAGGGTTTATTAGAATGTCTAAAATGGGCATGATAAATTATCTATATATTTTGATGTTGCGAGCTTATTCACTAATGTTACTTTTAGACCTTCTATGGATTTTCTTAGGAGAAAGTTACCTACTTCTGATTTTCATTTTGATAAAAACACAAGGGATACCGTAGAAATCGCAGATAGTGATTGTCTCTTGGATTTAATCGAACTTTGTTAAAAAAACTCATATTTTCTATTTGGTTCTAATTTTTTTTTAAACAGTTTTTTAGTATGGCTATGGAGTATACAATCATCCCTGTTTTAGCTGGTTTATTTTTGGAACATGTTGAAAGCAAAGTTCTTCCTCTTCACACTGCAAGTAGACCCACACTTTGGCGACGTTACGTTGATGATATTCTTCGGTTAGTTTCCGCCGATTTCAATTTGATTAGGTTCTTACATTATTTGAACTCTTTATAAATCCTACTCTAGATTTCGATTTAAGTGGGGTGAAAATAAAATCTAACCATTTGATACTATTTTGCTCCTTAGTGAACGTGTATTTGCTATAGCAATTTTGAAATGTTCCCTAAGCATACGAAACTTTACGGTGGCAATGTTTTTGAAAGTCACACGTTGCCATAAATTGTCATTTCAAGTAGTTTAGTACCGGCGTGTACCATTTTAATATCACGCGATGACTGGTATAGCACGTATCTGGTTGTGCCCTTGGTCTCAATACTTTGATAACAGACCCGTAGCCGGGGATTTTGAAATTTTGAAAAGGAAAGTTGGCTACAAAAAGAGTTTGATATTAACTACCCAGAGTCTGATAACAACTGGGCCATATTGCAAAGATTTAGGCAATCGGTCGAAATACTATTGCTTTGATTAGTCTTCACGCGATTCGACGATTAAGATTAAACTCATTTGCATCTTATGTCGGTTGTAAGCTCTTTCCGCATCATGAGGATATAAATGGGAATGAAATATCGAAATCATTTTGGTAGGTTCGATACGTTTGCCTTCAGATAAGCAGGCTTACCTGTTTTGGAAACCATCCTATTTGGGAATGGACATCTTTGGCTGTGGTTCAAAATCCGTAAATAGTGGATATATTGATAATAATCAGGGTTTATTAGAATGTCTAAAATGGGCATGATAAACTATTTATATATTTTGATGTCGCGAGCGTATTCACTAATGTTACTTTTAAACCTTCTATGGATTTTCTTGGGAGAAAGTTACCTACTTCTGATTTTCATTTGGATAAAAAGACAAGGAATACCGTAGAAATCGTAGATAGTGATTGTCTCTTGGATTTAATCGAACTTTGTCCAAAAAACTCTTATTTTCAATTTGATTCCAATTTTTTTTTCAAACCGACTTTTAGTATGGCTATGAGTCATACAATCTCCCCAGTTTTAGCTTGTTTATTTTTGGGACAAGTTGAAAGCAAAGTTCTTCTCAATACTTTCATAACAGACCCGTAGCCGGGGATTTTGAAATTTTGAAAAAGAAAGTTGGCTACAAAAAGAGTTTGATATCAACTACCCAGAGTCTGATAACAACTGGGCCATATTTCAAAGATTTAGGCAATAGGTCGAAATACTATTGATTTGATTAGTCAGTTGTTAATATAAATATTTTCCGAATTATCAACATTTTCTTTTACCCGATATAATATCGGCTTCGGTCGTGTTTCGTTTTCTCGAGTATTTTTAGAATGCTCGAGTCGTTTGTTACTGGGGGATGTTGGACAACGAGGTTTGAGGATGACTTCAGTTTTTTATGAGAATGTTTTCCGAATTGTTAACATTTTCTTTTATCTTTTTTAACATCGGCTTCGGTTGTGTTTTGTTTTTCTTAAATATTTTTAGAATGGTCGAATCGTGTGTTACTGGGGGATGTTTTAATATCGGTTTCGGTCGTGTTTCGTTTTCTCGAGTATTCTTAGAATGGTCAAGTCGTTTGTTGATGGGGGATGATTGACAAGGAGGGTTGAGGATGACTTCAGTTTTTTTAATGAATATATTTTCCGAATTTTCAACATTTTTTTTAATCTGTTTTACTATCGGCTGAGGTGTGCATGTGCACAGTCTGACTGAAGACATTTCTACCAAATAGCGACATAGATACCGGGGAAAATCAAAGAAACCACACGTGCTGAAACTTTCAAGGTCGTGTATATGTATATTAATGGTTTTCATGTATCGCTTATTCAAATTACACTACCGACCTCTAGTGGGATCAATACATCACTAATTCTCACACCGCAGACATCAAATTGATTAATCCCATTCTATAAACTTCCGATCGTTTCTCTCATTCAGCCCTCACGATCCGTGATTGGGGTACGTTGATCGGGTATTATACTGAAGTTCTGCTTTTGGTCATTAACGGTTGACAAAACCATCGTATGCCAATTACCAAATACTTGTTACGGATAAAAAAAACCTCTCGTTTGACTTGTGAGGTTTAAGGTTTTTCACTACTCTTTTTTCTGTAACTGTCAAACCAAGGTTTTTAATCTGTGACATGTAGTATTCCATGTTTATAATTTACGAATTGATGGATCTATCATAGTTAATTATATTGAGTATAGCAATCAATGACTATTTCCTGGATAGAGATCTGGGAGCAAAATGAGTGACGTGAAACGGCCGCAGACGTGAAACTTAGTGATGGTCGCATTTTGTTGCTTGAATATTTTCCGAATTTCCAACATTTTGTATTATCTGTTTAAATCTCGGGTTCGGTCGTGTTTTGTTGTGCTCAAGTATTTTAGAATGGTCGAGTCGTGTGTTACTGGGGGATGTTGGACAACGAGGTTTGAGGATGACTTCAGTTTTTTTATGTGAATATGTTCCGAATTTTTAACATTTTCTTTTATCTGTTTTAATATCGGCTTCGGTCGTGTTTCGTTTTCTCGAGTATTTTCAGAATGGTCGAGTCGTTTTTTACTGGGGGATGTTTGACAAGGCAGATTGAGGATGATTTCAGTTGTTAGTGTAAATAATTTCCGATTTTTTAAGAATATATTCTAAATCATCTTTTTCTTTTTCTAAATATGCATTTCTTTTTTTAAATTCAATTTCTTCAATAACTTTATTATCTCTATCTAATTTTAATTGTCCTATTTTTTAATTTTATTAGTTCTATCTTTTTCTAAAGTTCTAATTTTAAAATCTCTTATACTTTTATCATGCGCAATTTTATCAGATACAAGTCTTCTACTTATAATTTCTCTAATTGCTTTATCAGAAAATATATTTAAATCTTCTAATTCTTGATCTGTTGCATCAAGTAACCCATTTGGTAAAAGTTTTTCAATTGGAATTTAATTTGATTTAAGTTCACTAGTTTTGGAAGTTATATTCTGTTCATAAGTTGTTTCTGTTTCTAAATTATTTTTGATTATTTCAAATAATTCATTAATTCTTTTTTTAAATACTCTTTTATTTTCATTTCTGTGTCGGTTACATTTTCTATTTCATTACTATTACTTATTCTTTTAATTCTAGATGATTCTAAATTACTCAAAGTTGATTCTGCTAATATTTTGTTTTGATTTTTATAAGTGATATTAATATTTATTATCTTATGAAGAAATATAACTTCATACATCTTCCACAAATGGTCTTTTATTGTTTAATTTATTTTTTATTCTTTTAATTGTCTTCTGTTTCTTATCATTATCTTTATCAAAATATTCTTTACCTAAAATATCATTATTGATATTTGTAATATGACTTTTAGATTTTAAATGTTGTTCATAATATCTTTTGTCACATAATAATTGATTACATGTATCACATTTGTATGTTTCTTTTTCATTCTTCAATTCCTCTTATTTATTTTCTAATATATCATCTCTATATTCTAAGTTTAATCTATTTTCTAAGTGAGATTTAGTTTTATTATGTCTTGCTTTTTGAGATTAATCTATACTTATTTTACATGTTAAACAGTAGTACTTCTTGTTTGCTTTCATTTTAATATCAGATTTTTTATTAAAATTGAACATAACACTTAACTCTCAACGCGTCCCGCCTCGTATGAGTATCCCAGAAACACCCGCCTATTTATACTACTCAACATTGGGGATTCCTCAGCTGCGAGTTGAGACTTGTGAATTATGAGGCTTGTGATTGGCTAGAGTAACGGGGAATACCCAGCGTGTGAGACTTGTAAATTATGAGACTTGTGATTGGATAGAGTAATAGGGGATAAGTTGTTTGAAGTCAAAGGTTGACTCAAAGCTTTCGACCTTTGCTTGAAACAACTTATCCCCTATTACTAGCTCTATATCAGCCATGAAGTATCCCAATTCCGAAGAAGTACGTATTATCCTAGCACACGGCATCGATTCAGCACCTGAATGAATCGACATACTTGCTAAAATTAGGGAAAGTACGTGTTTCTACACCCAATTAGTTTTTCAAATCCGATTAAGTAGATTGCATTTCTATAGCAGCCACTGAACAACAGAGCGAATGAAAAACACAGCAGCGATAAAGTGCCTGGTAAGCCCCATATTAGTCACGCATTTCGAAGTGGTAAGTATTATCCTGAAATGATTATTTTCAAAGACTTGCATTTATAAATTGTAAATCTATTGATGATATTGATTTTTGCAGGCCTTCACACATCAGATGCATTGACAGCAGTACGAGTATTGGCACTGATGACGAATCTAGCCAAACACACGGCATCGATTCAACACTTGAATGAATCGACATACTAACTACAAAGAGGGAGATATTGAAAGAAAAGGTATGTTTTTTTCATCTAATTATTATTTCAAATCCAATTGAGTAGATTGTATTTCTATAGATAGTTTTGTATTCTACAGGCCAGCCCACATAACAGCCACTGAAAAAGGACGAATAAAGCACACATCAGCGATTAAGCGCCTGGTTAAAGCTACATACCAGTCGAGAAGTATCCGAAATCCGAAATAGTACGTATCATCCTGAAATGATTATTTTCAAAGATTTGCATCGCAAGTCTATAGGTAAATTTGATTTTTACAGGACATCACACATAGGAGATTTTGGACCACGGTAGGACTACGAATATTTTCAGTACAGTGTTGAAGAAGATACCAGAGAACGAGGGAAAGCTGCAGTTTCGACTGTCACCAAGAAGGTCCTTGCTTGAAGGTAATTGCTTGTAATATCCTCTGGACCTTAGCATGTATTCATTTTGTATACCATTGACTTGTTTAATAACATTAATTTGTACTAAAAAAAAACCGTCGAAAAATAAAAGAGATGTTACCTAAGCATCCAAGACCTTATGGTGGCATTGTTATTGAAAGTCACACGATGCAATGAATTTTGATTTCAAATAGTTTAGTACCATCGTCAACCATTTCAATATCACGCGATGACTGTTATAGCACGTATCTGGATATGCTCTTGGTCTCAATACTTTCATAACAGACCCGTAGCCGGGGATTTTGAAATTTTGAAATAGAAAGTTGGCTACAAAAATAGTTTGATATCAACTACCCAGAGTCTGATAACAACTGGGCCTTTTTTTAAAGATTTAGGCAATAGGTCGAAATACTATTGCTTTGATTAGTCTTAACGCGATTCGACCATTAAGATTAAACTCATTGGCATCTTATGTCGGTTGTAAACTCATTCCGCATCGTGAAGATGGAAAGGGGAATGAAATATCAAAATCATTTTGGTAGGTTCCATGTTTGCCTTCAGATAAGCAGGCTTACCTGTTTTGGAAACCATCCTATTTGGGAATGGACTTTGGCTGCAGTTCAAAATATGTTAATAGTAGATATATTGATTATAATCAGGGTTCATTAGAATGTCTAAAATGGGCATGATAAATTATCTATATATTTTGATGTTGCGAGCTTATTCACTAATGTTACTTTTAAACCTTCTATGGATTTTCTTAGGAGAAAGTAACCTACTTCTGATTTTCATTTTGATGAAAACACAAGGGATACCGTAGAAATCGCAGATTACTGATTGTCTCTTGGATTTAATCGAACTTTGTACAAAACTCATATTTTCTATTTGGTTCTAATTTTTTTTAAACAGACTTTTAGTATGGCTATGGGGTATACAATCGGCCCTGTTTTAGCTGGGGTTTTTTGGAACACGTTGAAAGCAAAGTTCTTCCTCTTTACACTGAAAGTAGACCCAAACTTCGGTGAAGTTACGTTGATGTTATTCTTTGGTTAGTTTCCGCCGATTTCAATTTGATTAGGTTCCTACATTATTTGAACTCCTTGTATATCCTACTCTGAATTTTGTTTTAACTGGAATGAAAATAAAATCTAACTATTTGATACTATTTTGCTCCTTAGTGAAGGTGTATTTGCTATAGCTATTTTGAAATGTTACCTAAGCATACGGAACTTTCAACATACGGAATTTCAACATTTTCTTTTATCTGTTTTACTATCGGCAGAGGTGTGCATGTGCACAGTCTGACTGAAGATATTTCTACCAAATAACGACATAAATACCTGGAAAAATCAAAGAAACCACACGTTATGAAACTTTCAAGGTCGTGAATATGTATATTAATGGTTTTCATGTATCGCTTATTCAAATTACACTACCGACCTCTAGTGGGATCAATACATCACTAATTCTCACACCGCAGACATCAAATTGATTAATCCTATTCTATAAACTTCTGATCGTTTCTCTCATTCAGCCCCAACGATCCGTGATGGGGGTACGTTGATCGGGTATTATACTCAAGTTCTGCTTTTGGTCATTAACGGTTGACAAAACCATCATATGCCAATTACCAAATACTTGTTACGGATAAAAAACCTCTCGTTTGACTTGTCAGGTTTAGCGTTTTTCACCACTCTTCCTTCTGAACTAACCAGACTCTGCTCATACGCAAACTATTCTAGCTAATTATCTATCTATATGTTTCAACAACAGCACTTACTAACTTCAAACTGTCAAACCAAGTTTTTTAATCTGTGACATGTAGTATTCCATGTTTATAATTTAATCATTGATGGATCTATCATAGTTAATTATATTGAGTATAGCAATCAATGACTAATTCCTGGATAGAGATCTGGGAGCAAAATGAGTGACGTGAAACGGCCGCAGACAGTGAAACTTAGTGATGGTCGCATTTTGTTGCTTGAATATTTTCCGAATTTCCAACATTTTGTATTATCTGTTTAAATCTCGGGTTCGGTCGTGTTTTGTTTTTCTCAAGTATTTTAGAATGGTCGAGTCGTGTGTTACTGGGGGATGTTGGACAACGAGGTTTGAGGATGACTTCAGTTTTTTTATGTGAATATCTCCCGAATTTTTAACATTTTCTTTTATCTGTTTTAATATCGGCTTCGGTCGTGTTTCGTTTTCTCGAGTATTTTCAGAATGGTCGAGTCGTTTGTTACTGGGGATGTTTGACAAGGAGGATTGAGGATCACTCAAGTTTTAAATCTAAATATTTTCAGAATTTTCAACATTTTCTTTTATTATCTATTTTAATGTCGGCTTCAGTCGTGTTTCGTTTTCTTGAGTATTTCCAGAATGACCAATTGGTTTGTTACTGGACGATCTTTGACAAGGAGGATTGACGATGACGTCAGTTTTTGATGTAAATATCTTCCGAATTTTCAAAATTTTCTTTTATCTGTTTAAATATTGGCTTCGGTCATGTTTTGATTTATCAAGTATATATAGAATGGTCGATTCGTTTGTTACTGGGGATGATTTACAAGAAGGACTGAGGATGATTTTAGTTTTTAGTGTAAATATTTTCCAAATTATCAACTTTTTGTTTCATGTGTTTCAATAACGGCGTCGGTCGTGTTTCGTTTTCTCGAGTATTTTCAGAATGGTCGTGTGGTTTGTTACAGGAGGATGTTTGACAAGGAGGATTGAGAATAGCTTCAGTTTTTATTGTAAATATTTTCCGAATTTTCAACATTTTCTTTTATCTGTTTCAATATCGGCTTCGGGCGTGTTTCGTTTTCTCGTTTTTGTAAGGTGTGCATGAGCACAGTCGTTTTTTGTAATGGGGTATGTTTTGGAATGAGAATTGAATATGGCTTCAGTTTGTTATGTGAATATTTTTCGAATTTTCAACATTTTCTTTTATCTGTTTCAATCTCGGCTTCGGTTGTGTTTTGTATTTCTCGAGTATTTTCAGAATGGTTAAGTCGTTTGTTACTGGGGGATGTTTGACAAGGAGGATTGAGGATGACTTCAGTTTTTATGTAAATATTTTCCTACTTTTCAACATTTTATTTTATTCATACTCAGTCCTCCCTGTCAAATATCCCCAATTAATAAAACGAATCGACAATACTAAAAATACTGGTGATAACCAAGACACGACTGAAGTCGAGAATATAAAATACAGATTACAGTAAATTGCCGTAGCCTCCTAATAAAACTGGGAACACTATTTAGCAAAACAAATGATTTGAAATCATCAAATTTTTGATAACATTTGGCCATCAATTATTTATTCCTGCCTCTTGTTTCGGTCTTGTAGCCGCGTTCTCAACCCGCTGAAGTTGGTATATTAAACCCGCATATACCATAAAAGAATGAAGCAGACAGTTTAGTAATAGAGTTCGAATATTTTAGTACACGTACTTCATTGTGTCAATTTTGGGTCACGATATGATCGAACTTCCACACAATAGTCGCCGCCCAAATGGTATTGTGGTAACGCTTGGTTAGAGCTTCATTCGAGAACCAGCCACCACGTCTAGCGCACGTACACCAGTGAAGGGCCTGTATTGAGATATGATTACCCACCAAAGCCAAGTCAGAAAATCCCAACATATCTGGTAAGTTTGTTGTAGGTGTATAGTATCATTCTTCAAAAACTGAATTAGTTTTGTATTCAAATCTTCTATCTCAAGCCTAGTTTAATTTGTCAAGTTCAATTCATTTTATTCTGATAGTTGACCTTTTCGTTCGGAAATCTTACAATCTTTAGTTTTTCTTTGTAGATACCCAAAACGCCCTAGTGATAGATATCTCGACAAGTCAGAAACATATTTTCGATTACTTTTAGAATATAACGGTGAGTATTCAACATATTCATTGCTGTTAGTTTCGCCTAAGTGTTAAGCAATCTTATCTGTTTTAGATTGATAGCACACTGGAAACAAAATCGATTGAATAGTCAACATTAAAACATGGGATCTTTATTTAATATGAATGGTTGAGTATGTGTTCATTTCATATAAGAATGAATTAGAATCTTTCGACGATGAATAAAAGTGAAAGAATGAATTGAGTTTTCTAGCAGCAACCGTCAACATAGGAGAGGCAGCATCCGTCAACATGGGAGCAGCAGCATCCGTCAACATAGGTGCAGCGGCAGCCATCAACACCCAACATAGGAGAGGCAGCATCCGTCAACATAGGAGCAGCAGCATCCGTCAATATAGGAGCAACAACAGCAGCAGCACAATTTGGTATCAACATAGGATCCAAGCGGCATCAAACAATTAAAAACAAGTAACTTTAAAGATAATTGTTCACCCCTAAGCTGAAAATACAGAACCGAAAACTGTCAAGGTTTTTCAGAGCTTCATTTTCCCGAGAACTGGAGAAAATATCGGCAAACTTTTCGGTACCGGGATTAAGTTCCACGGCGACGTGATACCACCAGGAGCTCCCGACATCCCAAACAGTATTTCATATTTTGATACGTTTGCTTTCAGTTAAGCAGGTTTACCTGTTTTGGAAACCAACATATTTGGGAATGGACATCTTTGGCTGCGGTTTAAAATCTGTAAATAGTGTATATTGATGATTGAAAATATCCTATAATTCTAATTTTAAATGATGAAATTTATCATTTTTATTAACCACGATGTGTTTATGGATATTAAATCACATAATTCTAAATTAAAGATCTCAACAACCAACCAAGACGTGTATTCAAAAAACACAAATCAAACCTCTCAGAAATTATGCAAAGCAAATTCAAAGGACTTTCGGACTGCGAATTACAAAAATTACGATGTTTCAAAAATGGTTACCGTCGCTTCCTCTTCACTGCGGACTTTCAAACATTATAAGAACGATATTCCGCTATGACCGATTATATCGAATTGCGATTCAAATTTGGCGAATACTCTGTCATCGGTTCTTGGGCTCATTTTCGAAAGCCTAATTACGTCCATCCTAGCTTGCAAGGCATCCGGTATCGCTCTCCGAACTCGCATCCACCAGCCTCTTGGCCTCAAGACGCGCGATTTCATTACTGGCGCTTTGCGCATGAATTAAAATATATCGACTTGCGAAATGCTTCCTTGTTCGGTAAAATGCTCGTTGATTGGTCCATCTAAACGGGAATTCTTAAGGAAGTCTAATGTCGTTTGTTACAAGCGATGTGATTGGCCTGACGTGATTCTAGTCGGCTTATAACGACAAAAACGACTTATTAGGTCAAGGGGTTCGTTTAAAGGCTTTAGCGTAGTGGGTTCGAATATCTTAACGGGTGAAGATGACTTAGTAATAATCAGGGTTTATTAGAATGTCTAAAAATGTTATTCCTGAGCATGATAAATTATATAGATAATTTGATGTTGAGAGCTTATTCACTAATGTTACTTTTAAACTTGGTTGTATTTTCTTAGGAGAAAGTTACCTACTTCTGATTTTTATTTTAATAAAAACACAAGGGATACCGTAGAAATCGCATATAGTGATTGTCTCTTGGATTTAATCGAACTACTCTTATCTTCTATTTGGTTCTAATTTTTTTAAACACACACTTTTAGTTTGGCTATGGGGTAAACAATCATCCCTGTTTTAGATGGTTTATTTTTGGAACACGTTGAAAACAAAGTTCTTCCTCTTTACACTGAATGTAGACCCAAACTTTGGCGACGTTACGTTGATGACATTCTTCGGTTAGTTTCCGCCGATTTCAATTTGATTGGGTTCTTACATTATTTGAACCTTTTTATATATATCCTACTCTAAATTTCGATTTAAGTGGGATGAAAATCAAATCTAACCATTTGATACTATTTTGCTCCTTAGTGAACGTGTATTTGCTAAAGCAATTTTAAATTTTACCTATGCATACGGAACTTTACGGTGGCAATGTTTTTGAAAGTCACACGTCGCCATAAATTTTCATTTCAAATAGTTTAGTACCGGCGTCAACCATTTCAATATAATGCGATGACTGGTATAGCACGTATCTGGATGTGCCCATGGTCCCAATACTTTCATAAAAGACGCGTAGCCGGGGATTTTTATATTTTGAAAAGGAAAGTTGGCTACAAAAAGCGTTTGATATCAACCTCCCAGAGACTGATAACAGCTAGGTCATATTTCAAAAATTTAGGCAATAGGTCGAAATACTATTGCTTTGATTAGTCTTAACGCGATTCGACAATTAAGATTAAACTCATTGGCATCTTATGTCGGTTGTAAACTCTTTCCGCATCATGAAGATAGAAAGCAAAGTTCTTCCTCTTTACAATGAAAGTAGACTCAAACTTTGGCGACGTTACGTTGATGATATTCTTCGGTTAGTTTCCTCCGAGTTCAATTTGATTAGGTTCTTACATTGTTTGAACTCTTTATATATCCTACTCTAAATTTCGATTTAAGTCGGATGAAAATAAAATCTAACCATTTGATACTATTTTGCTCCTTAGTGAACGCGTATTTCCTATAGTAATTTTGAAATGTTACCCCCTAAGCATACGGAACTTTACGGTGGCAATGTTTTTGAAAGTGACACGTCGCCATAAATTGTCAACCATTTCAACCATTTCAATATAACGCGATGACTGGTATAGCACGTATCTGGATGTGCCCTCGGTCACAATACTTTTATAACAGACCCGTAGCCGGAGATTTTGAAATTTTGAAAAGGAAAGTTGGCTTCAAAAAGAGTTTGATATCAACTACCCAGAGTCTGATAACAACTGGCCCATATTTCATAGATTTAGGCAATAGGTCGAAATACTATTGCAAAAAGTTGAAAATTCAGAAAATATTTACATTAACAACTGAAGTCATCATCAATCCTCCTTGAAAAACATCCCCGTAACAAACGACTTAAAATTTATAAGTACAGAAAAAAGGAAAAAATGATTTATTAAAATCATGTGCTAATCGAATTTAAAGATTAAAAGTTATTATTAAATGTTTTTTCATTAAAAGATAGAATAAAATCATTATTTAAATTAGAAGCTATAACAATTATTTCAATTCTAACAGCTTTAACTATGGAATTTACAACAATTAGTTTAGCTATATCAAATTCATTAAATCTATACCAAGACCTAAACTCCCAGATAAACCGCCAAATAATGATAATTCTATAATACAAGATAAAGTTAAAGATGGTCTAAAGAAGTTAGCAAAATATTTATGGGAATTATCTAAAAAATCATTACCTGGAATTATAGCATCAATTGATAGTTTTATTTTAAAGTCTGCTGGAAATATGATTAGTTTTGCTGCTGAACTTATAATTGTATTTTTAATTACAGTTGTTAGTGCTATTATTTTCGGATTGGTAAATATGATAAAAGGTAGATAATTAAGTTCTTTTCTTAATAACTGGTGAATGGAAAATACATATATCCTTCAAATAATTCGAGAATATCTAATGCAAATTAAGCAGAACGTAATCATCATATAATTACTCAATCCTTCAAATACTAATCCAAGTGAAACTTTATATGTTAGAATTCCTAGATTAAATCAAAATACTTTTCATATTTATCAAACAGTATGTATTTATCAGCTGATATAGAATTAACTAGAAATAATAATAATTATGTTGTAGATAATGTTGGTAGATACTTAATACAATAATTTACTATGAAAATTTAACCGGAAACTGTTTTTACAATAGATGATTATAATTTATTTGCACATTATAATGATTTATGGTTAACAAAAGAAAATTGAAAAATAAATTGCCCATGGGCAAAGTGTGGTTTACCGTGAAAGCTAGAGGTTGTTTTGAGTAAGGGCATTGCTTGAAAAATCTTTTTAACTTGTGACTTCAAAGTTCTAGAAGTTTTTATTGTTTTTCATCTTTCTTAAATGATTATTTTGTCGTCAAATAAGACCAAAGATAAATATTTGTTTATGGTCTACCTCCAAAAATTCGTAGGGTACAGGTAGGCGCGGCAGGGAAACTATTCTATATTTTCAAAAAAATATTTTTCACGATATGAAAAAATATTCGAATAAAATTCATATGATGTCACATGTCAGAGGGTGGCTGAGAGTCTTGGGGACGAAACCTCTTCAATGTACGGCTTAAACACCGGGGCGTAGATCGTTTTAAATCCTGGAATTTACCACGACAATAATATTCAGACTTCGACCTATACCTATAGTTTGCTGCTTAGTATTTCCAAGTCACAAGAAATTACGATTTGTTACAATTTCTATCAAACAGAAAACACAGCGCTCATCTTCTGCTACGACGAGCAGCCTGTTGTGTTATCATACCAAGCGTGCACGCGCCAAGCAGCTTTACAGCATCGCCATATAGTAGTCTGTATGAGCGTGTGTGCAACAGTCTAGTGTTTAGCACTCCCGTCCCGCGCACATGTGGAGGCCTTGTGTAGCGAACGTTCGCTTCACTTCAATCTCAATCAACACAATCACTGGGTATTAAAATGAAACAATACCTATGGCGATATGTGAAATAATTTCTCACCGGCAATGAGCATTCAAAATTCGCACACATCTAGTCCAATGAAACGTTCGCCATAAATGGCTTCCCCATAACTATTTTAGTAGTGCCGTAATTCTCCGTATATCCCAAAAGCAGCCAATCACATTCGCTCTTAGAGACGTCGCCCCTCAATCGAGTTCATTGCAATTTTATACGCAAGAGCTAAGAATTTTCCCGCACAAGACAGTTTTTCGTCGAATTTAAACAAAGTTTATGTCATCGACGGAGGTTTGTCATGTCTTCAATCGAATCGATTATACGTCGTTTAACCCGAGAACCAAAGAAAAAAATGCTCACATAAAAAAAGTACCGCGATTTTACATGGATTGGCTCAATGCCAACCTCATACTGCTGACAAAGGTAAACCAAATATGATATTTCTAGGAATTCGAACAGAAAATGAAAATAAATTAAGATCAAAAGTAAATAATGCTATAGTAACTAATGCTGCAGATAATTTAATTTAAAAAAACATTTATGGAAGTCACTATAAAATTCCATTAGATTTTGAATTGATTAATAATAATGCACCTTTATATAAATATGCAATTCAAGAAGATATAATATTTGAAATAACTTTTGCTCCTGTAAATGAAATAGTATTATCTAGTGTAATTAAAGATATGGGTTATAAATTATCGAATATATGTTAAGAATATGATAACGTAAAACTAGAACTATGCAAGTGATGAAATAATAAATGAAAATGTTGACTTTCCTACAAGATCTATTAACTCTTTTAATGCAATTAATGAAATAATGAATGAAAATGTTGTCTTTCCTAGAAGATCTATTAAAGATATTTTATTATTTATAAGTAAAGTATATGCTAATGGCACAATAGATGTTGATAATTGTTATAATCCCGAAATATTAAAAGTAGAAATTACAATTGAAGGTACAGCAAATAGAATATTTTGTCAAGGAATGAGAATAATACATCAATGGGTAGAAATTAAAAAAAAAACATTTCATGAATGAAAAAATAAAATCGTCTAAAGATTGTAATATTAATCAAATTGAATATTATAATGGTAATAAATTTGCATTATGGGTAGATTTTGGAACAACTGAAGATAACTTGTTACATGGTTCGGGGAAAAAATTACAAAATACAAAAGATGGAATACAGTTAAACATGATCACATTTAGATATTATTCAATATTAATAATATAGAAATAATATTAATGATATATATAAATGGGGAATAAAAAATATCTTAATCCTAAAGAACAACATTTAAGAAATTTGTATTACAATCCTAAGAGCTCAGTTCCCTATTCTTCTGTAAAAAATATATGGCGCCAAGTAAAACAAGATAAATTAAATAAGATAACCCCACAGAATTTAGTTAGATATAAAGATATAAGATATAACGTTAGAACTACCAACATACAACATACAACGCATTAAAAAATTCAAACTCGTAAAACTATGTTTAGTTATATAGATCACATATGGCAGGGAGATTTTATTGATATTAAAAATCTTTAAAAAGATTTTTTAGTCGTTATGTATGGAGTTTCCCACTATCCAGAAAGATGCTGTACAAACTTCAAAAGTTTTAAGAAAATTGCTTTCAGGTACAGCGAAACCAGAAAAAAATACAGTTTGATAAAGAATTTGATAATTCATTTGTTCATGGACTCTTGGATTATCATATTAAATATTTTTCAAAAAAAATAAGCAGCAGCAGCAGAAGAAGCAGCAGCAGCAGCAGCAGAAGAAGCAGCAGCAGCAGATTAAGAACAAGAATGTGGAAATATTTTACAGCAAATAATACTTTTAAATGGATTGATATTTTTACCAAGATTTATAGAAGGATATAACAATTATTATCATTCGTCTATTGGGATGAAACCTATTGATGATAGAAAATCCGAAAATGCTGAAATTGCTTGGAATAATTTATATGGAGCATTTCTTGTAGGTGATTTGGTGAACCTACATATATAAAGCTGGTCAATATGTTAGAATTTCAAAGTATGAAAAAAATATTTGATAAAGGGTAAGATCGGAATTTTTTCTAGAGATATATATAGTATAAGACAAGTAATAACAACAAAACCATATGTCTATAAATTAGTAGATTTTGATGGTGAAGAATTTGATTGGTAGTATATGAAGACGAATTAAGTTTAACTACTGAAAAACTAGAACAAGAATATAAAATTTAAAAAAAAAATATTAAATAAAACTGTTAATAGAAAAAAATATTCTTTAGTAAAATGAGTTGATGGCCAGATAAATTTAATGAATTGATATCATTGAGTGAAATTAAAAATATATAAATGAATAAGGAATTATTTATATTTGAACCTCATAATATGTTAATTTCTGGTGTAACAAAATGTAATAAAAACTTATTTTTATATTGAATTCATTAGAAACTGTTTATAAAAACTATTTTGATATAATAGTATTATTTTGTCCAACATATGAATTTAATCAAACTTATAATAGAACATTACTAGAAATAATAAAATTATTGTGTTAGATGCTATAACAGTTAAAGAAAAATTTAGATGATTGTATTAAAATAGCAATTGAAAATCCCTAGAAGGTTTAAAAGTAACATTAGTGAATAAGCTCGCAACATCAAAATATACAGATAATCTATCATGCCAGGAATAACATTTTTTGACATTCTAATAAATGCTGATTATGAAGTAAGCGGGCATTCATAAATGAGAAACGAAACGATGACAGAGTTTCTGCCAAATATTTAGAGAGTCGATAAGATGGTGAATCGCAATATGATATGCTCGGTCGTGGCGGAATATTCTTCATATAATGTTTGAAAGTCCGCAGAGATAAGGAAGCGACGGTAAGCGTTTTGAAACATCATAATCTGTGTAATTCGCAATAATGTCCGAAAGTCCAATGAATTTGCTTTGCATAATTTCTGACGGGTTGATTCAGTGTTTTTTTTTTGTATACACGTCTTGGTTGGTTGTTGAGATCTGTACTTCAAAATCATATGATTCAATATGCTCAAACTCATTGCGGTTTCAAAATAATAAATTTAATCATATAAAATTTGAAGTATAGGATTTATCTAATTATCAGCATATCCACTATTTACAGATTCTACATTTTGAACTGTAGCCAAAGATCTCCATTCCCAAATAGGGTGGTTTCTTAAGAGGTAAATCTGCTTAACTGGAAAGCAAATATATCGAAACTATCAAAATAATTTTGATATTTCATTTCCCTTTCTACCTTCATGATGCGGAAAGAGTTTTCAAAGGACATAAGATGCCAATGAGTTTAATCTTAATTGTCGATCGCGTTAAGACTTAGGCAATAGGCCAGAATACTATTGCTTTGATCAGCAATAGTATTCTGGCCTATTGCCTAAATCTTTGAAATATGGCCCAGTTGATATCAAACTCTGGGTAGTCGATATCAAACTCCAACTTTCCTTTTCAAAACTTGCGGCAAGAATATCAAAATCCCCGGCTACGGGTATGTTATGTAAGTATTGAGACCAACAGCACAACCAGATACGTGCTATACCAGTCATCGTGTTATATTGAAATGGTTGACGCCGGTACTAAACTATTTGAAATGACAATTTATGGCGACGTGTGACTTTCAAAAACATTGTCACCGTAAAGTTGCGTATACTTAGGTAAGAATTGCTATAGCAAATACACGTTCACTTATGAGCGAAATAGTATCAAATGGTTAGATTTTATTTTTATCCCACTTAAATCGAAATTTAGAGTAGGTTCCTTCATTATTTGAACTATTTGTATATCCTAATCAAATTGAAATCGGCGGAAACTAACCGAAGAAAATCATCAACGTAACGTCGCCAAAGTTTGGGTCTACATTCAGTGTGAAGAGGAAGAACTTTGCTTCAACGTGTTCCAAAAATAAACCAGCTAAAACAGGGGTAATTGTTAACGTGATAAACTACGCAATAAATCGCGAGACACGAAAATTATCCCACAATCACAAGTTCGAAAAAGATTTTAAAACATCAAAACTATAAAGAATTTATCAAAAACTGGAATTTTCGGTTTTATCCTAAAAACCATTCTCAAGAGTGACTAACTATATGATATTTCACAGTATATATATATCAGGGGTGATTGTATTCCCCATAGCCATGTTAAAAGTCTGTTTAAAAAAATTAGAACCAAATAGAAAATATTAGTTTTTTGTACAAAGCTCAATTAAATCCAAGAGACAATCACTATCTGCGATTTCTACGGTATGCCTTGTGTTTTTATCAAAATGAAAATAAGAAGTAGGTAACTTTCTCCTAAGAAAATCCATAGTAGGTTTGAAAGTAACATAAATGAATAAACTCGCAACATCAAAATATATGAATAATTTATCATGCCCAGGAATAACATTTTTAGACATTCTAATAAACCTTGATTAAGACTAAGTCATCTTCACCCGTCAAGGGAGTCGAACCCACTACGCTAAAGCCGTTACCCGAACCCCTTGACCTAATAAGTCGTTTTTGTCGTGACGACTAGAATCACGTCGGGCCAATCACAACGCTTGTAACAAACGACATTAGACTTCCTTAAGAATTCCCATTTAGATGGACCAATCAGCGTGCATTTTACTGAACAAGGAAGTATTTCGCAAGTCGATATATGATGTCATGCGCAAAGCGCCAGTAAAGAAATCGCGCGTCGTGAGGCTAGAGGGCTGGTGGAAGCGAGTTCGGGGAGCTATACCGGACGCCTGGCAAGCGAGGATGGACGTAATTTGGCTTTCAAAAATGAGCCAAGAACCGATGACAGAGTTTTCGCCAAATTTGAATCGCAATTCGATATGATCGGTCATAGCGGAATATCCTTCTTATAATGTTTGAAAGTCCGCAGTGACATTAGTGAATAAGCTCGCAACATCAAAATATATGAATAATTAATCATGCCCAGGAATAACATTTTTAGACAATTTCAGACTAATAAACCCTGATTATTCTCAATATATCCACTATTTACAGATTTTGAACTGCAGCCAAAGATGTCCATTCCCAAATAGGATGGTTTCCAAAACAGGTAAGTCTGCTTATCTGAAGGCAAACATATCGAACCTACCAAAATGATTTCGATATTTCATTCCCCTTTCTATCTTCTTCATGATGCGGAAAGAGTTTACAACCGACATAAGATGCCAATGAGTTTAATCTTAATCGTCGAATCGCGTTAAGACTAATCAAAGAAATAGTATTCCGACCTATTGCCTAAATCTTTGAAATATGGCCCAGTTGTTATCAGACTCTGGGTAGTTCATATCAAACTCTTTTTGTAGACAACTTTCCTTTTCAAAATTTCAAAATTTCAAAATCAGTGTTCCGTCTTCAACGTGTTCCAAAAATAAACCAGCTAAAACTGGGGTGATTGTATAACCCATAGCCATACTAAAAGTCTGTTTAAAAAAAATTAGAACCAAGTAGAAAATATGAGTTTTTTGTACAAAGTTCGAATCAATCCAAGAGACAATCACTATCTGCGATTTCTACGGTATCCCTTGTGTTTTTATCAAAATGAAAATCAGAAGTAGGTAACATTAGTGAATAAGCCCGCAACATCAGAAAATATAAATAATTTATCAGAACATTTTCAGACATTTTAATGAATCCTGATTATGACTAAGTCATTTTCACCCGTCAAGGGATTCGAACCCACTACGCTAAAGCCGTTACCCGAGCCCCTTGACCTAATGAGTCGTTTTAGTCGTTATTAACCGACTAGAATCATGTCGGGCCAATCACAGCGCTAGTAAGAAACGACATTTGAATTCCCGTTCAGATGGACCAATCAGCGAGCATTTTACCGAACAAGGAAGTATTTCGCAAGTCGACATATGATGTCATGCGCAAAGCGCCAGTAATGAAATCACGCGTCGTGAGGCCAGGGGGCTGGTGGAAGCCAGTTCGGGGAGCGATACCGGACCCCTGGCAAGCGAGGATGGACGTATTAAGGCTTTTGAAAATGAGCTAAGAATCGATGACAGAGTTTACATTAAATTTGAATAGCAATTCCATATGATCGGTCGTAGCGGAATATCCTTCTTATAATCTTTGAAAGTCTGCAGAGATAAGGAAATGATGGTAACCATTTTTGAAAATTCGTTATTTTAATTCGCAGTCCGAAAGTCCTTTGAATTTGCTTTGCATAATTTCTGGCAGGTTTGATTTGAGTTTTTTTGTATACACGTCTTGGTTGGTTGTTGAGATCTTGTATTTTAGAAGGATGTGATTCAATATCCATAAACACATTTTGGTTTCAAAATAATAAATTTTATCTTACAAAATTAGAATTATAGAATTTCTTCAATTATCAATATATCCACTATTTACAGGTTTTGAAGTGCAGCCAAAAGATGTCCATTCCCAAATATGATGGTTTCCAAAACAAGTAAACCTGCTTAACTGAAAGCAAACGTATCAAAGGCATTTCAATATTGTATTTCCCTTTCTATCTTCATGATGCGGAAAGAGCTTACAACCGACAGAGCCTACAACCGACATAGGATGCCAATGAGTTTAATCTTAATTGTCGAATCGCGTTAAGACTATTCAAAGCAATAGTATTTCGACCTATTGCCTAAACCTTTGAAATATGGTACTTTTTGTAGCCAACTTTCCTTTTCAAAATTTGTGATCAAAATCCCGGGCTACGGGTCTGTTTTGAAAGTATTGAGACCAAGAGCATATCCAGATACGTGCTATACCAGTCATCGCGTGATATTGAAATGGTTGACGCTGGTACTAAACTATTTGAAATCAAAATTCATTGCATCGTGTGTCTTTCAAAAACCTTGCCACCGTAAGGTCTTGGATGCTTAGGTAATATCTGTTTAATTTTTCAACGATCGATGCTTTTCTCGTTGCATGATTTCTTTTTTAATCAGATATCAGTGTTCGGTTCATTCAAGCTCAACACGTTCAAACATTGTACTAAGCATACCCTTCAAAGAACTAAACCAATCCCAAACCCAACCACAACCAGACAACCCTACCCCACCCAGAGACCTTACCCTATCACATCCTGTCCTACTCTATCCTATTACCATACCCCACCTCATCCTCCTACCCGAACCCTACCACCGTCACTTCTGTAATGCCTTAACACCAGCCTTTCTATCTCTAATCGCAGACCTACCGAACTACACTACCCTATCCTACCACATACACCACTCACCCCGTGATCAGTTCTACCAAACTCACCATCCAACCCAACCTCACCAACGCATCCTGCACCATCCAACTCGACCTAACCTTATCATATTGTCCTATCCTACCCTACGTGTGAGCTCCTCTGTACCCTTCCCTATTCCAAACCACTCCTAATCCACACTACAATCAGAGAGGTAGAAATGTCATGATGTCGCGGTTAAACGGATGGAAATTATTCTTATTGCTAATGAAGATGAGAGAACGAACATTCATCCAAATGAGGAATAAGTGAAATGACTGTGTACACAATCACGGTTACATGTACATCAGTCACAACTTTGTTAGACTGGAACAATGAGTGAAACTTCTACACTTACAATCTTACACATATCAGACTGCATTCAAAACACTTTACAGCTCCTAGTGATGAATGTAACTCTACTTATCTTTTATACTAAGCGATTCATTTTTCCTCCGTTGTTCCTCTGTCGCTCATACTGCTCTTGCTATTCCAATGTTGCTGAAAATGTTTGAATAAATTGATTGATTTGAATGGCATTATTGGCAAAAACAGAATAGTACAAGTTTGTGAATCTATGTACCGGCACTGCGCATCAATGAGCTCTGTAGAATTAACATTTGCTGGAAGAATTCAAGATTTTAAAAGACCAAACAAACTTGTCTTTTTTTCGAAGTCGAACGAAGCGCTTTTTATTTTGTACTGAAAATGTTTTAAAACGTGCTGTAATGACGAAATAGAAATTAATAATTATATGAAGCACTGTTTGGGATTTCGGGAGCTCCTGGTGGTATCACGTCGCCGTGGAACTTAATCCCGGTACCGAAGAGTTTACCGATATTTTCTCCAGTTACTATCTCGGGAAAATGAAGCTCTGAAAAACCTTGACAGTTCTGTATTTTCAGCTTAGGGGTGAAAAACTTATCTTTAAAGTTACTTGTTTTTAATTTTTTGATGCCGCTTGGATCCTATGTTGATACCAAATTGTGCTGTTGCTGTTGCTGCTCCTATATTGATGGATGCTGCTGCTCCTATGTTGACGGATGCTGCTGCTCCTATGTTGACGGATGCTGCCTCTCCTATGTTGATGGATGCTGCTGCTCCTATGTTGACGGATGCTGCTGCTCCTATGTTGACGGATGCTGCCTCTCCTATGTTGATGGATGCTGCTGCTCCTATGTTGACGGATGCTGCTGCTCCTATGTTGACGGATGCTGCCTCTCCTATGTTGATGGATGCTGCTGCTCCTATGTTGACGGTTGCTGCTAGAAAACTCAATTCATTCTTTCACTTTTATTCATCGTTGAAAGATTCTAATTCATTCTTATATGAAATGAACACATACTCAACCATTCATATTAAATAAAGATCCCATGTTTTGATGTTGACTATTCAATCGATTTTGTTTCCAGTGTGCTATCAATCTAAAACAGATAAGCAAATTATTCTAAAAAAGAAATCTTCACACTTAGGAGAAACTAACAGCAATGAATATGTTGAATACTCACCGTTATATTCTAAAAGTAATCAAAAATATGTTTCCGACTTGTCGAGATATCTATCACTAGGGCGTTTTGGGTATCTACAAACGAAAACTAAAGATTGTAAGGTTTCCGAACAAAAAGGTCAACTATCAGAAAAAAATGAATTGAACTTGAGAAATTAAACTAGGCCTGAAATAAAAGATTTGAATACAAAACTAATTCAGTTTTTGAAGAATGGTACTATACACCTACAACAAAACTAACTACAAAATCTTTGATATAAAAGATAGTTTACGAATCCACTGATTTAAATACATTTCATGATCGTAAATCTTAATTATAATCTAAATATCTAATATAATCTAAAACTTACCAGATATGTTGGGATTTTCTGACTTGGCTTTGGTGGGTAATCCTCAATACAGGCCCTTCACTGGTGTGCGTGCGCTAGACGTGGTGGCTGGTTCTCGAATGAAGCTCTAACCAAGCGTTACTACAATACGATTTGGGTGGCGGCTATTGTGTGGAAATTCGATCATATCGTGACCCAAAATTGACACAATGAAGTACGTGTACTAGAATATTCGAACTCTATTAACTGTCTGCTTCATTCTTTTATGGTATATGCGGGTTTAATATACCAACTTCAGCTGGTTTAGAACGCGGCTACAAGACCGAAGCAAGAGGCAGGAATAAATCATATCACTCCTGTTTTAACTAACAAATACATGTATTCTAAAATAAAACGATGTAATTAGTTACTATATGCACCGGCACGAAAATTGATGGCCATCGGATCAATGTCTCTTTAATGGCAAATGTTATCATACAAAAATTTGATGATTTCAAATCATTTGTTTTGCTAAATATTGTTCCCAGTTTTATTAGGAGGCTACGGCAATTTACTGTAATCTGTATTTTGTATTCTCGACTTTGGTCGTGTCTTGGTTATCACAAGTATTTTTAGTATTGTCGATTCGTTTTATTAATTGGGGATATTTGACAGGGTGGACTGAGTATGAATAAAATAAAATGTTGAAAAGTAGGAAAATATTTACATAAAAACTGAAGTCATCCTCAATCCTCCTTGTCAAACATCCCCCAGTAACAAACGATTTAACCATTCTGAAAATTCTCGAAGAATACAAAACACGACTGAAGCCGAAATTGAAACAGATAAAAGAAAATGTTGAAAATTCGGAAAATATTCACATAACAAACTGAAGCCATATTCAATCCTTTTTCAAAAACATACCCCATTACAACAAACGCCTGTGCACATGCACACCTCAGTCGAATGCCACACACGCCACTTTTCACTCCAATATTTTCCACGCAATCCTCCCTGTCAAACATCCTCGAGTAACAAATGACTCGACCATACTGAATGTATACTTGATATAACAAAATAAGACCAAAGCCGATATTAAAACAGACGAAATAAAATGTTGAAAATTCTGAAAATATTTACATAACTGAAGTCATCCTCACACCTCCTTGTCAAACATCCCTCGGTAAAAAACGACTCGACCATTCTGAAAATGCTCGATAAAACGAAACACGACCGGAGCCGATATCAAAACAGATAAAAGAAAATAATGATAATTCGGAAAATATTTATATCAACAACTGATGTCATCCTCAATCCTCCTTGTCAAACATCTCCCAGTAACAAAACACTCGACCATTCTGCAAATACTCTAGAAAACGAAACACGACCGAAGCCGATGATAAAACAGATGAAAAAATGTTGAAAATTCGGAAAATATGTTCATTAAAAACTGAAGTCATCCTCACTCCTCCTGGTCAAACATTCCCGAGTAACAAACTACTTATTCATTCTGAAAATACTCGAGAAAACGAAACATGACCGAAGCCGACTTTAAAACGGCTACGGGAAATTAGTGATAATTTGGAAAATATTTACATTAACAACTGAAGTCATCATCACTCCTCCTGGTCAAACATCCCCCAGTAACAAACCACTCGACCATTCTGAAAATACTCGAGAAAACGAAAGACGATCGAAGCCGATATTAAAACAACTAAAAGACAATTTCGAAAATTTGGAAAATATTTACATTAAAAACTGAAGTCATCCTCACTCCTCCTTGTCAAACATTTCCCAGTAACAATTCAATTGGTCATTCTGAAAATACTCTAGAAAACGAAACACAACTGAAGCCGATATCAAAACAGATAAAAGAAAACGTTGAAAATTCGGAAAATATTTACATTAAAATCTGAAGTTATTCTCAATCCTCCTTGTCAATCATCCCCAGTAACAAAAGACTCAACCATTCTGAAAATACTCGAGAAAACGAAACACGACCGGAGCCGATATCAAAACAGATAAAAGATAATGTTTATAATTCGGATAATATTTACATTAACAACTGATGTCATCCTCAATCCTCCTTGTCAAACATCCCCCGGTAACAAACGACACGTCCATACTGAAAATACTCGAGAAAACGAAACAGGACCGAAGCCGATATTAAAACAGATAAAATAAAATGTTGAAAATTCGGAAAATACTTACATTGACAACTGAATTCATCCTCACTCCTCCTTGTCAAACATCATCCTGTGACAAACCATTTGACCATTCTGAAAATACTCGAGAAAACGAAACACGACCGAAGCCGTTATTAAAACACATGAAACAAAAGGTTGAAAATATTGAAAATATTTACACTAAAAACTGAAATCATCCGCAGTCCTCCTTGTAAATCATCCCCAGTAACAAACGAATCGACCATTCTATATAAACTTGATTAATCAAAACATGACCGAAGCCGATATTAAAACAGATAAAAGAAAATTTTGAAAATTCGGAAGATATTTACATCAAAAACTGACGTCATCCTCAATCCTCCTTGTCAAAGATCGCCCAGTAACAAACCAATTGGTCATTCTGAAAATACTCAAGAAAACGAAACACGACTGAAGCCGATATAAAAATAGATAAAAGAAAATGTTGAAAATTCGGAAAATATTTACATTAACAACTGATGTCATCCTTATCCTCCTTTTCTTACATCCCCGGGTAACAAACGACTCGACCATTCTAAAAGTAAAACAATTATCGGGAAAATTGGGCGCAATTAATCAAGAAATAGAAGAATATAATGCTATGAATGGTGTAAATGTAAGAAAATATGATTTTAAACTATTAGCTAAAACATCTGAAAATTATATTTCATTTCAATTTGGTTGCATTAGATTTTTAGATTCTTATAGATTTCTAGCAAGTTCATTAGATAATTTATCAAAAAGTTTAGTTGATAATGATTTTGTTATAACTCGATATTATTATCCAAATGAACAAGATTTTAAATTATTGAGATATAAAGGTGCAATTCCTTATTCATTTTATAAAACACACAATGATTTTAATGTAACAGAATTATTAAAAGATCAATTTTATAATCAATTAAAAGAGGAGTATGTGAAAGACGAAGTGTTTAATAGAACATTAAATATTTGGAACCATTTTAAGATGAAAAATCATGGTGAATTAGTTGATTTATATTTAAAATCAGACGTTATGATATTGGCTGACATATTTGAAAAATTTAGAGAAGTTAATTTGAATCATTTTAATGTTGATCCTTGTTATTGCTACTCTAGCCCTGGTTTAACCTGGCAATGTGGTTTAAAATATACAAATGTAGAATTAGATTTATTAAAAGAACCAGATATGGTTTTATTATTTGAAAAATCAGTTAGAGGTGGAATTAGTGGTGTTATGGGAGATAGGTATTTTAAAGCAAATGATGAATATAAATTATTATATATTGACGCCAATAATTTATATGGTTGGGCAATGATGCAACCTCAACCACATGAAAATTTTATATTAACAGAAGTTGAAAATGGTGATAAAACTGATTGGGAAAGCGCAATTGCGAGTTTAAAAGATGAAGCACCAATTGGTTATTTCTTTGTAGTTGATTTAGAATATCCTGAAAATATAAAGTTTAAAACAAGAAACTTACCTTATTGCCCAGAACATTTAACTGTAGATGATAGTTATTTAAGTGAATACCAGAAGAAAATAAAACCGAAAGATCATGTTTTTACAGAAAAATTAAAAATTACTCAAAATAATAAATACAATTATATTGTTCATTATAGAATGTTAAAATTTTATCTAAAAAAAGGAATGAAATTAAAGAAAGTACATAGATATATTGAATTTAATCAATCGAAGTGGTTAGAAAAATATATAGATTTCAATACTCAACAGAGAACAATATCAAATTAATCTTCAAATTAATGAATAATAGTTTTTATGGTAAAACATGTGAAAATATTAGAAATAGAAATGATATTGAATTAGTAAGTAATTCTGAAAGATTAAGACATTTACAATCAAGTCCTAGACATTTAGGAAATAAAAGATTTGAAGATTATTTAACAGCAGTTAAATTGAAAAGAACATCAATGAAATTTAATAAACCTATATTTATTGGTTCGACTGTTTTAGAAGTATCAAAATTATTAATGTATGATTTTTATTATAATGTTTTACAACCACTTTTTGGGGAAAAGCATATTGGAATATTATATTTTGATTCTGTAACAGCTGACACCCCAATATTATTAAAATGTAATGATAAAATATTGATAAGAAGAATTTCAGAAATAATTCCAAAACAAAATGAATGTTATATTTCATATGGAGAAAAAGAATTAATACAAATAAATGGATTAATGGATGTTTGGACAAGAAATGGATGGAAAAAATTAAAGAATATTATTAGACATAAAACAAATAATAAAATCTATAGAGTTAGAACTAAATTAGGGTTCGTAGATGTTACAGAAGATCATAGTTTAATTAAACGAAATGGCGATGAAATAAAACCAACTGATATAAAAATTGGAGATGAATTATTACATAAAAGATTTTTCCAAAGAATGAATCATATGTCATTTGATGAAATAATTGATAATATTTATAATATAGAACCCGAAACATTAGAAGAAAAAGAATATTTTATCAAAGGATTTTTCATGGGTGATGGTTCAGCAGGTGTGTATAATTATGTTAATCGCACTCAATATTGCTGGTATTTATGCAATCAAGACTTAAAATTATTAGAAAGAATTAAGAAATTCTGTGAAGAAGTTCATTCACATAAAACATTCAAAATCATAGATGTTATGAAATCATCGCAACGTTATAGAATACATGTGAATAATCATAAAGATTTTGCTATAAAATATAATAACGAATTCTATATTCATGCAATAGTGAAAAGTAATACTTCAACTAAAGAAAAGATAGTTCCAGATTATGTATTAAATGCAAAAAATTATTTAAGAAAATGGTTCTTCATTGGATTCTACGCAGCCGATGGTACTTAAAGTTTCAAAAACCGCAAAACAATATCTTTAGCTCAAAAAGGAAAAGTTGCTATATCAGGATTAAATATATTATGCAATTCATTAGGTTTTAATATGAATATTGGATTGATTAAATCTAAACCAAATTGCTTTAATTTAAGCCATGTAGAAAATGAGTTAACTGAAGAAGTTAAAGATTTATTTGAAATATATAACCCAACAGATTATGTTTATGATTTATCAACTGAAGATGGTACATTTAACTGTGGATTTCCATTAATAGCCAAAAATACTGACGCCTACATACTAAAAATCAAGACAAATGACATAACAAAAGACTTAAAAACATTAAAACATCATTTTGATTTTAGCAATTATCCCAAAGATCATGAACTATTTAGCAATGATAATAAAAAGATTCCTGGTAAATTTAAAGATGAATTAGGGGGTGATGAAATGATTTAATTTGTTGGGATAAGAAGTAAAATGTATAGTTACAGAACAAAAGATCATGAAGCTAAAAAGTTAAAAGGAGTAACAAAACATGTGGTTGATAAACATATAGAATTTCAAGATTATATAAAGTGTTTATATAAATCAATTGTAATGAAACACAAAATGAATTGTTTAAGATCAGAAGATCATGAGATGTACATTAATGAAGTTGAAAAAACTAGTTTAAATCCATTTGATGATAAAAGGCATATTTTAGATGATGGTATAAAAACATTAACTTATGGTCATTAAAACATAAAATCAATATCATCATACTCGAAATCACTATTGGCTTCTTCATTTTCATTTAATTGTTCATGTTCTTCTTCCATTCCATTTTTCTCATTTAAATAAAGTTCTATCTTGTTCCACATTTCATCTCGCTCTCTTTGTTTCTTTTTGTTTGTTAATTCATCAAATGGAATTATAATATCTATGTTTAAATAATTTTCAATCTTATTTAAAAAGAATTCATAATTTATTGAATCTGTTATTCTATTTTCTAAATGATACATTAATATTTGTTTGAATATTTTTTTTATATTTTCCGTATCTTCTTCTGATAATTTAGGTTTTTCATAATAATCGTTAAATAATAAATATAAATACATTTTCTTTTCTTTTGTGTTAATTAAATTTTGACGGAATAATTGTATTTATAATATCTTTTTTAGTTATTTCACCATTTTTATTTTCTATTATTTTCATTTTTTCAAGCCATTGCATATATTCTGGTGTATGATCTTCCATAGAAAATATTTCATCTAGATAATTTAATTTTGGATCTATGAGAAAATCTCTAGTTTTTTCTTCACCCAATAAATTCTTTTGCCATCCACATTCATTACAAAATAACACAGTACCTTCTTGTCTTAAGGTCGCTTAACTACATTGTGGACATTTTCGTTTATAATTTATTGGTAATATATCTTCATTAAGCTCCTGGTATTTTCTTACGTTTTCTTTATGTTTTATTGTTCTATTATGTAGATTTGAATTACTTGTTGTAATAATCAATTTACAATATTTACAATAATATGTTTTTCTTGTTAATTCATTATATTGTTTTTCTAACTTTTCAACTGTTTCTTTATTATCTGGTAACGTTTTCTCATATTTTATTTTTTTTTATAAATTATTTTTTCTTTCATTGAATTAAGTTTCAAATTTATTAGAAATTTTATCTATATGTGCTTTACGAAATTGATGATTCTCCCAATCTTCTATATTTTCAGGGCTATATTTTATTCGACAAGGCTCACAGAAATGATCTTTTATATTATCCTTATCATAGAATAAGAAAGGTCTTTTCCAAATAACTTCAGGTTCAACTTCGGCAGAATTACTATTACTTTCATTACTATCAACATTAGCCGTTGCGCCATTAATTCTACACTTCTCTGAATGTTTTTTAACATAATTTCTTGAGAATAATTTATTACATTTTGGGCAGTTTATTTTAGGGGGTTTATAATTTTCATCATGTTTTTTCATATGTCGAGCCATATTACTTTTTCTTAGAAGTTCACCACAAATTTCGCATGCTATCTTCTCATCCATTTATTTAGGAACAATTTTATTAAAATTAATTTTTAGTGATGAGCGGTAATTTTTTTATGTTATAAATAATGGTAGAATTAAAAGAATACAGAATATTTGTTGATTCAAGAAAACTTACAAATTATAAATCTCATAATTTACTAGTACAATTAGATAGAGAATATAAGAATTGTGTAGATTTAAAATTAGTTAATATAAGTTTATGTAATTCTTTTTATAATATATCGAATAAAACTATTGAACATAATACTTTTTTAATTCATATTAGAAATATAAATAAATGGTTTCATCTATTTCTAAGACCAGGATTATATAATTTAGAAACATTAGCTCAAGAAATTAATCGTAGAGCACGGTTGAAAATTAGAAAAGATGATAAATTTTTAATAAGATTTATAAAAAGTGATAGCTCAAATAAAATTAAAATAAAGGTATTTGATGAAAGTCAAAATGCATTTATAGTAAAAAAACCATTAGCTAAATTGCTAGGAATTGCACCAGATGTTGTTACAGTAAACGTAGAAGGCATTTCAAATATAGTACCTTTAACACACTTATATTTATTGCAATTTAATTGATCCTACAAAAACATTTGAAGCAACTAAAGATACAACATGTAATTCTAGTATATTAAATATTTTACCATTGAAGAATGTTAAACAATTTGGAGCGCAAATAAATTATAATTTAACAGAAAGTGATTTCAAACCTTGTATTCCACATTTCAATAATTTTAAATTAGAAATAAGAAATCATAATGGTTATTTAATTGATTTGAATAACTTTCCTGTAATATATGAATTAGTTATAAGATGTAGAGAGTAATTTTTTCATTATATAAATGAATATAACTGTTGGGCCGAGCATATGTTTTGGATTTGATTTTAAACGTGAGAAAAAAATGAAATTTAACATTACTGATGTAATTACACATATTAAAAATATTGCATTTTCTAATGAAACAACATTTGAGTATGAAACAACAATAGATAAAGAAACTTTAAATGTAGAAAAGATTACTAATTTAATTAGAGAATCTTTAAGATTTTATGAATTAGATGAAGATTTTATCATCGATGATATTAAAAAAAAAATTATTGAAATATATACAAATGAAACTAGTAATGAAATAAATGTTGAATTAATCATAAATAAGTTAACTAAATATTTTGATGATAGTAATGTTTTTGATAAATAAATGAGTGATAATAAGTGGATAATAACTGGATTATATAATGGCGCATTACTATCAGTTGGAACTGTTGGTTATTCAATGGTATTAAAAAAAGTATTCAAAATGGGAAGTGTTAATGTTGATAGATTTGATATCAATGATATCTTAAAATTAACATTAGCAGTTACTTTATCTTATTTAACTATTGATTATTTGGAAAAACAAAAATTTATTCCTCCCATATAAATGCATAATTTTTTTGCTAAATAAATGGCTTCTGCAATTATAACTATTATAGGATCGGCAATTGTTAACGCTTTAGCATTTACTGGTGGTGGATATTTATTTAAACACATTGATAAAAATAGTTCATTAGGAGAACAAAGAAGACATAATTTAGCATTACAGAAATACAATAAAGCAGCAGAAGAATATAGAGAAAAACGACAAAACTATATGGATTACATGAATAAAGAATTATATGATCAGAAGATTTCACATAGAGATTTTCAATCAGTTGATGATGCAATGAGTTTATATAACGCAGTAACAAATGAAGAAAAATTACATCTATACAAACCTAAATTATCAGATTATTATACCCCAAGTAAAGAACAACAGAAATATGAAATAATTTGGATTTTAGGTGGAACTGTTATTGTTATATTTGTTGCTTATAAGTTTACTAATTAGTAATTTTTTTTTTTAAATAAATGGAAGATAATATTGATATTATTCCTCATGATATAAATAAAACTAATTTAAAAATATATTTAGAAAAACAAATATTAGAATTTGAAAGTGATTTAAAAGTTAAAAAGAAAAAATATTTAAAAAGTAAAATTATATATTATTTGATTATTAGTGGTTCGGTTACAATTAGTCCTGTAATAACATTTCTAGCAATATTCAGTCCATTAACACCTTTAGCTATATCAATTGGTGTATTAGGATTAAGTTCAAGTGTTTTAACCGGTATAAGTTCAAAATTAAATATAAAAAGTAATAAAGAAAAAATTAAAACTAATATAAAAGAAATTAATAAATTAAAGAACACACTAGTTTATATAATCAGTTTAAATGGTCATATAACAGTTGAAGAACAAGATAAATTATTAAAAGAATTAATAAATTATTAATTTTTTAATTATATAAATGGCAGATAGTTTTCCAAAAGCTTTCCAATATAATAAATCAATTAAATATAATATTCCAGCAATAGATTTTAATAAAGATATTACATATAGAAATGAAGTTTTAAATTCATTAATTGATTTATATATTTATGTTACTGAAAGTAATAATTTTCATGTAAAGATGGAAAATATATTTCATGTAAAAAATTGAAAGATGAAAAACAATGGTTATTAAAATCTAATATGAAGTATTGGCAGAACCAATTAAATATTGCTGTTTATTGTGCAACAACAGGATGTGGAATTAGTTTGAATGATCATTTGAATAATTCTAAATATAAATTAATTCAAAGTTTATTTAGATTTCATACATGCTTTCAAATAAGAATAATATTAAATGAATTAGAGTGCGCTTTACCAGGATCAAGATATTTTAAAGAATTAGATAATAATATTAATTTATCAAAGTTTTATAAAATTTGTAATGAATTTAATATAGATATAAATAATTCTGATTTTAGAACAAAAATTGGAACAATAAGATCACTTCCTTTCCCTAAAAAGATTGCAGAATATTGTGCACTTCCCATACCATCTAATAGTTTGTATAATATCTATAGTCATAAATTAGGTTATGGTAAAAATGAAACTAAGGATTTAGAAACATTAAATTTTAATAAATTACCGACATTTTATGATAATTTAATACAAGAAAACAATAATGGTTGGGTTTATTTCATTTTAGAAAATAATGAAGGTTTTACTAAATCAGGTATACAAAGAATAAATCAATCTATTAGAACTTATTTGATATGTATTTTAGGTGCGCAAGTTGAAACAAGATCACCAATAATTGGAAATTTGAATACATCATTCGATACACAGAAACAATTTAAAGTTTTATTTGAAGATTCAATTCATAATGATAAAAATAGATCGATTCCAGAAAACATTATAAGATATCAAAATTATTTAGATAAATCACATATTAGATTAAATTATTGTATAGGTCCTAATCTATTAATTATTTCTAATGATTTAGTATTAAAGATGGGAAATATAATTGGTTATAATAATCTAATTAAAACTGCAACAATAAATAATTCATTTGGATTAAATGATATAAATAAAAAGATTATTACTGCTCCAAAATTAATGGAAGGTGAAAAAAATAAAAAACATATTCAATCAACTAAAAATATTAGATTAAATAATGATTCTAAACCGGATTATAATACATCAGAAGATATAGAAACTGATATTATTCAACATGATATAATTAAACTAAAAGATGATAATAAATCCCATGAAAATACTAAATTAGCTATAACTTGTATAGGAATTGTAATCGGAGGAATATTATATTTTAAATTTTAATTTTTTTATTATGTAAATGGCAGAAGGTGAAGGTTTTCCATTGGATGACATGGGAAATAATCATGAAGGATATATTGATGATGAACCACAACCTGATTTTAATGAAACTAATATTGATAATGATGATGAATCAGCATATGATTCTAATTTAGCAGATAGTGGTTCTAAAGTCCCATCAACAGATGAATTTGATAGAAGAACTAGATCGAAAATAAATCCTGAAAATGAAATGCCAGGTTTATCAAAGGAAGATATAGAAAATAATAAATTTATATATAAGTTTCAAGATGTATTTGTAAGATCTGGATATAATATAAATGATAGAGGCGCCAGACTTTTAGTACAAGATTTAAAGTTTTTAGATGGTGAATATTATTATAAATTGAAAGATGATTATTATATTAACATCTCTTATAAAAATCAAAATATAATATTAGCAGAATCAACTTTGCTTAAGTAAGAACCAGATAGAATTAAGAGAATAATTAATAGTAATGAAATAACTGATGTAACACAAACAGAAATGAAAAAAAAATAGAAAAGAATTCAAACAAAGAATTGATGACTTATTTAAAATAATCGATGATAATCCAGAAACGGAAATGGAAGAGAATAGAGATCGATTAGATAAATTAAGATCTTCAACACCCGAAACATCTAGAAGAGATATTCAACAAATTGATAATGATTCAAATCAATTACAAGTAGTAAAACATTTTGATAAAATGTTTGATACAATTCATTCATTTGACGAAGAGATGGATAGTATTTTAGATACACCCGGTACTGAAACTGGAATAAATCGAATACTATCTTTACTAGAAAAAGGAATACTTGATTTAACTGATGATGAATTAGAAGCATTTCCTGAACAAGCACGTAGAGAAATTAAAGGTATGCAAGAATCAGCTGGTGAAATTGCTAATATTAAGATGAGATTTTCTAAAATAACCATGTTAGAAAAAGAATTAACTAATGCAAATGAAGAATTAAAACAATTAGAATTAAATAGAGATCTTCAATTAATCGAGGAAGCTGATTATGAAAGCAGAAAGTTAGCTTTAGAAAAAGAAATAGATGATTTAAAATATAACAAAGAATTACAGGAAAAAGAAAGAGATACATTTTTAAAATCATATGATCTTAATCATATTAAAAAATTAAAAGTTATTTTTAAAGATTTGTTGATAAAACCAGATTCTAAAATATCATTGAAAGATAGAATAAAGTTATTATTTAAATTAGAAGGAATAACAATTCTTTCAATTCTAACAGCTGTAACTATGTTATTTACAACAATTGGTTTAGCAATATCAAATGCTTTGAAATCTACTCCTACTCCCAATAAACCAGATAAACCCCCGAATGATAATAATTCTATACAAGATAAAGTTAAGGATGGTTTAAAGAAATTAGCAAAATATTTATGGGAACTATCTAAAAAATCTGCTGCAGCTTTACCAGGAGTTATTGCATCAATTGTTGGTTTTATATTGAAATCTGCTGGGAATATTCTTAACTTTGCTGCTGAACATATTATTTTATTTTTAATTACAGTTGTAAGTGCTATTATTTTTGGGTTAGTAAATATGATATCAAAAAGATATCAAGAAAAAAATAATAAAAAATAAATAATTAATTTTTTTGTTTAATAAATGAGTGGGAGTTATATAAGTCCTTCTAAGATTTCTAGAATATCTAATGCTATTAAAGCAGAAAGATCACATCATATAATTACTCATAACCCTTCAAATATTAATCCCGATGAAACTTTATATTTTAGGATTCCTAGATTAACACAAAATACTTTTTATGTTCCAAATAGTATTTATTTATCAGCCGATATAAAAGTAACTGGCCATGATAACAATTACGTTGTTGATAATGTTGGAAGATATTTGATTAAAAAATTAACTATAAAGATTGGTCCGGAAACAGTTTTCTCATTAGATGATTATAATTTATCTATGCATTATAAAGATTTATGGTTAACTAAAGAAAATAGAAATAATATGATATTTCAGGGTATTCAATCGGAAAACCATAATGAATTAAGATCAGGAACTAATGACGCAATAGTAACTCGTGCCACAGATAATTTGATAAAAAAGATTTATGGAAGCAAATATAAAATTCCATTAGACTTTGAATTGATAAATAATAATGCACCTTTATATAAATACGCAATTCAAGAAGATATTATATTTGAGATAACATTTGCTCCTGTAAATGAAATTGTATTATCTAGCGTTGTTAAAGATATGGGTTATAAATTATCGAATATATGTTTAGAATATAACACAGTAACTGATGAAAATATTGCTAGCACAATTCAAACTCAATACAATCAAGGATTTTCATTATTATATGATTATATTGATAAATTTAAAACCGTAACTATTAATGCAAATGATGAAATAATTAATGAGAATATTAACTTCCCAAGAAGATCTATTAAAGGTATATTAATATATTTCACCATTGCAACATATTCTAATGGTGCAATAAAGGTAGATAATTATTATAATCCTGAAATAACAAAAGTAGAAATAACTATCGAAGGAATAGCAAATAAAATATTTTGCCAAGGAATGAGAATGATAGATCAGTGGCCAGAAATTAGAAAACATTTTATGAATGAAAAAGTAAAATCATTTGAAAATTGTAATATTAATCAAATTGATTATTATACCGGCAATAAATATGCATTATGGTTAGATTTTAGAACAACATAGGATAATTCATTACATGGTTCAGGAAAAAAATTACAAAACACTAAAGATGGAATACAATTATTCATGGCGAAGAAAAGAGGGGACAAAAATTTCAAAATGCACATTTATATTATATCTGACGCGCAATTAAATATTGTAAATTCACAATTAGATAGTATTCAATATTAGAAATATAAAGTTAAAATTAAGGATATATAAATGGGTGATAAAAAAACTCATAATACTAAAGAACAATATTTAAGAAATTTATATTACAACCCTGAGAGTTCAGTTGCTTATTCTTCTACTAAAAATATATGGCGTCAAGTAAAACAAGATAAATTAGATAAGATAATCCCACAGAATTTAGTTAAATATAAAGATATAAATGAATTTATGTTAGAACAACCAACATATACAACACATAAAAAAATTGTTAGAAAATATAAAACTCGTAAAACTATGGTAAGTTATGTAGATCAACAGTGGCAAGGAGATTTATTGATATGAAAAATGTTAAGAAAGATAATGATGATTATTGGTGGTTATTGAATATAATTGATATTTTTAGTCGTTATGTATGGAGCTTCCCACTTTATAGAAAAGATGCTGTACAAACATCAAATGTTTTAAGAAAATTTCTTTCGGATGATAAACTAAAACCAGAAAAAATACAATTTGATGATGGAAAAGAGTTTGATAATTCACCTGTTCATGAACTCTTAGATAATCATAATATTAAATATTTTTCAACAAAATCAGATAAAAAAGCAGCAGTTGTTGAACGATTTAAAATAGAACATTAAGAACAAGAATGTGGAAATATTTTACAGCAAATAATACTTTTAAATGGATTGATTTTTTACCAAAATTGATAGAAGGATATAATAATTCTTATCATTCTTCTATTGGAATGAAACCTATTGATGCTAGAAAACCTGAAAATACTGCAATTGTTTGGAATAATTTATATGGAGCATTTCTTGTAGGTGATTTTGGTGAACCTAAATTTAAAGTTGGTCAAAATGTTAGAATTTCTAAGTATAAAAAGATATTTGATAAAGGATACGATCGAAATTTTACTAGAGAAATATATAAAATAAAAAAGGTAATAACAACAAAACCATATGTCTATAAATTAGAAGATTTAGATGGTGAAGAAGTTGATGGCTACTTTTACGAAGAAGAATTAAGTTTAACTACTGAAAATCTAGAACAAGAATATAAAATTGAAAAAGTATTAAAAACAAAAATATAAAAGAAAAAAATATTCTTTAGTAAAATGGGTTGGATGGCCAGATAAATTCAATGAATGGATATTATCAAGTAAAATTAAAAATATATAAATGAATAAAGAATTATTTATATTTGAGCCTCATAATATGTTAATATCTGGCGTAACAAATTGTGGAAAAACTTATTTTATATTAAATTTATTAGAAACTGTTTATGAAAACTATTTTGATAATATAGTATTATTTTGCCCAACGTATGAACTTAATCAAACTTATGATAGAAATAGTACTAGAAATAATAAATTTATTATATTAGATCCTAAAACAGTAGAAGAAAATTTAGATAATTGTATAAAAATAGCAATTGATATTTATAAAGGATCAAATACATTATTCATTATAGATGATTGCGCTAATTTACATGATTCAAAAGTGAGAGAAAGTGAGTTATGTTATCTAGCTTTCTCTGGAAGACATTTCGGGATAACAACATGGGTTTTAAATCAAAAATATAATTCAATTGTTAAAGACTTTAGAGAAAACATTAGATTTCTAGTTTTATTCTACAATAAAGATAGAAAATCAATGAAAAATGCACTTGAGGAAAATGATATTATTCCACATGATTTACATAATGAATATATGGATAAGTTGAAAAATATTAAAAGATCAAAATTACTATTTAGATTACAACACCCATTTAAATATGAATTTATTTAAATTCAACTAGCTTGTTAATATAGTTGAATTCTAGTTACATTCCAGTTGAATTCTAGTTATTGGTAGTTGTAACAAAAATCAACTAGATTTAACAATATTTTAACTAGCTTGTTAATCTAGTTTAATTCTAGTTACATTCTAGTTGAATTCTAGTTGTTAGTAGTTGAAACAAAAATCAACTAGATTTAACAAGAAATAAACAAAAACAACAATATTTCAACTAGCTTGTTAATCTATTTGAATTCTAGTTACATTCTAGTTGAATTCTAGTTGCAACATCACAACTAATTTCGTTGTTATATAAATGGTAGGTGAAAAGAAAATAAAATCTAAAAATGGTGATGTTCCAATTGAAAAAACTTTAGATGATTTAGGAATAACAGAAACAAAATTAACTCCAGATGATGGTGCTTTAAATATTGTTACAACAAATAATAATTATGAATATTATCTTTATTGTAAACATCAATTAGAAATATTAATAGCATCTGGAAAATGTAAAAATTTTGTCGGTAAAAATTTAACTTATAATGAATTAGATACAATGAAATCAGATGAAATTATTAGATTATTTAAGATTTATGAAGCCGCGAGAACAGCTAAAATTAATGACGCGATATCAGAAAATGTAGTAAAAGGTTATAGTAAATTATGTAATTATATACTACCAATTGAAGATGAAAATAGATTATATTCCGATTTAAAAAATGATTATTTAGTTATGACTGAATTAAATAAATGGATTGGATATTTATCGTTTCAATTAGGTGGATTTATGACATTATTATCAACTGGGGTTATAACATTTTCAAATATTGAAAGTAAAAATATTTCTATAATAAATGAGCGAGGTGAAAGAAGTGAAGGAATTAACTGTGAAGAAAAGACCGAGAACTCAGAAACAAATTGAATGGTCTCGGCAATTAGGAATTAAATCACAAGAATATAAAAAAGCTGTAAAAGAAAAAATAAGTAATAAAATGTTAATAAAAATGGTGAAAATATTGTTATTTCTACTCCTTCTGATAATAGAATATTTGATAAATATTTATATTTTACAGTTGGATTTGTAATTGTATTCATTTTGATTGGGTGTAATTGGTATAAGAAATCAAATAAAATTCATGATATTAGTAATTCTGAACCAACTGCTATCAAAAATGAAAGTACTTCTGAAATTCCAAAATTGATAATAAAAAAATGGATTAATATTTTAGAAAAAAAGCAAAAAAAAATAATTTTTTTTAATTAATTGAATATCTCACTACTTTTGTCTATCTATGCGGAGCAATTAAATTGTCCAGATAAGTCATTTCGGATTCTAGATATTCATTATTCTTATCAATTTATTTTGTTTTTACTTGAATATTGTATTACAGTCGTTTCTTATTATTAGTTTTTTCTTAAATTGAAAGATGACAACACTGGGTATGGTAAAATGAATATTTGAATTTGAATTTGAATTTGTTTATCAATTAACATAGTAATTGATTACTAATTTGATTAAAAATTATATCATAATTAAGTTAAAAATCCATAATTCATTTATCAGTTTTCATTCTTATATTCTTTTCATTCGAAATAATTTATAATTTCAAATTTCACATATTTTTTTAGCACCAGCAACATTTACTTAGGTGTTTTAGCTAAGTATATAAGGCAATTCATTCAACCACTGGAGTGCCGCCGGGCTTGGCTTGCAGGGGCATTTCGAAAATGCACCTTTGTCCACCCTCCGCGGTTCTCCTTCAGTTTCGACTTTCGATCCTCCTTTCGGGGGTAAGGGGTTGATAGGAAATGCATTAGGCGCCTTAAATATAATGTGTTTCCTGTCAACCATTGAAGGAGAATTGGTGAGGCGTGGGTCACAGGGGTGTAAGTAGAAATGCTTGGGGATAGGTATCTCGTGGCGCCTCTCAATAACGGGATGCTTATCCCCTAAAAACTCTGCGAGTCAAGTCGGGTGGTTTTGCTAAAACTTACCGTAAAAACATTGAAATATTCCTTTTAATCACGAGAGAATGATGACTATCCTCCTGTCGTCACGGCCGAGCTAATTTAAATAAACCTCGCTTTCAGCAACCAATGAAAACGTGGTGGTTCAATGCCGGCTAACTGGCTTGTGTGTGTTGTATGTACTGCGTGCTTAATATATTACTGCTAGCTATCCAATATAACAACAACGTTGTGCAACACCTGTTTGATTGATCAATATTCAAATGAAGCACTCTCTCATAATAACATGTAACAGATGTTTGACTGTATGATTGTAGTTGTTTATAAAACGACTAAGGTCATTTTTAGATATTCATTATTTTTATTTTTTATTTAATCAACAATTTCCAAATCATGATGACCGTCTTCATTTTTCCCATGATATATTATTTTAAATCCTACTAAATCTTTCAATTCCTCTGTACTCAATGAAACCCATTTATCGGGTAAAAACACTTTAAATTCTCGTGATGTACTAACATTACAGTAGCTTAAATTAGCTGATACTTTCTCTCCATATTTAGTTTTTATCTTTTCTAATTTCAATATCTTATGTTCAATTTCTTTTGTAACATCAACTAACTTTTTTATTTCAAATTGTTTTTTTGTTGGTTTAATTCTGTTATTTATTGTTGCTAAGAATGCTTTTCTATTTTCCATTTATTAGGAAAAAAAATACTTGTGGTGATGAGTGGTCGACCTTCGACCTCTGATCTGAAAGCCTACTTTCCCAATTACTAATGTGGTGTGAGAATTAGTGATGTATTGATCCCACTAGAGGTCGGTAGTGTAATTTGAAAAAGCGATACATGAAAACCATTAATATACATATATACGACCTAGAAAGTTTCATCACGTGTGGTTTCTTTGATTTTCCCCGGTATTTATGTCGCTATTTGGTAGAAATGCCTTCAGTCAGACTGTGCACATGCACACCACCTCAGTCAATAGTAAACCCGATAAAAGAAAATGTTGAAAATTCGGAAAATATATTCATTAAAAACTGAAGTCATCCTCAACCCACCTTATCAATCATCCCCCATCAACAAACGACTTGACCATTCTGAAAATACTCGAGAAAATGAAACACGACCGAAGCCGATATTAAAACGGGCAAAAGAAATTGTTGATAATTCGGAAAATATTTACATTAACAACTGATGTCATCCTTATCCTCCTTTTCTTACATCCCCGGGTAACAAACGACTCGACCATTCTGAAAATACTCGAGAAAACCAAACACGACCGAAGCCGTTATTAAAACACATGAAACAGAAGGTTGAAAATTCGGAAAATTTTTACATTAAAAACTGAAGTCACCCTCACTCATCCTTGTCAACCATCCTCCAGCAACTACCAGTTACTTTGTAAATATTTCACCGGATGAACCGCCAAATAATAATAATTCTATACAAGATAAAGTTAAAGATGGTCTAATGAAATATGCAAAATATCTATGAAAATTATCTAAAAAATCTGCTGCACCATGACCAGGTATTAAATAATTATTTCATATTCAACACGTTCAAGATTGATTATTGAAAATTTAGATCAAGGACTAGAAAAAAAAGAATTCTATTATGATGATTTAATTGATAATTTTAAACCAATATAGACAAAATGTGGATTTAATGTAACTAATAAAATGTGGAGTATTTGGCACCAGATTTGAAATATTTAGATGGTGATTATTATTGGCGTTTCAAAGATGACTGTGATTTTAAGATATCTTCTTATAAATGTCGTGATAAAATAGTAACAAAATCAACTTTGGCTAAATTAGGACAATCTAGAATTAAAAGAGTAAGTAATAAGAATGATATAACTGATGTTACAGAACAAGAAATAACTCTAAATAGAAGAGAATTTAATCAAAGAAATGATTATATTTCGAAGATGATTCATGAAAATTTAGAACCAGAAACAATCCCTAAAGAAGTTATTAATTCAAAAACCAGTAAACCTAGATCATCGGGATTTCAAACTGAAAAACTTTTACCGGAAGGAGTAATTGGTTTGACAGATCAATAAATAGAAGCTTTAACTATGTTTCATGAACAATTCCTCTGAGAAATTATTAGTATAAGAAATGAAGCTGAGAAAATTGTACATGAAAAAATTACGACTTTTGAAGATTAATCATCTAAATCAAATAAAGAATAAGAACAATTAAGATCGGATTTAGATCGTCAAGTAATTGAAGAAATGTAATATAGACAAAATGAATTACGTTTAGAATAAGAAATTGATAATTTAAAAGAAAATTCAAAAGTACAGAAAAAGAAAAAAAAAATGATTAATTCAAATCAGGTGCTAATAGAATTTAAAGATTAAAAGATATTTTTAAATAATTATTAATAAATAAAACCAATTTTTGAATTATCATTAAAAGATAGAATAAAATCATTATTTGAATTAAAAGGTATAACAAGATGGTCTAAAGAAATTAGCAAAATATTTATGGGAATTATCTAAAAAATCTGCTGCAGCATTACCTGGAATTATGACATTAATTGATCGTTTTATTTTTAAAGTCTGTTGGAAATATTATTAGTTTTACTGCTTAACATATAATTGTATTTTTAATTGCAGTTGTTAGTGCTATTATTTTCGGATTTTTAAATATGATAAAAAGTAGATAAGTAAGCTTTTTTATTAATAACTGGTGAATGTTAATTATATAGATCCTTCAAATAATTCGAGAATATCTAATGCAAATCAAGCAGAACGTAATCATCATATAATTTCTCAATCCTTCAAGTAAAATATTAATCCAAATGAAACTTTATATGTTAGAATTCCTAGATTAAATCAAAATACTTCTTATGCTTATCAAGCAGTATGTATTTATCAGCTGATATAGAATTAACTGGTAATAATAATAATTATGTTGTAGATAATGTTGTTAGATACTTGATACAAAATTTAGGATGAAAATTGAACCGGAAACTGTTTTTACATTAGATGATTATAATTTATTTGCATATTATAAAGATTTATGGTTAACAAAAGAAAATTGAAAAAATATGATATTTCTAGGAATTCAAACAGAAAAATGAAAATAAATTAAGATCAAAAGCAAATAATGCAATAGTAACTAATGCTGCAGATAATTTAATAAAAAACATTTATGGAAGTAAATATGAAATTCCATTAGATTTTGAATAATAAATAATAATGCACTTTTATATAAATATGCAATTCAAGAAGATATAACATTTGAAATAACTTTTGCTCCTGTAAATGAAATAGTATTATCTAGTGTAATTAAAGATATGGGTTATAAATAATCGAATATATGTTAAGAATATGACACAGTAAAACTGTAACTATTAATGCAAGTGATGAAATAATAAATGAAAATGACTTTCCTATAAGATCTATTAAAGGTATTTTATTATTTATCACCTAAGTATATGCTAATGGCACAATAGATGTTAATAATCATTATAATCCCGAAATATTAAAAGTAGAATCAAATTGATTATTATACTGGTAATAAATTTGCATTATGGGTAGATTTTGGAACAACTGCAGATAACTTGTTACATGGTTCTGGGAAAAAATTACAAAATACAAAAGATTGAATACAATTAAACATGATAAAGAAAAAAGGAATCGATGATTATAAAATGCATATTTATATTTATTCTGATGCGCAATTAAATATATCAAATTCACAATTAGATATTATTCAATATTAATAATATAGAAATAATATTTGTGATATATAAATGGAGAATAAAATATATCGCAATCCTAAAGAACAACATCTAAGAAATTTGTATTATAATCCTGAGAGTTCAGTCTAGGCTGAGAGTTCAGCCTATTCTTCTGTAAAACATATATGACGCCAAGTAAAACAAGATAAATTAAATAAGCTAATCCCACAAAATTTTGTAAAATATAAAGATATGAATGAATTTACGTTAGAACAACGTAATGAAAAATGAAAACCCTTTAAAGCAATGAAAAATCTTTAAAAAGATAATATTGGTTGATATTGAATATAATTGATTTTTTAGTCGTTATGTATGGAGTTTCCGACTATCCAGAAAAGATGCTGTACAAACATCAAAAGGTTCCAGAAAATTTCTTTCAGGTCCTGCGAATCCAGAATAAAATAGAATTTGATGATGGAAAAGAATTTGATAATTCATTTGTTCATGGACTCTTAGATTTTTTAACAACATTGGATAAGAAAGCAGCTGAAGCAGAGAACAAGAATGTGGAAATATTTTACAGCAAATAATACTTTTAAATGGATTTATATTTAACCAAAATTAATAGAAGGATATAATAATTCTTATCATTCGTCTATTGGAATGAAACCTATTGATGTTAGAAAATATGAAAATGCTGAAATTGTTTGCCATAATTTATATGGAGCATTTCTTGTAGATGATTTTGGTGAACCTATCTATATAAAGTTGGTCAGTAAGTAATAACAACAAAACCATATGTCAATGAATTAGTAGATTTTGAAGGTGAAGAAGTTGATTGGTAGTTTATGAAGACGAATTAATTCTAACTACTGAAAAACTAGAACAAGAATATAAAATTGAAAAAAAAAATTAAAAACAAAAACTGCTAAAGAAAAAAATATTCTTTAGTAAAATGAGTTGGATGGCTAGATAAATTTAATGAATTGATATCATTAAGTGAAATTAAAAATATGTAAATCAATGAGGAATTATTTATATTTCAACATCATAATATGTTAATTTCTCGTGTAACAAAATGTGGAAAAACTTATTTTTATATTGAATTCATTAGAAACTGTTTATAAAAACTATTTTGATATATTAGTATTATTTTGTCTAAGATATGAATTCAATAAAACTTATAATAGGAACATTACTAGAAATACTAAAATTATTGTATTAGATCCTAGATTGTATTAGATAACAGTTAAAGAAAAATTAAGATAATTGTATTAAAATAGCAATTGATACATTGATACATCTAATACATTATTTAATATAGATAATTGTGACGTAAGCGGGCATTCGAAAATGAACCAAGAACCGATGACAGAGTTTCTGCCAAATATTAAGAGAGTCAATAAGATGGTGAATCGCAATACGATATGATCGGTCGTGGCGGAATATCCTTTCTATAATGTTTGAAAGTTCCCAAATAGGATGGTTTCCAAAACAGGTAAGCCTGCTTATCTGAAGGCAAACATATCGAACCTACCGAAATGATTTCGATATTTCATTCCCCTTTCTATCTTTATGATGCGGAAAGAGTTTACAACCGACATAAGAAGCCAATGAGTTTAATTTTAATTGTCGAATTGCGTTAAGACTAATCAAAGCAATAGTATTTCGACCTATTGCCTAAATCTTTGAAATATGGTCCAGTTGTTATCAGACTCGGGGAAGTTGATATCAAACTCTTTTTGTAGCCAACTTTCCTTTTCAAAATTTAAAAATCCCCGGCTACGGGTTCGTCATGATAGTATTGAGACCGAGGGCACATCCAGATACGGGCTATACCAGTCATCGCTTACATTGAAATTGTTGACGCCGGTACTAAACTATTTGAAATGAAAATTTATGGCGACGTGTGACTTTCAAAAACATTGTCACTGTAAAGTTCGGTATGCTTAGGTAACATTTCAAAATTGCTATAGCAAATACAGGTTCACTAATGAGCAAAATAGTATCAGATGGTTAGATTTTATTTTCATCCCACTTAAATCGAAATTTAATAGAGTAGGATATATAAAGAGTTCAAATAATGTAAGAACCTAATCAAATTGAAATCGGCGGAAACTAACAGTAACATTTTTAGACATTCTAATAAACCCTGATAATCATCAATGTATCCACTATTTACAGATTTTGAACTGCAGCCAAAGATGTCCATTCCAAATTGGATGGTTTCCAAAACAGGTAAGCCAGCTTATCTGAAGGCAAACATCGAACCTACCAAAATGATTTCGATATTTCATTCCCATTTATATCCTCATGATGCGGAAAGAGCTTACAACCAACATAAGATGCCAATGAGTTTAATCTTAATGGTCGAATCGCGTTTAGACTAATCAAAGCAATAGTATTTCGACCTATTGCCTAAATCTTTGAAATATGGCCCAGTTGTTATCAGGCTCTGGGAAGTTGATATCAAACTCTTTTTTTGCCAACTTTCCTTTTCAAAATTTCAAAATCCCCGGCTACGGGTCTGTTATAAAAGTATTGAGACCAAGAGCATATCCAGATACGTGCTATACCAGTCATCGCGTGATATTGAAATGGTTGACAATGGTACTAAACTATTTGAAATTAAAATTCATTGCATCGTGTGACTTTCAATAACATTGCCACCGTAAGTCTTGGATGCGTAAGTAACATCTCTTTAATTTTAGTTAGACTGAAACAATGAGTGAATCTTCTACATTTACAATCTTACACATATCAGACTGCATTCAAAATACTTTACAGCTCCTAGTGATAAACTTAGTGATATCAGTTTTCGGTTCATTCAAGCTCAACACGTTCTAACCTGCCCCAATTCACATCGGCCCTACAATGCCTACCGACATTTACACTGCCTATTGCAATACACCTATCAAACATTGTACTAAGCATACCCTTCCAAGAACTAAACCCATCCCAAACCCAACCACAACCCGACAACCCTACCCCACCCAGAGACCTTACCCTATCACATCCTGTCCTACCCTATCCTATTACCATACCCCACCTCATCCTCCTACCCGAACCCTACCACCGTCACTTATGTAATGCCCTTACACCAGCCTTTCTATCTCATCGCAGACCTACCGAACTACACTACCCTATCCTACCACATACACCACTCACCCCGTGATCAGTTCTACCAAACTCACCATCCAACCCAACCACACCAACGCATCCTGCACCATCCAACTCGACCTAACCTTATCACATTGTCCTATTCTACCCTACGTGTGAGCTCCTCTGTACCCTTCCCTATTCCAAACCACTCCTAATCCACACTACAATCAGAGAGGTAGAAATGCCACGATGTCGCGGTTTAAATGGATGGGAATGATTCTTATCGCTAATGAAGATGAGAGAATAAAAATTCTTCCAAATGAGGAGGAATAAATGAAATGACTGTGTACACAATCAGTGTTACATGTACATCAGTCACAACTTAGTTAGACTGAAACAATGAGTGAATCTTCTACATTTACGATCTTACACATATCAGACTGCATTCAAAATACTTTACAGCTCCTAGTGATAAACTCTACTTATCTTTTTTACTAAGCGATTCATTTTTCCTCCGTTGCTCCTCTGTCGCTCATATTGCTCTTGCAGCTCAAGTTTGTGAATCTATGTACAAGTTTGTGAATCTATGTACCGGCACTGCGCATCAATGAGCTCTGTAGAATTAACCTTTGCTGGAAGAAATCAAGGTTTTAAAAGACCAAACAAACTAGCCTTTTTTTCGAAGTCGAACGAAGCGCTTTTTTATTTTTTACTGAAAATGTTTACAAAAAGCGCTGTAATGACTATCGAAATAGAAATTAAGAATTACATGAACCACTGTTTGGGATGTCTGGAGCTCCTGGTGGTATCACGTCGCCGTGGAAGTTAATCCCGGTACCGAAGAGTTTGCCGATATTTTCTCTAGTTACTAGCTCGGGAAAATGAAGCTCTGAAAAACCTTGACAGTTTCCGGTTCTGTATTTTCAGCTTAGGGGTGAATCATTATATTTAAACTTACTTGTCTTTAAACTTTTGATACCGTTTCATATTGTGCTGCTGCTGTTGCTGCTCCTATGTTGATGGATGCTGCTGCTCCTATGTTGACGGTTGCTGCTGCTCCTGTTTTGACGGATGCTGCCTCTCCTATGTTGATGGATGCTGCTGCTGCTGCTATACCACTTGTAGATCCTGCTACACACGATGAATACCCCAGCGAAACGATATCAGAAAACTCAATTCATTCTTTCACTTTTATTCATCGTTGAAAGATTCTAATTCATTTTTATATAAAATGAACACTTACTCAACCATTCAGATTAAATAAAGATCCCATGTTTTAATGTTGACTATTCAATCGATTTTGTTTCCAGTGTGCTATCAATCTAAAACAGATTGAGAAAACAGAAGGAAATTATTCTAAAAAAGAAATCTTCACACTTAGGAGAAACTAACAACAATGAATATGTTGAATACTCACCGTTATATTCTAAAAATTTTCGAAAATCTGATTCTGACTTGTCGAGATATCTAACACTAGGGCGTTTTGGGTATCTACAAACGAAAACTAAAGATTTAAGGTTTCCGAACGAAAATGTCAACTATAAGAATGAAATAAATTGAACTTGAGAAATTAAACTAGGACTGAATAAAAGATTTGAATACAAAACTAATTCAGTTTTTGAAGAATGGTACTATACACCTACAACAAAATCGAACTACAAAATCTTTGAAATGAAAGATAGTTCACGAATCCACTGATTTAAATACATTTCATGATCGTTAATCTTAATTATAATCTAAAGCTTACCAGATATGTTGGGATTTTCTGACTTGGCTTTGGTGGGTAATCATATCTCAATACCGGCTCTTTCTTCACTGGTGTACGTGCGCTATACGTGGTGGCTGGTTCTCGAATGAAGCTCTAACCAAGCGTTACCATAATACGATTTGGGCGGCGACTATTGTGTGGAAATTCGATCATACCGTAACCCAAAATTGGCACAATGAAGTAGGTGTACTAAAATATTCTAACTCTACTACTAAACTGTCTGCTTCATTTTTTTATGGTGCATGCGGGTTTAATACACCAACTTCAGCGGGTTTAGAACGCGGCTACAAGACCGAAACAAGAGGCAGGAATATCCACATCACTCCTGTTTTAACTAATAGATACATGTATTCTAAAATAAAACGACGTAATTAGTTACTATATGCACCGGCACGAAAATTGACGGCCATCGGATCAATGTCTCCTTAATGGCAAATGTTATCGTACAAAAATTTGATATATTCAAATCATTTGTTTTGCTAAGTATTTTTAGTAAAGTCGATTCGTTTTATTAATTGGGGACATTTGACAAGGAGGACTGAGTATGAATAAAATAAAATGTTGAAAAGTAGGAAAATATTAACATAAAAACTGAAGTCATCCTCAATCCTCCTTGTGAAACATACCCCAGTAACAAACGACCCAGCCATTTTGAAAATACTTGATAACACAAAACATGGCCGAAGCCGAGAGATCAAAACAGAAGAAAGAAAATGATAAAAATTCGCCAAAAATATTCACATAAAAACTGAACTCATCCTCAATCCTCCTTGTAAACACCCCCGGTATGTGCTATTTTCAGTTAAACAATAAATATTATTTTTCACCGAAACAGGTAAATTAAATCAATTTGGGCTTTGGTTTATTCTAGACTTGTCAAAGTGTTGAGACCAAATTACTGTTTCTAAGACTCGTAGTTCATAGTTTTCCCCACATACATAACACCAGATCTCGATCCAGCTCCAGACACTATATTATGCATCTTTCCACGGACAAATTCATAAAACCATCACATGAATATACTGATAGATATACATTCTGCCAAGTACAGTGCCTCCATCTTTATAAATGTATCGATATATTATTTGTAAAAAACCTATACACCAACGATAAGGTTTAATTGACATACTTTTACAAGTAAAACCAGCCTACTTGTTTATAGGGCCCTTCAGAAAATTTCACATATTACATAAAATATTGAATTAACCTTGCTTTTACATACTTAAAAAATCGTTTAAATAATAACTGACTAATATACATCTTAATTATCAGCCAAAAGATATTCATAAGTGACTTCACTCATTGATTTCGTCAAATATTGTGAATATTAAAGCAATCGTGTTTGGTCTTTCGGTATCATACATTGTAATTTACATGTACATCAACGTAACTTAAGATTGATGTGTTCAGTGGCGGCTAGGACCTTCTTAGTGACAGTCGAAACTGCAGCTTTCCCTCGTCCTCTATCTTCTTCAACACTGTACTGACAATATTCGTAGGCCTACTGTCGTCCAATGCCTCCTATGTGTGATGTCCTGTAAAAATCAAATTTACCTATAGAGTTGCGATGCATATCTTTGAAAAAAATCATTTCAGGATGATACGTACTATTTCGGATTTTGGATACTTCTCGACTGGTATGTAGCTTTAACCAGGCGCTTAATCGCTAATGTGCGCTTTATTCGTCCTTATATTCAGTGGCTGCTATGTGGGCTGGCCTGTAGAATACAAAACTATCTATAGAAATACAATCTACTCAATTGGATTTGAAAAAAATAATTAGATTAAAAAAACATACCTTTTCTTTCAACATCTCCCTCTTTGTAGTTAGTATGTCGATTCATTCAAGTGTTGAATCGATGCCGTGTGTTTGGCTAGATTCGTCATCAGTGCCAATACTCGTACTGCTGCCAATGCATCTGATGTGTGATGGCCTGCAAAAATCAATATCATCAATAGATTTACAATTTATAAATGCAAGTCTTTGAAAATAATCATTTCAGGATAATACCTACCACTTCGGAATTCATGACTGATATGGGGCTTACCAGGCACTTTATCGCTGCTGTGTTTTTCATTCGCACTGTTGTTCAGTGGCTGCTATGTGGGTTGGCCTGTAGAATACAAAACTATCTATAGAAATGCTATCTACTTAATAGGATTTGAAAAACTAATTGGATTTAGAAACACGTACTTTTCGTTGCATCCCTAATTTTAGCAAGTATGTTGATTCATTCAGGTGCTGAATCGATGCCGTTTGCTAGGATAATACGTACTTCTTCGGAATTGGGATACTTCATGGCTGATATGGAGCTCGAACACTCGAATTTATTTTCCGACTTTTCAACCTTTGACTTGAAACAACTTATCCCCTATTACTCTATCCAATCACAAGTCTCATTATTTACAAGTCTAACACGCTGGGTATTCCCCATTACTCTAGCCAATCACAGGCCTCATAATTTACAAGTCTCAACACGCAGCTGGGGATTCCCCACTGTTGCGTAGTATAAATGGGCGGGTGTTTGTGGGGTACTCATACGTGGCGGGACGCGTTGAGAGGTAAGTGTTATGTTCAATTTTAATAAAAAATTTGATGTTATAATGGAAGCAAACAAGAAGTACTACTGTCCAACATGTAAAATAAGTATAGATAAATCTCAAAAAGCAAGACATAATAAAACTAAATCTCACTTAGAAAATAGATTAAACTTAGAATATAGAGATGATATATTAGAAAATTAATTAGAGGAATTGAAGAATGTAAAAGAAACATACAAACGTGATACATGTAATCAATCATTCAGTGAAAAAAAATATTATGAACAACGTTTAAAATCTAAAAGTCATATTACAAATATCAATAATGATATTTCAGGTAAAGAATATTTTGATAAAGATAATGATAAGAAGCAGAAGACAATTAAAAGAATAAAAAATAAATTAAACAATAAAAGACCATACATATATATTAATTCATTAGATAATAAAAAAGAAATAGAAATAACCGAGGCATTCAAAAGTGATATTGGACCAGCATTGAGTTTGAATTTCATAAAAGATAGGAAAGAAATATATTATAAAAGAAAGAAATCAAATTCTGAAAATGATATAATTGATTATTCAGATCCTCAAATAACAAATACAATTAAAAAGATTCATCAAAGTGCTGCAGCTTTTGGATTATATATAAAATCTGATTATCCATAACTAATTGAAAGTGAATATTATCATTATAGAAATGAAAATGATACAAATAAAGAAATAATTATGACAGAAGAAGATAAAGAAAAATTTGTGTTTGCAGATAAATGTTATTATTGTGAAAAGATATTTGATTTTAAAGATAAAAAAGTTAGGGATCATGATCATTTGAATGGAAAGTTTAGAGGCGCAGCGTATGAGAATTGTAACTTACAAGCTATGAAAATCAATTTTGTTCCAGTAATATTTCATAATTTATCAGGATATGATGCACATTTATTTATAAGACAGTTGTGTCATAAAATAAAAGAAATCAATAATGAAATAGAAAGATTAAATTCAAATAGATCAAAAGATAAAATAACAACTTATAAATTTAGAATGTTAGCTAAAACATCTGAGAATTATATATCTTTCCAATTTGGGTGTCTAAGATTTATAGACTCATATAGATTTTTAAGTACTTCATTAGATAATTCATCAAAATCATTAGTTGATGATGAATTAAAAATATTAAAGCAACACTATCCAAACAATGATCATTTTTAATTAATGAGATATAAAGGCTCAATTCCATATTGATTTATAAATCGCATAAGGATTTTAATATAACTGAATTATTAAAAGAACAATTCTATGATGAATTAAAAAATGAATATGTGAAAGATGAAGTCTATAATAGAACATTGAATATTTGGAATCATTTTGGAATGGAAAATCATGGACAATTAGTAGATTTTTATTTAAAATCAGATGTATTATTATTAACTGATATATTTGAAAGGTTTAGAGATGTAAATCAAAAATATTTTAATATTGACCCATGTCATTGTCATTCTAGTCAAGGTTTAACTTGGGATCGTGGTTTAAGATTTACGGATATAAAAATGGATTTGTTAACAAATTTAGACCAATTATTGTTATTCAAAAAATCTATAAGATGAGGTGTTTCAGGTGTATTAGGTGATATATATTTCAATGTAAATGATAACCCTGGATATAATCTATTGTATATATAGATGCAAATAATCTATATGGTTGGGCAATGATGGAACTTCAGCGTTATGGAGTATTTGAAATAACTGAAATTTTACGGTATGAAAATAATGATAAATTTGATTGGAAGAAAATAATTCTAGATATTTCGGATGATTCAATGACTGGTTACTTTTTTGTTGTAGATTTCGAATATCCTGAAAACATTAAATTTAAATCTATAAATCTAGCATACTGCCCCGAACATAAAACTGTAACGCATGAAGAATTATCAAATTATCAAAACAGAATTAAACCCGATAATCATATTCATACAGAAAAGTTAATGGTAACTCAGGAAGATAAATGTAATTATGTAGTGCATTATAGAATGTTAAAATTCTATTTGAATCAAGGAATGATCCTAAAAAAGTACATAGATATATTTCATTCAGTCAATCTAAATGGTTAGAGAAATATATAGATTTTAACACCAAACAGAGAACTAAAGCTAAAACTGATTTTGAGAATGATTTCTTCAAGTTAATGAATAATGCATTCTATGGAAAAACTTGTGAAAACATCAGAAATAGAAATGATATTGAGTTAGTCAGTAATGGCAAAAGAATTAGACATTTACAAACATATCCTAAGTTCATCGGTAACAGAATATTTGATGAAAATTTAGCTGCAGTTGAAAGGAGAACTTCTATGAAATTTAATAAACCAATTCATGTTGGAGCAACAGTTTTAGAAATATCAAAGTTATTAATGTATGAATTTTACTATAACGTATTACAACCTCATTTTGGAGAAAAGCATATAGAAATCTTATATTTTGACACTGACAGTTACATATTAAAGATAAAAACTAATAACATAACAGATGATTTAAAAACATTAAAACATCATTTTGATTTTAGTAATTATCCTAAAGATCATGAATTGTTTAACAATGATAATAAAAAGGTGCCCGGTAAATTCAAAGATGAATTAGGAGGTGAAGAAATATAAAACTAAAACTCATGAATCAAAGAAATTGAAAGGAATAACCAAAAGCGTTGTTGAAAGAAAATATTCATTTCGAAGATTACATCAATTGTATATTCAATGAAGAAGTTGGAAAACATAAGATGAAATGTTTAGGATCCGAAGATCATGAAATGTTTATTGAAGAGATAGAGAAGATAAGTTTAAACCCATTCGATGATAAAAGATATATTTTAGATGATGGTATACACACAGTTATGGTTGTAATATAGAAGAATGCTTAAAATTAATAAGAGAAGAAAGAAAAGAGAATTAGATTATGAAAAGGATTCCAGCACGTTAATCAATTAAAAATAAATATATTATAAATGGAGAGTAAACAGTCACAAACTAACAATATTCACCATAAAAAATGTTCAAAATGTGAATTGAATAAGCCATTTACAGAATATTACACAAAAAAAACTAAGAAAGATGGTTTAAGAAACAATCGTAAAAGATGTTGGAAACAGAAGAATAAACTGTATAATAAACAATGTTATATAGATAATATTGAAAAATATAAAGATAGAAGTAAACAATATTATCTAAATAATCTAGAAAAATGTAAAGAAACGAAAAAACAATGGAGAGAAAATAATCCAGAATATATTAGAGATTGGAAAAAAGAAAATCGTGAACATTATGATGATTACAGTTATAATTATCAAAAAGAAAGGCGTCAAACAGATCTTAATTTTAAAATGAAACAATGTTTGAGAAATAGATCATCAAAATTATTCAGTAAAGAAACGCATTTAGAAACGCTAAAAAAATTCCTTGGATTGTTCAGATGAATTTCTCAAATCATGGATTATATATCAGTTCGATGATGAAATGAATAAAGATAATTATGGAAATTATTTTCATATTGATCACGTGTTACCAATATCTAAATTTAACACGAGTGATGAATACAATAAAAAAACTAATTTGGAATTGGAATAATCTAAGACCCATTGAAAAGAAAGAAAATAAAATTAAGTCTTACAAACTTGATATGAAATTATATTTTGATCAATTAGATAAAGCAAAGAAATTCATCGAATTATGGAATAGTGATCCAAATAATGAACAATATGTTGAATCTTTATTGAGTGGTTAAAGATTAATATATCTCAAATCTTCAACTAGCTAGTATTTAAAATTCTTTTACTTCAAATGGCTAGTATCATTTGAAGAATAAGTATATTATTTTTTCCGCTTTTTTTGCTAAAATAAATGTCAAAGAAATCTAATAAGAATAACATTAATATTGAAAAGACAATTGAGGATTTAGGTATTACAGATACTAAAGATACAGTTGTTTCTAATTGTGCTCAAAATAAAAATAATATTGATTTCGAATTCTACTTATATTGTAAGCACCATCTTGAGTTATAATTGCTGGTGGAAAATCTAAGGATTTCTTGGGTAAAATTATAACTTATCAAGAATTAGATGCCATGAAACCAGACAAAGTAATCAAACATTTAAAAATATATGAAGAAGCTAGATTAGCTAGAATAAATGACTCTATTAGTGATGGAATAGTTAAATGTTAATACCAATTGATGATGAAAATAAATTATATAAAGATTTTAAAAAAATTACTACTTAGTTATGACAGAACTGCAAAAATAGGTTGGGTACGCTTCATTTCAATTAGGTGGAATAATGACATTAATTTCTACTGGCGTGATAACATTTTCTCATATCAAACCTATAGTATGTAAATCAGATAATAATATCGAAACAGTACAAAAATTAACTAAAAGAAATGAGTGATGATGTTAAGAAGAAGCCTGAAAAACAAATTAAATGGGCTAGGGAATTAGGTAAAGATCTTCAGAATTAAAAAAGCTAAGAAAAAGAAATTAACTGATTTAAACGAATCACAGAAATTATCTGATATTGATTCGAATGATAATCCATTTAATTCTTCTAATACTGGAAGAAATAATTACTTATATATTACAATTGGGTTAATTGCAGTTATTATATTCTCCGGCGTAATATATAAATATAAGTATAAATCTGATGATAACAATAATGATTCCGATGATAAACATGTTATACCTGAAAATAAGTCAAATGATAAAGTCATTGAAAATAAACCAAGATTATTATTAATGGATTAAAATAAGATGAAAAAAAGAACAATATTAAAGAGATTTATATTATAACCCAGAGAGTGACGTATCATATTCTAGCGTAACAGAATTATGGGATATAATTAAATCTGATAAAGAAAATATAAAATATAGTGAACTGAGATTATGGTTACAAAATCAACCAACATATCAAATCCATAAGAAAATGGATAAAAATTATCTAACAAGAAAAGTTATGGTTTCATATATTGATCAACAATGGCAAGCTGATTTAATTGATATGAAGAACTTAGAAGAATACAACAAAGGATATTTCTGGAATTAAATGTTTATTAAATGTTATAGACATATTCAGTAGATACGCATGGTCAATTCCAATCAAAAATAAAACTGGTATAGAAGTTACTAATGCTTTCAATATGTAAAGAACCTATTCCAGATTAGATACAATTTGATGAAGGTAAAGAATTTTATAATAAACATTTTAAAAAATTATTATATAATAATGATGTAGAATATTTTTCAACACACTCAAATAAAAAAGCATCTTTTATAGAAAGATTCAATACAACATTGAAAACTAGAATGTGGAAATATTTCACTGCAAAAGAAACATATAAATATATCGATGTGTTAGATGATTTAGTGAAATGTTATAATAATTCTTAACTTAAGTATTGGTGTGAAACCTATACAAGCTAGAAAAGAAGATAATTCATGAATAGTTTGGAATAATTTATATGGTGCGTTTGTTACTCACAATTTTGGAGAACCTAAATTTAAAATAGGACAAAATTGTTAGAATATCTAAATATCGAAAAACAATTTATAAAGGTTATAATCCAAATTTTACTGAAGAAATATTTAAGATTAAAAAGATAATATTAACTAAAACTTTTGTTTAAAAATTAGAAGATCTAAAAGATGAAAAAATATTAGGTTATTTTTAGGTTATTTTTATGAACAAGAATTATCACTTGTACCAAATCCAGATGATATAGAATATAAAATAGAGAAGGTATTGAAAAAAAAACTCTTAAAGGAAAAAAGTATTCTTTACATAAATATAAAGGGTATGATGACAAATTTAATGAATGAATTTTATCTATAAAATTAAAAGAATAAATGAATAAAGATTTATTTATATTTGAACCACATAATATGTTAGTTACTGGAGTAACAAATTGTGGTAAAACACATTTTGTATTAGATTTATTAGAAACTATTTATAAAAATCATTTTGATAATATAATATTATTGTGCTACTTATTTTCCTACTTATTAAATGAATAAAACATATAATAAGGATATAGTTAAGATAAAAAAGTTTATTATATTAGATCCTAAAATAGTAAATGAAAATTTAGATAATTGTATTAAAATAGCAATTGATATTTACAAAGGAACAAATACATTATTCATTATAGATGATTGTGCAAATTTACATGATTCAAAATTTAGAGAAAGTGAGTTATGTTATTTAGCTTTCTCAAGGAGACATTTTGGGATAACAACTTGGTTTTTAAATCAAAGATATAATTCAATTGTTAAAGATTTTAGAGAGAATATTATATTCTTAGTTTTATTTTATAACTAAGATAGAAAATCAATGCAACAATCATTGGAAGAAAATCAAATTATACCTACTGAATTACATGATGAATATATGAATAAATTAAAAAGTAATGAACGTTCAAAATTATTACTGAGACTGCAATTTCCCTATGAATATAAATGTATAAAATAAGGGGTATGAGGCTAAAAAAATGATACCTTGTTTCTCCGCTCTGCTGAGCTTAAATGTTGACCTGGCCGCCTATCTACCCTATACATTACTTTTTTTAAAATCGTGATCAATTTTACCATAACAGATCCGGCCGCTATAGAAATGAACTGTTTACAAATTTTATCATATTTTACAAAGATGACCCGGCCGCTGCGGAGAAACAAGGTATCATTTTTGTTTAGCCTAACCTTTAAGCATTTATGTATTAGATACGTATTAGATACGTATTAGATACCTTAATACTTAAAATTTGAAATATTATAGAATTTTGAATTGTGTATGAATGGATGAGTGGATGAATTGGATGAATTGGAAGAATTGGATGACTCATCCATTCATCCATTCATCCAATTCATCCATTCATCCATTCATCCATTCATCCAATTCATCCAATTCATCCATTCATCCAATTCATTAGAAACAGCTGAAAATGACTAAAAAATGTTTCAATTATTGCCCACAACATAGCGTCGCCAGATTTCTGATTTAATGGTCCAAAAACTTATTCGATCGCATTTTTCTCGTTTATTATCTGGTAGATGAGAGCGGGTTAAACAATCGCGTAGCGATATGTCCGCATTGACATTGGCAGTAAAGAATGGGGAACAGCCTCTTCTCAATAGAAAAACACAAAATTATGTACCTCCGGTTTATAAATATCACAGTGTTTGGATATCACTGTTATTCCAACTATCAGTACCCATGGGATTATTTGGGATTAATTCTCAGCGTCAGAATACGTATTTCTAGAACAGTGGAACAGCAGCCTACTCGTGACTGAAACCCGTATGTGATCGTGCGGGAACGCCTTTACTAAAGTTAAAACCATTTCCTGATGACACGAAAAGGTAAACGGTAGGCTACCACCATGATACGATATCACCAATAAAGATAGATAATTTTATTCAATTTTACTAGTGTTGTTTATTGGAGGAAAATATCATTGTTAAGTACGCCGAGAACAACTATGTTGTATTATCAATCAGTTGACTGACATTGTAAAATTCGATTGGGCTATATTGTCATATACGTTTTCTTTTTAGGACGTGGCGAGAGTCAAGTAGCGAAAAACGTCCCCCGGGTCAGCAGGCAGGCAGGGCGGCGCGGCCGGTCGGACGGAGGCGGCGCGCCTGCTGCGCACTCATAAGGCGGTAGCACCCTCTTACGCACTCGGCAGAGATTCTCTTTGTAATGCGCGCCGGAGAAAAATACCTTTTATTTTCTTTTCCATGCGTTAAACAACAGTGATTGAATTTACGCTTTGTTTGCAATATTGCGATGGTTATTTGCCGCTGCTGTAGTTTTTTGGAATTGAATCGAGCGGCCTTGGTAGCTCAGTGAGATAAGGTGTGATGCTGTTGAATCCACTATCAATGCTGAGTGACAAGTGGGTTCGAGTCCTGCTGGCTGCGAACAGTGTGCGGCAACACTTCAAAGGCCGTTCCGTCGTGAGGTTAAATGAACAATCCAATGGGAATAGTCTTGGGAATCCATGATCCAAACGACGTACGTAAAGCCAAACAAACAAAAAGACAAGCAAACAATCATCAGCCGGCCTCAGTGACACCAACGCCGGCATCGCTCTCTGCGACGTTTTGCATGCGTACATGCATCAGAGCTTGGAGCTCTACGATCAGAGAGTCTTGCAATTGCATTCTTAAAAATCGTTCTGTTTTTGTTTTCATTATTCAGTGGAGCCTAACAGTTCATGCGTAAAAATGGGTTTCTGTATCCAAATCTTGATTGATATAAATATCTTGGCTGGGACATGACGGAAAAGATCAGAATAAACTAGTTTCGTCTTTTTAACAGAATCGCATTAATGAGGTTTAACAGTACAAAGAGCCTAGGCTAAATCGTTCGGCAGAAAATAAATTCATTTTCAGGAATAGAATCGTACTAGACAAATAGACCTTTTAGTCTGTGGTCCTCCCAATCAACATCGTCATAGAAGATTTGCCGGCATATATAAAACATTATAACCACTCAACTCTTTCCATGCGACTTCCCTAAAAACCAGATCCTGAGATTTTTTCAAAAAATATTGGGTTCTCAAACTTCTAGACGGTCTAATACGCTTCGCTACACTAAAATATGATGATTCAGCTTGTTTCTGATGATGTAGCTATTCTGGGGTCGTTAGGGGCCCCCAAAATGTCAAAAAAAAAATTTGACCTACTTTCGGGTCATTCGGGTACCCCTACCCCTAACTGCAGCTTCATATTCTCTCTATATACCTTCATTATATCCACTGCGTCATGTATAGACACCGTATGCCAGCCGCTGTGTCTATTTATAAAGCTTTCAATTTTGCCCTTCTTTGTTTACACAACTTGACCTCAATTCACCGATAATGACTTTCGTGACCTACATAGATTTTATTCATACACCCGCCAGCGAACTCGAACAAAAAAAGTCCCTGGGGTTGCCAGGACTACCAGGCATACATACAAGCCGTATAAGCTTTATACATTGCCATTTAGACAGTAAGGGGATAAGTAGGTCAAACACCTGTGACGTGGCGCCACACCGCGCAAAAACAAAGCGTTCTTGAGACTGTGTCGTCCGGTCAGAGTTAGCGTGGAAAGAGTTTTAACTTTATCTTGTATAGAATTATTATTATTTGGAGGTTTATCTGGTTCATAAGGATTTGGTGTAGATTCCAACGAATTTGATATTGCTAAACCAATTGTTGTAAAAAACATAGTTACAGCTGTTAGAATTGAAAGAATTGTTATACCTTCTAACTTAAATAATAATCTTATTCTATCTTTCAATGATATTTTAGAATCTGGTTTTATTATTAAATCTTTAAAAATAACTTTTAATTTTTTAATATGATTAAGATCATATGATTTCAATAATATATCTCTTTCTTTTTCCTGCAATTCTTTGGTATATTTTAAATCATCAATTTCTTTTTCTAAAGATGACTTTCTGCTTTAATGTTCAGCTTCATCAATTACTTGAAGATCTCTATTTAATTCTAATTGTTTTAATTCTTCGTTAGCATCAGTTAATTCTGTTTCTAACATGGTATTTAAGAAAATCTCATCTTAATATTAGCAATTTCACCAGCTGATTCTTGCATACCTTTAATTTCTCTACGTGCTTGTTGAGGAAATACTTTTAGTTGTTCTTCATTTAAATCAAGTAATCTTTTTTTTAATGAAGATTGCATTCGATTTGTTCCAGTTTCAGTACCAGGTGTATCTAAAATACTAATCATATCTTCTTCAAATGAATTCATTGTATCCAGTAAGTTATCTGTAATTGGCTGGTTGTTGTATCGGCAGGCTGGCTGGGGAACTAGCATTTACAGCAGCGGTACAGGATTCCATCCATCAGGAACAACAAGGCAGTTAAACCTTATATGTACAATCTTTATTGCATCCCGGAATGAGAATGATTATCATAGCCTTACATAGTCTTTATATACAGAATCATGAGTATAATGTGAGAACTAGGTGTCAGACAAGTTGTAGATATCGGGACTCACAAACAAACACCTAGTGACATGTTTGAGAGACATTAATTAATTATCGATGAGCACTGACTATAGCTAATTATCGTTAAAACATGTTGAGTAATGTCACATGTTGATTACGACCTTAAAGCACATATTGACATTATAGTCATAAGTTATATTATATTACTGTTGCTATCGCTATCGCTATCGCTATCGCTATCGCTATCGCTATCGCTTTCGCTATCGCTATAGTTATCGCTATCGCTATCGCTATCGCTATCGCTATCGCTTTCGCTATCGCTATTACTATTATTATTATCATTATTAAATATGTAATAGAGCTATGAAATATTATGAACTGTTCGATATGACATCGTAGATCTATATGATTATGAAATATGCAAATTATATCAGGGTGACAGATGCCCCCTTGTCCAATTGAATTTGGTCCTCCAAATTTCGGAAAGCGCAGATGCTATAAGTTCATTAAAACTCCTTCCACTGCGAGAACGTGTAAAATTGAGTTCCACCGTGCGAAAATGTGCAAACGTTGGATAGAAACATCCGGATTCTCAGTCATTCACGAAAGAGTCACATGTTGTCGTTATATACGGACGATGCAATGATACGTTAACTGTAATTATCTGCAAAGGATCCCCGAATTCTGGCTGATTCTGCGACGAAGGAACAGAAGTAACGACGTGTTGTGTAGTTATAGCGTCCTGAAGTCCAGTTGGTGGTTGCAAGTAGTACTGGTACGCATTTCTCCGTTTTGAAGATCTTCCGATTACTGACTGGAAATAACTTCATGACACAATGATAGTAACATGCAACATCTGACATGAGAGCAGTGTTCAGGCAATGACACAACACAAATACAGTTACCCTTGTCAACCAAAAGGAAAAAATTATCATCATCCAAAATAAGTGGCCAGGTGTAACTGAGATTATATATTTGTCCACATAAAAATTCAACCAATTCATCTTCATGTTTTGGTTATACTAACAAAATATGAACCTATGAAAATGAAAATTGCCGATTAAACCTTTAGTATAGTCGAAATAGTTTGTTGCGAAAAAAGTATAGATACGCACTGTACTGTAAGTAGATGAATTTGACTTATTAACCTTAGACATATCCCCTGAGAAGTGTTCCGTAATCTAATACTTATAGTACGAAATGAAACTAAAATTATTTATGCTGATTGGAACTAGATGCGTAGAAAAAAAGAATTGTGAATCATACTATTTAAACCGGCGATAACTTTTTTGATCGTACGGTAGTATCTTATATCCAAATTCCTATGATTTTCTATCATGTTCATCTGACCACTAATTCGAGACAAAGAAGCAACTATATTACCTTCGGCTGACAAAAAGTTACCGTAATGCATTGTTCCCACTGAAGCAGCAGCAACGTTCACGATCAGTACGGCCATCTTGTCACAGGTGTAGTTGAATACGATCTTCTCGTGAGGTCAACGTTCCAGTCACAACCAATAGTTTAACAGCTTCATCTGTACTTGTGTAAGTCACGAGGACTAAATTTTGGATTCTCCACCATCTGTAACCGTCCATCTGTGAAGGCAAATCCGGTTCTCCGCCATCATAAGGTATTACATAATATATATCTGATATCATTTCACTTGGACTTTGTATTTCATATATTCCTCCTTCCATTTGACACTATAGTCATAAGTTATATATTATTATTATTATTATTATTATTATTATTATTATTATTATTATTATCATTATTATTATTATTATTATTATCATTAATATGTAGTAGAGCTATGAAATATTATGAACTGTTCGATTTGACATTGTAGATCTATATGATTATGAAATATGCAAATTATATCAGGGTGACATAGCTAAATGTTTTCCTAATTGTAATTGACTTGGATCAATATCAATTTGTTGAATAACTCTTCTCGATGTTTCTGGTGTTGAAGTTCTTAATTTATCTAATCGATCTCCATACTCTTCCATTTCTGGATCAACATAAGTAGGATTTAAATTTGGATTTTTAAATGGTGTATATTTGTTAATATCAATACCAACATTTGGTTCTTCTTCATTTATTCTATCGAGTGCATTCCATATAATTCTGAAAAATTCTGTACCACCTTTTGAATGTTCAATTGAAGATCCTGCTCGCATTTCAGGATGGTACAGATCTTCTTGTCCCATTTTAGATAATTGAATTGATAGTTTTGTTATTTAATTCAACATTACAGTACCATGAATCATTTTTAAATTCTAAATTATTCATGAAATGTATGTCATCTTTTCTAATTTGTTCTGAAATATCTTCTGGTTCAATGTTATCTGTTACATTTTTTTGGTAATAATTCTTCAATAACTGTATTTGTTACACTATGTTTTATGCATAATAATTCTTTTTTCAATTCAGGGTTTTGTGTTCTTTCTAATCTATTAATTAAATCTTTTCTTTCTGGTCTAGTTTTAATTATTATCTCATCGCGGGTTCTTACATAATCTATTAATGTTTCACTTGTTTCAGTATAATCTTTGAATTCATCATAATCATATAATATAGGCCCACTAGAATCATCTTCTTCATTATTTAAAATTATTATTATGTGCTGATCCATCATCATTATCAATATTAGTTTCATTAAAATCAGGTTGTGGTTCATCACTTATACCAGGGGTGTCACCAAAAGTATCCAGTGGAATATCTACTTCCATTTATATAATAAAAAATTAAAATTTAAAATACAATATTCCTCCTATTACAATCCTATACAAGTTATAGCTAATTTAGCATTTTCATGTGATTTATTATCATTAATTATATCATGTTTAATAATATCAGTTTTTATATTTTCTGTAGTATTGTAATCTTTTATTTTAGAATCATTATTCAATTTGATATTTTTAGTTTTAGTTTCAGTTGATTGAATATGTTTTTTAATTTTTTTACCTTCCATTAGTTTTGGGGCAGTGATAAATTTTTTATTTATATTATTTAATCCAAACTTATTATGTATTGTTGCAGTCTTAATTAAATTATTATGACCAATTATATTTCCCATTTTTAATATCAAATCATCAGAAATGATTAATAAATTAGGCCCTTTACAATGATTTAATCTGACATGAGATATATCTAGATAATTTTGGTACCTGACTATATTTTCTGAAATCGATCTATTTTTATCATTATGAATAGAATCTTCAAATAATACTTTGAATTGTTTCTGCGCGTCAAATGAAGTATTATTATTTCCAACTATTGGTGATCTTGTTTCAACTTGTGCACCTACCATACAAATTAAATATATTCTAATAGATTGATTTATTTTTGTATACCTGATTAACTAACACCATGTAATTTACCATGCGCTCTAAAATCGGAATTAATATTTATATTACATATTTTATAAAACTTAGATAGATTAATATTATTATCCAATTCTTTAAAATATTTCGATCCAGGTAAAGGGCATTCTAATTCATTTAATATAGTTCTGATTTGAAAATATGTGTGAAATCTAAATATTGCATGAATGAATTTTAAATCTGAATAAGACAAATTTTTATCTAAGTCATTAAGATGATTGTTCCAACCTATACCACACCCTGTTGTTGCACAATAAACAGCAAAATTCAATTGGTTCTGCCAATATTCCATATTAGATTTTATTTTATATATATATTATATTCATCTCGAGTAAAAGTAACTTCATATGTATAAAATATGTTTTCCATTTTAGAAATAAAATAATTTTGTTTCGGCTACATAAATTTCTATATTAACTAATGAGTTCAAAACTAAATCTTTATATGAAAGATTTCTATCAAAATCTATTGCAGGAATATGATATTTAATTGATTTATTATGTTGAAAAGCTTTTGGAAACCCCATTAATATAATAAGAAAATTAATTAATTCTTTTAATAATTTATCTTGTTCTTCAATTGTTATATAACCATTTAAACTTATTACGTAATCTAATGTATTTTAATTTATTAATTTCTTTTATATTACATTTTATTTTTTCTTTATTACCTTTTATATTTAATTTTGAACGTATTCCAGTTAAAACACTTGAACTTAATCCTAACACGCCGATTTATATAGCTAAAGGTGTTCATGGCGAAAATATTGTTAAAAATGTTATTACAGAACTTATTGTAACTGAACCGCTAATAATAAAATAATATATAATTCTCGATTTTAAATATTTTTTCTGTTTTATCTTTAAATCATTTTCAAATTATGATTTTAATTTAGTTATTAGTTATTTATATTTAGTTATTTATATCATGAGGAATAATATCATTATTATCAACTTCATCATCCATTTATTTAGAAAAAAATTACTAATTAGTAAATTTATATGCTACAAATATAACAATAACAGTACCGCCTAAAATCCAAATTATTTCATATTTCTTCTGTTCATTACTTGGGGTATAATAATCTGATAATTTAGGTTTATATAGATGTAATCTTTCTGTATTTGTTAATGCGTTATATAAACTCATTGCATCATCAACTGATTGAAAATCTCTATGTGTAATTTGCTGATTATATAATTCTTTATTGATGTAATCCATATAATTTTGTCTTTTTTCTCTATATTCTTCTGCTGCTTTATTGTATTTCTCTAATGCTAAATTATGTCTTCTTTGTTCTGCTAATGAACTATTTTTATCAACATGCTTAAATAAATACCCACCACCAGTAAATGCTAAAGCGTTAACAATTGCTGATCCTATAATAGTTATAATTGCAGATGTCATTTATTTAACAAAAAAATTACGCATTTATATAGGAGGAATATATTTTTGTTTTTCTAAATAATCAATAGTTAAATGAGATAAAGTAACTGCTTACGTTAATTTTAAAATATCATTGATATCAAATCTATCAACATTAATACTTCCCATTTTGATTACTTTTTAGCCCACTTGGGACTTTAGTCCCAGCGGGCTATTGCGTTCACTTTTCGTCCGTCGTCCGTCCGTCCGTCCGTTCGTCCGTCCGTAGACGGAATCCAGTTATTTTGGGAAGTTTTGAAGACGCTTCAAGGTAACGTCTTGATATTTGGGTTACACGTGTATCTACCCTAGACACATCTTCAGCCAAAAAACTGGCCCTGTCAGAATCAAGATGGCTGACTGGCAGCCATTGTTGTTCGCCAAAATCGGCACTTTTTACACATTTTTGAACTTTTTGAGGGAAATTTTGAAGACGCTTCGATCAATTACCTTGATCTTTCGGATATATATGAATCCCCCCAGGGCCCGTCAACGAAACAAAAATTGGGTCGGTCGGACTCAAGATGGTCGTCCTATGACCTTTTTAGTGCCCAAAAATGTTAATTTTTGCCCGAATTCTGAGTCCTGTAGCTTCCTACTGGTTTACCATTTCTCATTGCAATTTGTGATGGGTATTCTTTGGAAAGGGATGTTTTATACCTCAGACAGGTATTTTTCATCAGCCAATTATGACGCAATTGGCGGTCATCTTGGTGTCACCAGTACTCATTCGTAAGTGGGAAAAAGTTTTTCCACATTATCTTGATACCTAAGCGTATTTTTTGCTACCACAATCAATTAGAAAGTTGTAGCTCATAACGTTTTATATGATTGTGGTGAGTTTCAAGGTAATTGGATTTCGTATATGGCCACCAGGGGGCGTTGAATAATACAATATCTTAGCAATTCTTTATTGTATTCGTACCTATGCATATTTTGTAACCACAATCAATTGGAAAGTTGTAGCTCATGACATCATCTATGATTGTTGTGAGTTTTAAGGACATTAGTTTTTCTATATTACAATAACTTAGTATTTCCTTATTATATTGGTACCTAGGCATATTTTGTTACCATGATCAATTGCAAAGTTGTAGTGCATGACATGTTCTATGATTGTGGTGAGTTTCGAGGTCATTGGGTTTTGAATATGGTCACCAGGGGGCGTTGAATAGTAGAATGACTTAGTATTTCCATATTAAATTGGTAACGAGGCATATTTTGTTATCACAATCAATAACAAAATCGTAGCTGCTGACATGTTCTATGATTTTGGTGAGTTTCAAGGTCGTTGGTTTTTATAAATGGTCACCAGGGCGCGTTAAATATTGAAATTGTTAGATTGTTGAGCATTTGAAACCATTTCCCAGGTGGGCATGGTGTCCCTGGACCCCTAGTTTTAATAACATTGTATAACCAACAGTTCCAACTGATAGTAATGCGCCGTTATATCACACATTTATTATCCACTTCTAATCCGCCATTTATTAAACAAAGAAATTACCATCTTCAAAATATTTAGTTATCTTATTCATAATTATTTCAACATGTATTTCATTACTACTTTTATGATTATGATATATTTCAGTTATTATTTTCTTAATATCATCAATAATGAAATCTTCATCCAATTCATAAAATCTTAAAGACTCTCTTACTAAATCAGTGATCTTTTCTACATTAAAAGTTTCTTAATTTATTGTTTTTTTCATGTTCAAATGTTATTTCATTAGTAAATACAATATTTTTAATATGTGTTACTACATCATTAATGTTAAATTTCATTTCTTTCTCGCGTTTCAAATCAAATCCAAAACATATACTCGGTCCAACAGTTATATTCATTTATATACTGAAAAAATTATTCTTTACATCTTATAACTAATTCATAAATTACAGGAAAGTTATTCAAATCAATTAAGTATCCATTATGATTTCTTATTTCTGATTTAAAATTATTGAAATGTGGAATGCATGGTTTGAAATTACATTCTGTTAAATTATAATTCATTTGGGTTCCAAATTGTTTAACATTTTTAATGGTAAAATATTTAATATACTAGAATTACAAATTGTATCTTTAGTTGCTTCAAATGTTTTTGTCGGATCAATTAAATTTCAATAAATATAAAAGTGTGTTAAAGGCATTAAATTTGAATTACCGTCTACGTTTCCTGTAACAGTATATGGTTTAATTCATAACATTTTAGCTATTGGTTTCTGTACCATAAATGCGTGTTTGGTTTCATCATCTAACTTTATTTTAATTTTATCAGAACTATCACTTTTTATAAATCTAATTGAAAATTTATCTTCACTTCTAAGTTTTAATCGTGCTCTTCTGTTAATTTCTAGAGCTAATGTTTCTAAATTATATAATCATGGTTTTAAAAATAGATGAAACCATTTATTTATATTTCTAACATGAATCATAAACAGTCTATGATCAATAGTTTTATCCGATATATTGAAAAATAAGTTACATAAACTAATATTTACTAATTCTAAATCAACACAATTCTTAAATTCCCTATCTAATTGTACTAGTAAATTATGTGATTTAGTAACAATTTTCTAGAATCAACAAATATTCTGTATTCTTTTAATTCTACCATTTATTTTACATATTTTTATAATATTCGAAATCTATTTCATGGTGCCCTTTTTCATTCTTACCCTTATATATGAAATAGAAATCACCAAAACATAATTCTTCTAAATCTTCACTTGATAATCTATGAAATCTATCTGGTAAATATGTTCTGAATTTGTATTCATTTCCTTTTAATCCTTCATATTCTAAGTGGATAACTAATTTATCTCCATATTTGTTAGTAGCAGTATCAATATTTGTAATGAAATATATTGTGAATTGTTAATTCTGTTAACTTCTTAGATTTATAATCTACTGATTTGACATTTTTAGTATCTTTAATTCTATCTAAGAATTCACTGTGTATTTGTTTACTCTCCATTTTAATATCAAATTTTTTATTAAAATTGAACATAACACTTACCTCTCAACGCGTCCCGCCACGTATGAGTACCCCACAAACACCCGCCTATTTATACTATTCAACAGTGGGGAATCCCCAGCTGCGTGTTGAGACTTGTAAATTATGAGGCTTGTGATTGGATAGAGTAATAGGGGATAAGTTGTTTCAAGTCAAAGGTTGAAAGGTCGGAAAATAAATTCGAGTGTGCGAGAATTTATTTTTCGACCTATCGACCTTTGGCTTGAAACAACATATCCCCTATAACTGGAGCTTAATCCAGGCGTTTTATCACTTCATCTGTTGTGTTGTTCAGTGGCTGCTGTGATTTGGTCTGTAAAATGATGGTTTTGCAAATTTTTTATGTTGATAAAGCACGAGATATTTTTCGAACAAGGATAATATGTACTCCATTGAACTTGGTCTTCCTTTAGCTAATAGGTAGTTTTATCAAGACACCTTATCATTCGTCGGCTCGTACCTTCACTCCTCTTTCTCTCCAATGGTTGAGAAGAAAAGGACTAATTGAAACTATATCCATTGTTCTTCACTTGTGCCTCCATTCATCCTTCTGTGCAATGGTACATTTGAGGGCCTGCCTGTTAAGATGAAAATTATTTTGCACGTTATCAACACGGACTAGTTTAACTCAATATGAAAGAGAATAGATACGTACGCCTTATGTAGATTCATCCAGGCTCTGCATTCTCCTAGGCTAGTGCCTACATCCTTCATACTGTGCAGCGATTCGTGTGTGGGTAAACCTGCAAATATAGAATGAAGAAATTACTATTAAGTTTAGAAAAATCAATATCAGAGTTAAACAAGCAACGCCTGGGATTGTCTCTTTTCACTTGTGCCATCATACATCCTGCTCTCTGATGTTCCTTTTGAGAAGGCCTGTAAAAATGAAAATTAATTTGCAGTGTATGGAAACTGAATGTTAGAAATTAGGGTAATGCGCTCCATTTTGGAATTGGCCACTTCTTAGCTTTTAAATCTTAAGTTATCATATAACAATCATTTTGAAGCGAGACCTAACATTGCAATGCGCGCCATTTTGCAGAGCTTCTCGGGACCTGTGGTGACAGGTATGCATTGAAAATGACGAAATTAATAAAAACTTTACTTTTTATGACATGTATGTAGTATTGGGTATGATATCAATTGCTAAGCATAGATTAAGTTAATATTAAGTTCATATAAAACAATTATTATTATGACGCAAGACCTCACACGGCAGCTCGCGCCATTTTGCAGAGCTACTCGGGACCTAGCTGTGGACAGGTCTGAGTTTAAACTGATGAAATGTATAAAAAATTGACTTTTTATTAATTTCTATGAGCTCTTTATAATAATGAATATAATATCAATTGCTAACTATAGATATAGTTAATCTTAAGTTACTATAAAACAATTATTATGACGCAAGACCTCATACTGCAACGCGCACCAATTTGCAGAGCTACTGGTGTGCATTTAAACTGAATAAAAACTTTACTTTTTATATACTCTTTATAGTAATGAGTATAATATCAATTGCTAACCGTTCTAACTAAATTCTTCAAATTACCTCTTTTTCACCAGTCATGGTGCACGGCTAGTTGTATATCTGTACAATTCGTATCGTCGTGCGCTGGACTCTGTTCCAGCAATCTGATAATCCTAATCCAGGTGAAATAGTGGAAGATCTAGCGATTTTAAACAATCCTGACGCACACACGGGTGGCTCTGCGTAGTAAATTGTCTACGTCCCCAAAAGGATACACCTCTATATAGTCATCGTCGCAGAAATCAATTGTTTCATTTTAGGGTTCAATTTAGATTAAGGGCAAATTTCACTAACTTCTCATGAATTGTAACTCTCAATGAATGAATGCAGTTTTACAACACTAACTTAATTTATTTATTAATTTTCATAAATAATGGTACATAATGCACTAGGGCTTAAGTGGTATATGTCTGGTGATCGACAATCCTCAATTATCACGGCCGACTCCCAAACGATATTTAATCACACTGGCGCCCTACCCGATGTTTATTCAAGGGCGTCGCCAATACTACGTATGGTACGGTACTTGAGATGCCGTTATCGTTAACAATTTACCTGACGAGGAATTCGTAAAGAAATGTATACCGATCAACAACAGAGTAAGAGCATAATATTAGAAACAGGATTTTTATTGAAAAGTTATAAAACCAAGGAACAAAAAAGAAATCTACAGCAATCAAGTCCAAAATAATGGCTCCATTCCCGGTTAAACCCTTGCTTTAGGTCCGGGAGGTATTTTGTACGAATGTAAAATGAAAACAAATAAATATTTTCTTCCTTATCAACTTGAATCATTTTCGAGATTTACGACGGTTCAGAATATGTATTCAGAGACATTCTGTCTCTACATAGTTTATATTAACTGTTGCATGTTCTTTGTCTTAAGTACTGTCCTGAATGGATGTTGATATTTCATTGCATATAACTTTTGTAATCATTTGGAGCAATCGGATAAAGTTAAAGTTAAAGTCTATCTAACTCGATATTTGTCCACAAATGTTTTTCCATTCGTCTAGCACATGCCAAGACATTCCGCCGTTTCGTCAAATATAGTCGTGAGTTTGGTCCTTTTTGGGACCTGACATGACAGGTCAGACCTATCATGTCAGGTCTCGAGACCTGACATGACAGGTTCTCGAAACTCTGCAGACAGTCTACATCAATCCGAGAAGTGGTCCTCTAGAAGTATACTCCACACATACTGTCCATGCATGTCTCTGTAACCGAAGGTAGAGACTAAAACACGGTTCAGACTCGGCAGCGGACACCAGCCAGGAAAATATTTTAAAACGTGTATTGTGGGTACCTAGCACGATTTCAGTGTTTTTCAGGAATTCCCTGATATTTCGGCGTTTTTCGGAAATTCCCTGAAATTTTAGCGTTTTCATTTCAGCGTTTCAGCCTTTTCAGCGAAGTTCAGGAACCGCTACCCGAGTGCGGTCGACCCAGGCAGACTAGACAACGACTACGCTACCTATGGACGACTACATTCACTACCAGAATTATTATTTTATATATTTACACGAACCGCTACATTACTAAGACCGATCGAAAATGGCATGGTCACTGTTCGACCGAGTTTAACGTTGCTGATGATGTCAGCCGAGTGGTCTACATGTGTCCAAGTTAAACGGTCGATAGTTAAACGGTGCAGAGTTTCTATATCAGTCGAAAGAAACTTGGCCTGTTACATATCCTGTCGCGCATCCGGTGGAAGATGATCGTCAAAAAGGTGTGAATAAAACGACTGGGTACTCAATGCTACATACATATTCATTTTGTCATTTTTAATGCAGACCTGTCACCACAGGTCCCGAAAAGCTCTGCAAAATGGCGCGCGTTGCAATGTTAGGTCTCGCTTCAAAATAATTGTTTTATAGTATTTAATCTATCTATGGTTAGCAATTGATGTTATACTCATTACTATATATAGGTTATAAAAAGAAAAGTTTTTTCCATTTCATCAGTTTACATGCAGACCTGTCACCACAGGTCTCGAGAAGCTCTGCAAAATGGCGCGTTGCCGTGTGAGGTCACGCTTCATGATTATTGTATGATAGTAACTTAAGATTAACTATATCCATGGTTATCAATTGATATTATACTCATAACAATATATGGGTTATAAAAAGTAAAGTTTTTTTCCATTTCATCAGTTTAAATGCAGACCTGTCACCACAGGTCTCGAGAAGCTCTGCAAAATGGCGCGCGTTGCAATGTTAGGTCTCGCTTCAAAATAATTGTTTTATAGTATTTAATCTATCTATGGTTAGCAATTGATGTTATACTCATTACTATATATAGGTTATAAAAAGAAAAGTTTTTTCCATTTCATCAGTTTACATGCAGACCTGTCACCACAGGTCTCGAGAAGCTCTGCAAAATGGCGCGCGTTGCAATGTTAGGTCTCGCTTCAAAATAATTGTTTTATAGTATTTAGTCTATCTATGGTTAGCAATTGATGTTATACTCATTACTATATATAGGTTATAAAAAGAAAAGTTTTTTCCATTTCATCAGTTTACATGCAGACCTGTCACCACAGGTCTCGAGAAGCTCTGCAAAATGGCGCGCGTTGCAATGTTAGGTCTCGCTTCAAAATTATTGTTTTATAGTAACTTAAGATTTAATCTATCTATGGTTAGCAAATGATGTTATACTCATTACTTTAAATGGGTAATAAAAAAGTAAAGTTTTCTTCCATTTCATCAGTTTTCAAGCAGACCTGTCACCGCAGGTCTCGAGAAGCTCTGCGAAATAACGCGAGCTGCCGTGTGAGGTCTCACTTCATAATCATTGTTTAATAGTACACAGGTCTCGAGAAGATAATATTCATTACTATAATTTTGTAGGAAGTGCATCCGTCGATAGTGAAATCTATCAACACTTATCTTGAAAACTTGCCTCACCAAAGCACACACAGCTGCCCAGCTTGTCCGACGGAAAATTTAAACCGGCTCGAAAATCGAAGTTGAAAATCCACCTAAAAGTCATCAGAAGTCTGCTGTATTGTTCCATGGTTTGTCATTAAAAAAGCTGTTGGAAATATTTTCTTCTACATAATTGCCTCATTATAAATAACGACTTCGGTAACTTCATCTTTATATAAAAAACAATTATTAGTCGGAGAGAGTTTTTCGAAGCACATGTGAAAACTCATGCGCAGCGGCAAAAAAACTATATCGGCAATCTGTAGAAAACTATTGGTCAATCGTTACCACCAGAACTACCTGCTCAGACAGCAACCTCAATTGACGTTCCACCGATACGGCGAGCAGAACCAGAATCAGTAACAACAGGAATCGCGTATACTGAACCCCAGTTGAATAACAGTCCGTTGTCAACTGTTCATAGTGAAAGGATCGTCGAGTGCCGATCGAAAGCAATTGGAAAAACTAGTTCGAATAGCGTAAGCGTTACTTGTTAACAATGTTGTAAAACGATCAAACATAAACGCAATCGGAATACTCACCTGAAAACGCACAAAATTATGAAAATCGACGAAAACCGACATCATCAGGGAATTTGCGTTGATGCACAAAGTGGGATTTTATTAATTGCAAATGCCAATCGTGGCGCCGGGCATCCGATACATGTAGCAGCAAAAACTGGCCCGAATTCGAAATTTTTGTGTGAAAATTACTCGTGTTATGTAACCACCTCCGCAGTATCGAGAGGCGGGAATGTTACTTACCAGTGTCCGCATATACGCAGCACTTATCACGCATCAGCATATGTGGAAACCGCGATGGAACATTCTTGCTTAGACCGAATGGTGGAAGGCAAATTGATTACCGAATCAAACAAGTCCGATTGCAAGAAGCTCGCCAAATGCTCTTATAAGGAAGCGCGTCCGTTAGTCACTCCGTGGCACATTAGTGAAAGATTTTTATTTTTATCTGTTTTTTTGCGAAGATGAACGGTCGTGGTGTCGACTACAAAGATATGTTGTTACATACGATAAAACTGCTAATCAACTGAATTGTAGGAGCTCAAAGGGTAGTCGCGGGTGTATACATAAGTTGATTGCGAAGTGGTTTTTGTTCCAACGCGAAATAGCGTACTCCGAGAGTAAGGAAACATTAGCCGATGACACTGTGAATTTAGAATCTGAATCCAACAATGAGACGTTTAGTGGTAGGTGCCCTATCAACTAATTATTATCACGTTTGAACAGAAACTGCGTCAATGCGCTGTTACATCCTCTACCCTATCTATCTAATACAGGTGATAACACATACCCGCTAACTGGAGATAGATTGATAAAGATGACACAGTACAACAAACAAAATAAATCTATACCAGCAAAGCCACCACAAATCTATTCAATTTCGGTACCAACCGAAATTAGACCGATCGAGGAGAAATGCTCTATCTGTCGTTACGGCGATCTATGCGAACTTCGCTACGCGTGTCGCGGAAAACTGATTGATACACACACAGTTTATACAGGTAATTATTGTAAAAAATATTCAATTTACTGCGAATTTGACTTTGTCTTATAGACCGGGTACACCAGAAAATACGGTAAGCATTTTTTGATTATTAGATTCGAAACTTTGATCAATAACTTGATTTTTTTTTCGGACATCCTATTTTTCGTCAAGTTGTGCACGAAATGTGGCCAATGGTACAGATATCAAGAACACACTGACGGGATACACAATTTTGATAACAGCACGTTTCTTTCTATCCTCCTCTGCCTATGGCTTTAATCCGGATTGACGGTAGGTTATGCGCCGTAGTTTCGTCATCGTTTTTCTCGTTTTGTTTTAGCAGCTGTTGTCGTTTTTAGTCATAACATGTATATTCTTTTTAACAGAATCACACTGCAATAAATCGAATGCATTCCATAATCGAAGAAGCAAATGATGTAAAGATAAATCACGATACAGTATTAAATGGGTATCTGCATTTCGAGAGCATGATACAACACACATCATTCAATGCGGCTACCATCCGCCCGTTCTTATGTTTGATGTCTACCGTAAAGTTGCATTTCGTCTGAATGGTAACTGTTCCTCATATATCAAGGATTTTACACACCGATTTTTTACATATAACATAATGAACCGATTATTTCGATGATAAAATTCCTAACAAATTTGTTTCTAGTTGGAGACTTGAAAGTTTTAAATCCGAATGACTGTTCAGATACAGTGGATACGATGGAGATAATAAATTTTGGCAAATCAAAAGTTGAGTGCAATAACCTATAATAGATCATTACTGAATAGCGATCACAAAATAATGAAATATATTTATTCTTAAGGCTACACGGAAGACCGATTGCAGCCGAACCTATGCAACTGGGCCCCTTGGTTTGTCGACGGGGTGAAATTGTTGTCAATACTGAGTACAAGAAGTCTCAACAACATGCCTCCGACGTCGATGAAGATACTGCGGAAAATCTACAGATAACTGCAGAGGAAATATTGCAATTCATGTATGACAAAGAGGAACGTAAAACCGTAAAGAAAACGTTAAGAAAATTACGCGATATATTCAATCTATGTATAACTGCAATTCCTTTTCTATTTTGGCAATAGTATACATTGAATGACGTGAAAAAAGTATGCCGGAGTTTCGGGATCAAACCGAATGGTTCAAATGTCGACCTCTTGCGAAATATCCGAGACACGGTCTTTGCCTAAGATGTGACGATAAAAAAATTCGTTAAGCTTTGGGGAGCCTCAGGAAATTTCTTTCAACCCACTCAAGTGCATACACCCTCTTGTATTTCATCCACTAAAGATTACACTAAAATACATTTGTACTGGCACTGTCAATTTTTAGGTGGATGGCATGCTGCAACTTGTCTGCACGGAGTTGCGTATGCAGTAAAGACAATGTTAGAATGAGAGAGTGCGCTAGACCACGTGGCCATACTAATGTCCATGAAACAAATACCGACAATAACAGTAAGCAACATGGCGGGTGCCTTGGTTAAGCACGGAATCAAGAGAGATCCGAATATGTTTCCTCCGTATGATGGCCGGCTTCTTGAGCCAACCGAGGATAATATTCGAAGGGCGAAAGAAAACAAGCTCGACATTAACTTTAAATTTTTGGAAGATGCAGCTTTTGAGGCAAGTCGGTATACAACGCCAAATAACGACCACATGTATGCGAACAATGGTTATCCAATAACCAAAACGTCAAATCGCTACGTGTTATTGGATAGATTCCACGAGTCGAACAGCAGTTCAGAAGCCGAAAATTTGCGTCGGATTAATCATGTCCGACAATTACGTGGCTGGCTAAACAGTCAGCCACAAGAACAAATCAACAACCGAATTCGTCGTGATATTTATTTTCTGGACGTAAGGAGCCCAGTAAAACACGTGTTTGTCATGCGACTGATCGTCCACTCGTGGAACCAGAAGATATATCGGCAGCTGATTTCCGAAATAGAAAAGTGCAGCGATTTGCCGACATCTTTCGATGATTTTGGTCGGATTAAATTAAATGGTAATGTAAACTATGATATATAAGCCCTTAGACGATAGATATCAATGCCATTTCTATAATCCAGACCATAATCAATTTTGCAGCTTATACCGAACCAGCCGAAAACGACGTGAACGCCGAAAACGATGATTAGCAACAAAGAGACGTCACCAACGACATGGCAAACGAGGCTCATTTCTAATTCCTATTATTTGACGTACACTGACCCTATATTCAAACAGTTAAATGTCCTCAAGCTCAAAGATATTGATAACCCCTAACTAGGTACTTTTATCGAATAATTAGTCCACTCTGAATTATCGGAATCATTCGAAAATTATTGAAGCCAAATTTTTCAAATCTACAGTCATAATACTCCGTGACGTCAAGATTTACACACACTTTCTCACAATAGCAAAAGAAGAACAACTTCTGTTAAAATATCCGGCCCTTTACTTCGGAATAACATCAGTCACATCAGTCACAATCTAAAAAATCTGGAAAATTCTAAACTGTTTCTGAGAATTTATAGAAAAAAAAATACTTTGCTCTTGATTACATTATATATTTATCCTCTGATTAAAACTCAAATTATAGTTGTAATGAAAAAATACAATTACACGTCAATCTAACTGTTAATGATCTGTGTAATTGTGTGTGTTGAGGGTTGACTGTGACCGTGTTTTTTGTTATCTTTCCCGTTTTTCTTTTCCACTTTTATCTTTTGAGGGACTTTTTTATATAAACTCTTTCTTAGTTTTTACGGAGCCATTCGAGTCTAATTTACAGTATTTTGTGTAACGCTTTGCTGCATTCTGCTGCATATTATATTTGAAAAATGGAGCGTTCATTCATTCTTTCCAGGTGACACTTTCATTTCGTGTGCCGTATCTATTCCTGTTAAAGGAAAATTCACTTTGTCGATTGCTAGCTTTATATTTAGTCATTATTTATATTTTGTCTGAATGCAGAATGAAAGCAGTTCTGAGAAATAGTTGAGGTATGTTCTGAAGGCTGTCCTCTTATTAAGAGCTTAAAAAAGCTTCGAGCTGGAACTGGATACAATGCTTTTAAAAAAGCAGAGTTAATAAAACTGAATTTAATGGGATTAAATGATGTATTCCAAGAATGAACTGAAATTATTAAGTAAATTCCTAACATTACGCCCAGTTAAGTCTGGTATAATACTAAAACGCACGGAGAGCCTCGAATCTGCGGTAGAACGGCAGCAACATTTCAGCTCGTAGAGTTACTACGAAAGATTTCTACCGGCGTTGCTGTTCCACGGCCGTAGTTTTAAGCAAAAAAAAACTGTCTGACGAATGCCCGTCCATGCAGCAGCAAAACGTCGACTATGTTCTCTTCTACCCCCACGATCATGTACCTATTTCCCTGGCTGGAATTTACGATAACAAGTCCAATCACGCCGTATGACTTGCTCTGTCTTCATTTGCATTATTATAAGCACCATGTGTGTAATGTTTGTTCGTTAGATGCTTCACCGCATGTATGTATTCTTGCGAAGTGTACACTCGAATGGCTGACCGCCTCTGTGGCTCCTGCTATGCTGAACCTAGCGACTTCTTTGCATGGAAGCCTCGCTGCACATTTCACGAGAAAAAGTCATGCTTGCCTTGTCCGTTTTTCGTTGGATTCTGAACTATTAGCCTGAAAACAATTATGTTCAAATTTATTCAGATTCATAACATACAACCGAGCTAGTACCTTCTCCCGTAACCCCCACACACGTACGGGCGGTCTTCACTGTAGCATTTTTTGGTGGTCGGTAAGTCTCTTTTCGTTAATTTTCTTACACCCCAGAATGCAATAGAATATGCTTTGCATTTCAGACAGTATCGAACTTCACAATATTAAGTAACATATTCCACACCAAAAGGATAGTGTTAAGTAATTAGTTATGTGGCTTTCGTGTTATCTCTTACTCCCCAGTGGGCACGACAACGTCGTTTCAACGTTGAAACAACGTTGTGTAAAGACGTCGGATATTGATCGATAATGAAAATTGAAACAACGTCATTTTCTGACTAAATTACAATGTCATGTATACGACGTTAATACAACGTGGTTTCAACGTTGAAACAACGTTATTCAAACACGTCGTTATCCAAACACGTTGAATTTTGATAAATAACGAAAATTAAATCGACGTCGTTTTCCGACCAGTTATAGACGTCATGTATGCGATGGATACAACATCATTTCAACCAAATACCAACGTAATCTTTTATCATTAAACGACATGATAACAGCTCCGTATTTACGTTGAACCTTCAATTACTGGCCGCTCCAAGAAACTGGCTAGGCGTTGGATCGGCGCATGTGAGGTCACCGCCCGCGTAAACGATGTGACCTATGAATTAGTAACACCTAACGGATTATCCCGCGTAGTCCATTTCGATCGACTTAAAGCATTTCTCGACCCCCGGCGTTGATGTGGAATCCGATCCTGAAACTGACGTTCCTCCTAGAACGAAGTCCGGACTGGCCGTCCGCCCACCGACTCGCTATCTGGAGACGTGTTAATGATCATTTGCGTTTCTATATATTTTTCAGCTAACTCGAACAATGAAGATCACAAGCAAGAAGATCTCCGAAACCAGCCGATCAGCGTTTAGATACGCTCCTGGTAAAATCAAGTCAGGTGTGGCACGTATGTGACCGGTTCTTCCAACTTACAACGAGTAAACGACGACACGTCAGGACGTGTCGACGCAAGGCCGCTGCCCGTTTAGAGACACAATCGGTATACCAATGCTTACAATGCGGTTTCGAAACGACCACCGACGCGACGGTTCGCCGCTATGTAACGTCAGCACATTTATCGCGACGTCACCGCCAACCGCGATTCGCTATTGGGACTGATTAGACGCCGGTCCAGACCGGCATCCGTCAGATGAACTTCCTCCCTGCACAATCGTGCGGAGGCTGTCCGTGCTGGAAAAACGTCTCTTATTTATTTTATTTAATTTTATACGATACTATCTAGTGAGGATCAAATTCTAACCTTTTGTTGTCGCCTGTCACCCTCTTTTAGAACCTGTTCGACCCTATTACCTGTTTTTGTATGTAAATAATCCTGTCTTTTTCCGTATTGTATTTTCCGTGTTCCGTAATGATTTAGCGTTCGCGGCCATATGTATTATTTTTCGGGCTTCCCCCGCAAGGTGTCACTCGCAAGGGGAGTCTCCGGTATCTATTGTTGAGATTTCTTGACTCCGGGCCGGTTGCGGTGCACGTTGCCGGGCCGGTCGGTGAACTCGTTTGCCGGTTCGTTAATTAACGTTGGTAATTGTTGGTCAAGGGGGGACAGTCTTATTCACGATTCCGTCGGAAATTAATTCATTTGAAATAGCAGAGAATCATTTGAAATCTCCGAAGCGTTTGTCTCAGTAATTAGTACGCGAAAATATGGTGATAGAGCTAGAGTGAAAAATAAAGTAAAGTTTATGATATAATAGTTATCTTTCAGTAAATTTAAAGCAATTCCTTCTCCTATGCATTTTTCATGCCGGTGATTTGCGAAGTTGAAAATAATCGTAAAATTGGTATAAAAACAATGTATTTATCTTTTACCGAACCTTTATTTTCAATACAATTTTCATGGTACAACCAATCATCCTGGGTTTGATTGTCACCCGCTTGGGCTCACGACAATACACACCCTCGCCGCAAACCCTTCATTGGTCTTTTGCATCGCTTTTTGCATCGCCCATGAGTTCATGTGCGGACAGGTTCCCGCTCAGCACCCACCAGATTGGCTAGATATATTGAATCTATAGTTATACTGCATATGTAATAGTGTAATGTGTAATCAATAAACAACACGTCATAATATACACAATAAATCTATGAACACAATTTCAGCTAAATCTTTAGAATTTTCATATCACACGTATAGTCACTTGTTGCACTATATCACACGTATAGTCACTTGTTGCACTAAGATGCCAGTTACTGAGATATATGCATCATGAATACTCACCGTGAATAGATGAGCACAAGTGGACTCCATATCGAATGGCTCTACTGACAATCAGTAGAAGATGGAATGTTAAACCGCTAATAATGAGGGAAGCATTAATCCATAGTGGCTATATACAGACGGAGGTACTCTAAATGACAAAATTTCACATGAATTCAGCAAACAATAGCAACTATGATTAATTACTACTGAATGTTAGGCGAATGTATATGTAATCAGCTAGATCAAGTTCCACAGAAGTGAGTTAAGATTTTACTTGGAGTTAACACATTAAAAATACACTGATTTTAACTCAAGAGTTTTAGCTCTAACTCAACTGTAGAACCAGGCCCGGAATAACTTTTGCGCACGGCAGTGTGTAAAATTTTTAGGCATGCAGTGACCTTCCAATTAACAAGCATCAAGCATCGATCAAGAGACACATTAGTCCTAGTAGATATTGTATATGCGTGGTTTATTTTTAATTGTCGGTGATTTAATTGACAATCATATAATGACTCTTAGATTTTTATTTATATAATGGTTGTCATTTACACCTTTATTTCTTACAAAAAGTTTCTTTGAAGGTTCGTTAAATCGTTATCCTAACATCTGCTAAAATCACAAATCCGTTTCCTTTTTTAACCCTAGCATCATGCCTCCGATTAGCAGATCGAACTAGAGCAGTGTTGTAACTATAATTATAACAGAAATATTTATTGATTTGAAAAAAAATGATATTCAATCATACAAAAGAAACTGATTCGACGCATTTAACTTGACACTATACCGTTTCGACCTCAGTTTGATAGGTTTAAGAACTGCAGTTAGATGTGTTGTCTGTAATAAGAACTTTGAAGAAAACGTCAATATAAACCATTATGGATTTGATATTGATACACCGGTCACAATCCTCTCTTTTATCGTTATCTATAAAATACTTGAGTAAGGCCCTGGCGAGAGAACGTGTCCGTGCACGAATCCGAATGAATAAATTGAGATACCGGATGATAATATTGAAGATAATATATTTTATTTACCTTGAACAAAGAATGATTTTCCTAATCCATATTGTATATGAATCCCTATCGTTCCGAAGCTTCTCCTGTCCTGCTGTCGACACTCGTCTTACTAAGGTACAGATTCTCCCCTCTCTCTCGATAGCGGCCCCCTTTTGTAGAAAGAACCGGCATTCTCAGAATTCCGATTCTCCCACGCAGGGTCTTCCGCTTTTTGGCAAGGAGCAGCTACCCAACTGTCATGACCGTTTTTAATTACGGAAAATTTAGCCCTACTGATTTGCTGATCTAAAGGTTTTTTAGAAACTGATTTGCTGATATAAACTTTTCTTCCAACCCTCCTGTCATGACGCGTTGTGATTTACTCACTCCTTGCTAGTCGTTGTTGAGAGAGCAGCTATTGTCTGTGAATTACCAACGAGCGCATACAGACAACAGAAACTTCAGACAGCTAGTTTTAACATTGAACACAAATTAATTTTTCTAAAACATTAGCGATTATTAACAATTTGTTCTTAAACAACATCTAGATTACTCAAATTAAATATCTTTTCAAAACTTTGTTTTCTTTTCTAATTACAGTACAAATTCATTGTTTCTTTTTTAATTATTATAATTAACTACGATTCGGAATACATTGTGATTGATTATCAATTCTTAAATTATTTGAAATACTTATATTAATTATTTTATCTACAATTTAACTAATTCTATTTTAATACAGGATAAGCAAAACAACCACATCTTCCTAAACTTCCGGTTTTTCCTTTTACGGAAAGTAGCCGGGAATATCATCAAGTATCAGCGTGATCCCTTCACGAGCCTCATTATAAATACACTCCATTGTTCCGACCCAACCAAATATGGTTCCAACTATTTAAAAGTTTTATATAAAGATTTTCTGAATGTTTGCCATATCTCAAAGCAGAAGAACCGAGAAAGAATTGTCTTTTATAGACTGATTTATGGTTTGCGTAATTCTTACTACTAGTACGTTCTTGTCTGACGGCTTTAACGTAACCCCCACGCATACGGAAACAACATTAAGAACATTTCTAAATACTACGAAAAATTTTCAAATACTACGAAAATCTAGCTGTGGATCAATATCAATATATATTGACATCCATTTTAATTCTGCTGAATTAACATCTTAATCCACCAATTTAGATTCATCTCCTAAATAACGGTTCAGCTTTACTTGCTACTGATTATTAAAAAAACATGATCTATACCATATGTGTTCATCAATTCGGGATGATGCTGTTGTAATCCGAATCTTAAAAGGGAACAGGTGAGTTCATACAGTGGGAATTATTAAAATTGAGCTGAAATTGTATTCAACAGTTTATCGATTAGGGAGGTGTCATTCCGTATTAAATATCATTAGATACCGTACATAGTACCGGGGTATTTCTAGTTTTTACTATGAAGATTCATTGATATTTATTCTCGATAGTATTAGAACTTCCAAGGTGTTATCGGCTTCTCAAATAGCGAGTTATTTATAGTTTCATTCAATCGCCCGCTAAAGGTGTATTCACAAATTTCAAATTTTAGAGGTGCAATGGTTGTCGCGTGATATTTGAAGATTAAATCTTTGCGTCGGGAGTTAATAGTTGTCAACGGTGGCAGCCTTCTACGCCCGATCGTTTGCACGCTGGGGAGTAAAAATCTACATTTGGGGATTCCGATTCAAGATGATTGAAAATCCTTAACCGGAATATTCGAGACTTAGAGACTTATTTTTTTTTTGCTAAAGAATAAACTAACTGCCAAAAATCATTTTCAACCCTGAATGATGTAATGGGCAGAATAGGAAGGCCTAACCAGTTCTAATCTGACTCCTCATCATGCAATATCCTAATTATTAGAAGGGGAACAACGATAATTCGACTCGCCTAACACACTCGCCAGATAACATGTTGATGTTTGGCCTACACGCAGGCAAAAATTATTATGAAGATGTCACACGCTTATTTTTCTGTGGAAACCTTACTGCTTTTTCAAAAACAATTATAGCTGTAAGTAATTCGATACCTATCGATCAAAACTTAATCTTGAATATGTACACGTATATAAAACCTTCAACGTGTTTGTTTGGATGAAGTGCGGAAAAGCCTTTATCGGGTTTGCTTTCAGAACATATGTTCCATCCATTATCGATTTCACACATGCATCTGATATTTTGAAATAATTTCCTTTTTATTTTATGTTTCAAATATCACATTTCATCGTATAATAACGGAAGACTATTAATACCTGTAGACCAGTTTAATTTGTGAGCCCGTCGACAACTTCTCAGACATCATAAGTGTGAAATATTAACGACCAATCCCTGAAATCATCTGCAAATGTTATTTGATATATTGTGTGGTACTTGTAGTTCATTTTTTCGCATTTTTAAAGCAAAATTACTATAGGCGATGCCCTGTTTAATGTGAAATGTAACGTCAAACAGTCTTTTTTGAAAGTGCAAGAATGAATATCGTTTGTCCCGATTTTGTAGATCATTGCTCATAAAAAACGTATCAGGTGAAGTGAGGATTTTCACATATAAAAATATCCGGATAAAATGTTAAATGACTTGTGATTTTAGTTCAATCAAAAAGTTACCAGCTGAAATACTGACGATGAGATCAATCAATTGTTGTAACTGTTGTTTTTAATCAACACATTTTAGGGAAAAGACATTTTGATAAATCGATTTGAGAATGCTTTTTGATAATCTCCAATGCCTGGTCTTCATCTTCAGTTACGAATGTCTCAACTTAAGTATCGGGTCTTTCTATATTTTTTTGCACTAAATATCTTAAAAAATTGGAATAATTTTTATGGTATTCCACAGAATTTCACCTGCACTGATTATGGTAATAAAGACACAATGCCAAAATGTCTTTTCTTGGTAATGTCCATACAAATATATGGCAAGACCCTCAGATCCTATCCGTGGAAACTCCCTTAACTAATATAGTCAGGTTTTTAAATTCGGACATGACTTACACGTTGAATTATTGTTACGAAATTTTAAATTGTTCTGATGCAAATTTATCGACTTTCGAACCAGATATTTATTTGGCGCAATTGATCCTAACGGTATGCTTTTATCATTTCTACGCTTGGTGCTGTGATTGTTTTAGACAGTTTGGCTGAATAATTTAGGCATCATCGAATTCGCTCCAGACCGTGTTAAAAGAAGCAACTGTGAACAACACCTCGAAAACAAGATCTGCGGTGATCAAAATCATCAACTACAATTTCTCTTTGAAAGAAAATTAAATATCCGTCTTAGATATGTTCCTTGAATTCAATTTCGAGAAAGAATTTAGGAAGAGAATAAATGTTGTCGTCACCTAGATTCGAACCCGTGTCGTGTTATCACGACCACAGCGAATAGAAGTAGTTGTTAAAGTGACGGATCGATTTATCCATATCAAGAGCTGTACTCGAATTATGTTTGCTTTCAAAACGTATGTTTTTGGGCAAAATCGATTTAACGCCTATATATTGCTGGCTAAATTATCATTGCATGCTGTGAAATTCGCTGACGAAACTAGTGAGTAGAATTATATGTTACATGGTAAGCATAATTATTATGACATGATTTTTCATCGGTGTTTTTAATTAGATATGTCTTACTATCATGTGCATACATGTTTATTATCACGTGGATGCGTCCCGAGAAAATCATTTAGAAATGAAATCAAAATTTCGTTTGACGTCGCGAGTTTTTATCTCAACATTAATTCGTTTACGCTAAAGGGGATGTTTCCGTAATCACTGTCTGATTTCATGAATTTAACGCAGCTTTGGAAGACGTCCTTTTTAGCGAAAAGATTATTAATTTTTCAAATCAAATCAGGTGATTCATCTAAATCATTCTTTTTCTGTAATCCTTAGGTCGAAACAGTGCGCGCACATACACATTTACTAAAACTATAAAAGCATGATATACGACATGAAAAATTGTCCATTTTATCCTTTTAGGTGTTTTTGATTGAGAGATCATCAGTTAAAGAATAGGTATTATGAACTATTCAAAATTCATCTATTATAAGTATAATACTACATTGAATTGTTATTTCAAATGTCTTCCTGCCATTTCATATGCAATGTTTTCAGGATATTGCGTCCAACGGCTGATTACAAATACTCTCAGAATGTGATGTTAAAATCAGTTTATCAATTAATAGAAAACAATTAATAAAAGACTGCATAAAAAGAAAATACATTACATTGTCAAAAAATCTAAAGATAACGAAAATATTGATTACCACCATGATAAGCAACAAAATGGCATTCAACCATATAAAAGCTTAAAACGAATTTTTGGTTTTTTAGGAATAAGGAAATTCGTCGTCAATCGAATTAATCGTATAATCCATTGAAATCTAAATTCATCAAAATGTGTATATTTTACTTTCAGAATGTTCACTAAATTCTTGTCCCTCGCCTTGATCTTGTTTATTGTCATCGGAGCTATTGAAGGTATATAACCTACTTATTATTAGAGAGAAGTTTTGTGTACTCGGACGTAGAAATAGTATTACTTGTCAGTTCATATATTTGAGTTGACCATGTTAGCTTATTGGAAGTCGTTGATTATCAATTATGTAGTAATGGCATTCCTCATTAATTCCGATTATACTTGCATTGATTGAAAACGGTGAATTTTCTAAGTTTTGATGACACCGCCGTTTTTTATCTCATCAGGGTGTGGGAACTATCTCGGATGTTATAAGGACGGCCCTCAAAGAGATTTGACTAGTCGTGCAGCCGATACAAAGAAAAGAACAATCCAATCATGCGTGCAAACATGTAAGGATAAAGGTAATGACAATTCTACTTGTGTATTAGACCAAAAGACTAAGAGAGGTAAAATGACGAGATTTTGAATTTGAAGTTCGCCATGGATCACAGCCTTAAGCTCTGCAATGTACCACAAATTGAACAAAAGTCATTTATGATTCGTGTCTTTCTTGAAATGCGGCGACACAGACAATAGCAACTACTTTTTCAACTATATCTACAATAAAAACTCCGAGAGGAGGACCGCGTTAACAAAGTTTCCCCAGAATGTGCTTCATAACAGTGTTAAACTAATAACTATAAATAGACTTTTCACGAACCTTTAGACCCTCACACCTTTGTTTTTCCGATGAATAATCGTCAAATTTACCTTTTTTTCAGGATATAAATTCGCTGGACTTCAGGCTGGTTGGCAATGTTTCTGTGGTAATCGTGTCGGCAAGTATGGACCAGCACCAGAATCTCAATGTAACATGAAATGTTTAGCAAACCCAAATGAAACATGTGGAGGCGGCTATTGGAAGAATTCCGTATACGTTACTTCAATCATGTAAATATAAGATGAATTCGATGTTCGTCGATTTAGAACCTCAATAAAAATTGATTAAAAATGCATGTATTATGTTTTCTTTAATCAACTTCAATTGACGTCAGAGACGGAGATGAGTCCGTTGTGCTGGATCTAAACAGGGCTACCCAATCACCGATAAAACAGTAAAAAAATCCAGCAGCAGATGAACCAGAAATTTCCGTTTAGAAATCCGTTTTATATCAGGCCGTTTTGTAATCATAATCCGATAGTCAAACAATCTGAAAAACGGATTTTATCCGTTAAAAAAATGCAACGGAAAATCTGTTGAATTACAGATTTCTAAACGGAATTTTCTGGTTCATCTGCTGTCGGTTTTTTTAAATGTTTTCATCCGATGTGTCCATGACTTTTCCGTACTAAGCGAGCAAAAATCCATTGAACAGACAGAATATAATTCAATAATACAGGTTTTAATACGATCTAAAAATGGTACAAAATTTTGACTGACTTTAAGTATATGTAATAACAAAACCGTTGCAAAATGCGTGATCTATCTAGCATCGCTTTTACACATTTACTGTAATGATTAAAGAAAATAACTAAATATCCCTTTCTGTTAGAATGGCTACGATGATGTTCCTTGAGTGGTGATTTGAATTAACATACGTACATACAGAAAAATCCTAACAAATTAACATAAAAGAGTATTCAATTAAAACTTATCAACTCTTGACTCACTTAAAAAAATTCACTTTCCTAAAAGCCTGTTACATTATTTCAAGGAATTACTGCACTTGTGAATGTGATTCTAATAATATGTGTACTAGAACAATTGGTCCACGTACGATTAAGCTACTGACGTAAAAAACAACCGAAAAAGCGTCTCAATTGATCGTTTCTACAAAATTATACCCTCAAAACGATAATGACTTGAAAGCGTACATTACTCGTGATAAAATTCCATTCTTAACACAGAGTAACATGAGACACATCTACATAGTCTAATGTAAAACTAGTAAGATATGCATATGCATAAGAATCGGTAAAGGCTGAATTATTTCATACAATTTCTATATATGCATCCGGATTTTGGATGTACTGGTGCAATATGTTGCCAAAAATAAAATCTGATCACCATTCTTTTTAATTCACATGAATTAAAAAGATTTCTAGTACAACGAAAGTCTTCTATAACCTTCATTTGCTTTGCAGCACATTTTCCCCTATTATCTGTTGATCTCTTTTTCTGCTGGTGTAGTTTTCTCTTTGAAAGCAAAGACTGAGGGAACAGCGTCTGGTTTCAAGATTTTCCTTTCCCCTGAAATTGAAATTTGGACAACACGTTTAAAGATAAAAGCCTTTAAAAGTTAAAAAGAGCTTAGTGGTAGATTTTCAGCATATAGATTTCTCATGCAAATTTAAACTAACCTTAAAGTTCAGTTTCTCTGTGATCATCCGATTTAAAGTGCTTGTGACAAACAAAGCTACGTTGACCAGGCGACCATAACTTTCTTTTGTCAGTATTATCGGCTCTTTTTATTGCTACACACCATTCCTTACACAGGTTTTTCTTGGTAGGGAACTTATGTCCCCCTTTGTTATTGCGACCAACCACAACACAATAGGCCTAGTCATACATTGTGAAATCTCCGATAATAGCACGAATAACAACATTTGACTTGGATTTTACTTCCGGGTTGTCTCGCAAATCTCGCAAAAATGGCTCGTGAGAATGGTGCTGAATTTAACCCGGAAATGAATTCAAAGTATAACCGAAATACCTTATGTTCTATTTCATTTGCAATTAAAATCTCTCGCTTCAAGTTTTTAGTCAGCGATATTTCACTTATCATACATCGGCACGCATATGCCTTTAAATATGATATCCTGACAATGTGATGAATTCGATAAAACCTCACTTCGAACGCTAAAGATCACTAGAAATGTCAAAGAACCACCAAAAATAACAAATTCAGCGATAACGCTGGAAGCAGCTAATGCAAGTGATGACTGGTGCAGGGTGTCATCACTTTGTTGTTGAGTTCAAGACTCTAAGGTGAATTTTTTTGCAGGCTACACTGATTATTATGAAAATATATTATGAAATAAAATTGATTTTAGAAGGACTACACTCGTACTAGATTCATAATAAAAATATGAAAAGTACTGGACTCGAATCAACAATTAAAATTGGGCTGTCAAGTGCTGCCACCATGTGATACCTGGCAACCAGTCATTACATCGTAAGCCATGGCAAAATGTTTTTTTTGGATAATTTTAGGACATTTATAGTGATTTCTAGCCTTTGCAGTGAGGTTTTGTTATCATATCCAACGTAACGGTAGGATAACATATTTAAAGGATTACACGTAACGATATAGGCCTAGAGTAAATAAAATATCGCTCATTGAACACTTGAAGCGAGAGATTTTCATTGCAAATGAACTAGAGCATGGCGGATTCAGGTTCAAATTTCCGGTTTAGCGCCATCAAACGAGTATTTCAAGAACTTGAATTTGTCGATATCCCGTATTAACATCCAGGATACTCAAATTAAATATATTTTCAAAACTTTAGTATTCGTCTCAAATTACGGTAATGCTCATTGTTTCTTTTTGAATTTTTAGAAATACTTTTGATTCGGACCTTCATTATGATCAATTATCATTCTTAAAATCACTCAATAACTGGTATACTAATTTTATTACAATACGGGATAGAGCAAAACAACAATGTCTCCCCAAACTTCCGTTTTTCTTTTTATAGAAAGTACTCGGGAGTGTCATGAAGTAACAGCGTGATCATTTCACCAGCCAAATTATTAATGCACCCCATTGTTTCGACCTAACCGAACACGGTCTATACTTAAGTTTAATAAAAAGATTCTGAATGTTTGCCAGATATCGCAGCAGAAGAACCGAGAAAGAATTATTTTAACACCAGGCTAATTTATGGTCAGCGCCGATAGATTAAAGCATCAAACAACGACCTGCTTACTCCATCGTTTGTTGTCTGACACCCATTAATAACCACCAATGCATTCAGGAAATCAACATTACAAACATTTTCTAGCTACTACGAAATCTTGCTGCGGATCTATCAGTATGAACCCCGCGCCGACGGAATTTCTGTTTTTCTGGTTCTCAGACCGTCTTAGTGATCTCCTTTTTAGGCGAAAAAGGATGTCCCCAATGGTTTCATATGCTTTTAAATTCTTGGGTCCCTTAGGCTATGTAAAAAGTCTAACGTTAGTTTAGGCTACAGCACACTAATCTGCCGTGTATTGAGCGTTCACGCTCAATACACGGCAGATTAGACAAGGTGACCTTGATTAAGCAGACAAAGAGTGACATGAACTGAATCGATTTCCTTACTATACCGCTGCCGGTGAACTCGGAACAAACGCGTTTGCCTCGGGTTGCCAAGGCTACCGAGGCAGGCTGCAAACAAGCCGTAGCCTATAGGCCTAGGCCCTTAGCCTCGTTGAAAGCCAGTTAGATGGCATATGATAGGCCTATGAGTAGGCCTATATTAACCCCCACGACCGGAGGTCACAGTCCACCGAATCCAACGAAATGAATTCTGTGGCAACTGGTCACATTCCGCACGGATTTTGACCAATGGATTTTAATTGGTTGGGTATATTTGAGAAAGAGCGAGACCACCTTCTGCATAATGAGCATTTTCCGATGACGTCACGTATACGTAGGCTAATCGATGTCCATAGGCCTATGTCTGTAAACAAACAAGGGCACGTGCTTCATAGCAAAATAGAATAAAACAGAATTCCGTTCTATTAATCGCTGAGGTAATCGCAAAATGAGCGAGACACCTAAACGACTTTCCAGGCCTCGATGAGCCCAATAGGAACATAGAAAACAATTAGGCCTAAGCCTAGATTAGGCCTATATTACATTTACACAACAGAAATTTATTGAACCAATCCATTTAACATTGTCAACCAAGTGAAAGCCCTCCGATAACTCATCCCATTCATTTATATTTTCCTTAAAGGTCAACTGCCCTCCGATTCCTACATTTTGAGATTGACCTTCCAAATTATACTTTAGTACATAAATAACGACCTGGGATCAGCCTTAAAGGCTAGAAAAAAAATCACTTATTTGTCTTGGATCAGTAAAATTAGATAACTGGATCATTGACCTAGCCTATAGGCCTAATCCTATAGGCAATAATCCCGTGCTGTTTCGATAAAGCATAAACTTCGATGGCGAGTTTATCTGCTTCCACCGCCATTCATCTCGCCTGCAAATCACTGTTCTTTTTCATTTGTTCAATTTCCAAATGCAATTTCTCATTTAATAGGGTTAGTATATTGCAACTCCAGTACATCAGATTGTCGTATCTTTTTCGCTGCTCGTTTTGGTGGTGGAATTATTGGAGATGGTGGGCGTTCTGTAGATTGTACGCCTATTGGCTGTGGTGGAATTGGTGCATCTTGCAATTCAAGCAGTTCATCCGAAAAAAAAATGAAATGAAAATAACTTATCAATCAGTTTTGTTTTAAGTCAAAACATTTCGTTGATGTGGGCCTACATTGTAAACCATCAAGACTTATAATCTCCGGTCAAAAGAAAATTCAGCTTTCCTTCAAAAAAGCTGCGTTTATTGATTTATGTATATTATTTAATGTAAAGTCGCGAAACAATAAGCGTATTCGACAGTGCGCTAGCGCCGTGGCTGCACACACCAGACTGGATTTAAGTAATAGGGGTAATGGGCTTTCAGATCAAAGGTCGAAGGGTCGAGCTCGTAAAAAAATGAAAATAACAATAATTTACAGTTGAATTAGTCGCGCACACTCCTAATTCAACTGTAAATTATTGTTATTTTCATTTTTTACTCACTCGCCCCTTCAACCTTTAACCCGAAAGCCCATTACCCCTATTACTCTTAAGATATTCACATATACATGAATAAAATATAAATGAATAACATTTAAATTGACAGATTATTCAATATAAAAGTGTAAGCTGTTATAGAATAGATATATAGATATATTTACAACATTATTTCAATATTCATATTTGTGTGAGTTAGATTTTTAAACATTAAAAGTGTTAGTAATGTGTGATTGAAATAATACATGATATAAATCATTGAACTTCTAAAATCAATTTAAAAAAAAAATTTGATATTAAAATGGAAACAAATAAGTACTACTGTCCGACTTGTAAAATCAATATAGATAAATCTCAAAAAGCAAGACACAATAAAACTAAAACACATTTAGAGAATAAATTAAAGTTAAAATATAAAGATGATATATTAGAAACTAAATTAGATGAATTAAAGAATGAAAAAAAAATATATAAATGTGATACATGTAATCAATCATTCACTGATAAAAGATATTATAAAGAACATTTAAAATCTACAAGTCATATTAGAAATAAGAATAATGATATTTTAGGTGAGGATTATTTTGATAAAGATAATGATAAGAAACGGAAGACAATTAAAAGAATAAAGAATAAATTATATTAATTCATTAGATAATAAAAAAGAAATAGAGATAACCGAAGCATTTAAAAGTGATATTGGACCAGCAGCTATCGAGTTTAAATTTCATACAGGAAAAACATTAGAAGAAAATAAAAATCATTAAGAAAATATGAAAAGTATTATAAAAATAATTACTGATGTTGAATACCCAAAAATTAGTATATCTTCTAAAGTAAAGTTTATAAAATCTGAAGATAAACCAATATATAATATAAATTCTCATTCACAACATATTTTTTCAAAACAACATATAGATGAAAAATTAGATAAATGTTATAATGAAGTAAAAACTAAAATAGAAGAGAAATATTTTGAAGGATCAGGTTCAATATTTGATGAAATAATATTTATGACTTTACATGTGTATAACACAAAATATAATAAGTTAACTAAATCAAAACCAATTGATGAAAATAATTTATCATATTATAAAGATGATAATATAAATGCAGCAAGTTATATTAAACTACTATTTAAAACTAATGCTGTAATAAATGTACAAAATTTTGATGATAAATGTTTTCTATGAACAATAATTAGTTGCTTAGATCCAACAAAAGATATTACACATAGTCTTAACAAATTATAAACCATTTGAAAATGATTATGAGATAGATAATTACCCAGTTAGAATTAAAAATATCCCAAAAATAGAAAGAGATAATAATATAAAGATAAATGTGTTTGATTTACTCAAATTACAAAAAACAAAAGGTAACAATATAAAACATTATACATTAGAACCTTTATACCTATCAAAAGATTATGATTCAAATGATGCTATAGATATATTATATTATGAGAATCATTATATGTGGATTAAAAGAATAGATTTTTTTTTTAAATAAGAAAATGATTTTGATGATAAAATATATCTATGTAGAAAATGTTTACATAAATTCAGAACTGAAAGTGCATAATTAAATCATAAACAATTACGTGATAATCATGATTATTGTAAAATAGTTTTACCAAATGAAAAGGATAAAGTATTAGAATTCAAAAAATATGATAACAAGAATAAAATACCATTTGTAATATATGGAGATTTTGAATCATTAAATAAAGAATTAACTGATCAAGATAGAAAAGAAATATATTATAAAAGAAAGAAATTAAATTCTAATGAAAATGATATAATTGATTAATCAGATCCTCTAATAACAAATACTATTAAAAAGATTCCTCAATCAGCTGCAGCTTTCGGATTATATATTAAATCTGATTATCTATAACTAATTGAAAGTGAATATTATCGTTATAGAAATGAAAATGTTATCAATCATTTTTGTGACTTATTAATTGAATATGAAATCAAATTAAGTAAACTATTAGATACAAACATAGAAATTATAATGACAGAAGAAGATAAAGAAGCATTTGTGTTTGCAGATAAATGTTATTATTGTGAAAAACTATTTAATTTTAGAGATAAAAAAGTAAGAGACCATGATCATTTAAATGGAAAGTTAAGAGGCGCAGCGCATGAGAATTGTAACTTACAAGCTAAGAAAATTAACTTTGTTCCAGTAATATTTCATAATTTATCAGGATATGACGCTCATTTATTCACCGAACAGTTGTGTCATGAAATAGAAAGATTAAATTCAAATAGATTAAAAAATAAAATACCAACTTATAAATTTAAAATGTTAGCTAAAACATCTGAGAATTACATATCATTCCAATTCGGGTGTCTAAGATTTATAGATTCATATAGGTTTCTAGGTAGTTCATTAGATAATTTGTCAAAATCATTAGTTGATGATGAATTAAGAATATTAAAACAACACTATCCAAATAATGATGATTTTCAATTAATAAGATATAAAGGCGCAATTCAATATTCATTTTATAAATCACATAATGATTTTAACATAACTGAATTATTAAAAGAACAATTCTATGATGAATTAAAAAATTAATATGTTAAAGATGAAGTCTATAATAGAAAATTGAATATTTGGAATCATTTTAGAATGAAAAATCATGGACAGTTAGTAGATTTATATTTAAAATCAGATATATTATTATTATTATCGGATATATTTGAAAGGTTTAGAGATGTAAATCTAAAGTATTTTAATATTGATCCATGTCATTGTTATTTTAGCTCAGGATTAACTTGGGATTGTGGTTTAAAATTTACAGATATAAAAATGGATTTGTTAACAAATATAGATCAATTATTATTATTTGAAAAATCTATAAGAGGAGGAATTTCAGGTGTATTAGGTGATAGATATTTCAATGTAAATGATAATCCTGGATATAAATTTTTATATATAGATGCAAATAATTTGTATGGTTGGGCAATGATGGAACCACAACCTTATGGAGTATTTGAAATAAGTGAAGTTTTACAACATGAAAATAATGATAAATTTGATTGGAAGAAAAGATTTCTAGATATTGCAGATGATTCAGAGACTGGTTACTTCTTTGTTGTAGACTTGGGATATCCTGAACATATTAAATTTGAATCTAGAAATCTAGCATACTGTCCCGAACATAAAACTGTAACTCATAAAGAATTATCAAATTACCAATAAAGAATTAAACCCGAAAATCATATTCATACAGAAAAGTTAATGGTAACTCAAGAAGATAAATATAATTATGTAGTACATTATAGAATGTTAAAGTTTTATCTAAAACAAGGAATGATCCTAAAAAAAAGTACGTAGATATATTTCATTTAGTCAATCTAAATGGTTAGAAAAATATATAGATTTTAACACCAAACAGAGAACTAAAGCTAAAACTGATTTTGAGAAAGATTTATTCAAGTTAATGAATAATGCATTCTATGGAAAAACTTGTGAAAATATTAGAAATAGAAATGATATTGAGTTAGTTAGTAATGGTAAAAGAATTAGACATTTACAAACATATCCTAAATTTATGGGTAACAGAATATTTGATGAAAATTTAGCCGCTGTTAAAATGAGAAGAACATCAATGAAATTTAATAAACCAATTTATGTTGGTGCTTCAGTTTTAGAATTATCAAAGCTATTAATGTATGAATTCTATTATAATGTATTACAACCTCATTTTGGAGAAAAACATATAGAAATCTTATATTTTTATACAGATTCTTACATATTAAAGATAAAAACTAATAACATAACTGATGATTTAAAAACATTAAAACATCATTTTGATTTCAGTAATTATCCTAAAGATCATGAATTGTTCAACAATGATAATAAAAAAGTTCCCGGGAAGTTTAAGGATGAATTAGGTGGTGAAGAAATGATAGAGTTCATTGGTATTAGATCTAAAATGTATTCATATAAAACTAAAGAACTTGAAGCTAAAAAGTTGAAAGGAATAACCAAAAGTGTAGTAGAAAAGAATATTCATTTCAAGGATTACATCAATTGTATATTCAATGAAGAAGTTAGAAAACACAAGATGAGATGTTTAAGATCTGAAGATAATGAAATGTTTATTGAAGATAAAAAAGAGTATTCTTTCTATTATAGAAAAGATAAGTCTAAACCCATTTGATGATAAAAGATATATTTTAGATGATGGAATTAATACAGTTGCATATGGTTGTAATTTAGATGAATACTTAAGATTTAAAAGAGAAGAAACAAAAGAGAAGGAAATAATGAAAAGGATTATAACGTGTTAATCAAATTTTAATAAAAATATGAATTATAAATGGACAGTAAACAAGCACACAATGAGAACAACAAATTATTTCTAGATAGAATAAAAGATACTTCAAATGTCAAATCAGTAGATTATAAGTTTAAGAAGTTAAAAGAATTAACAATCCATAAGAAATATCTAATTACATATATTGATACAGTTACTAACAAATATGGAGATAAATTATTTGTACACTTAGAATATGAAGGAATAAAAGAAAATACATATAAATACAGCACATATTTACCAGATAGATTTCATAGATTATCAAGTGAAGATTTAGAAGAATTATGTTCTGGAGATTTCTATTTCATATACAAAGGTAAGAATGAAAAAGGGCACCATGAAATAGATTTCGAATAAAAAAAATATGTAAAATAAATGGTAGAATTAAAAGAATACAGAATATTTGTTGATTCTTGAAGACTTACAAATTATAAATCACATAATTTACTAGTACAATTAGATAGAGAATTTAAGAATTGTGTAGATTTAAAATTAGTTAATATAAGTTTATGTAATTCTTTTTATAATATATCGAATAGAACTATTGAACATAGAGCCTTTTTAATTTTTGATAAAGGTAAAAATGAATGGTTTTATATATATTTAAAACCGGGGTTATATAATCTAGATACATTGGCACAAGAAATTAATAGAAAATCCTGGCACAAATTAGGTAGTAATTCCGGGTTTAGTATTAGATTTTTAAAAAGTGATAGTTCTGATAGAATAAAGATAAGGTTGTCTAATAGTGAAAAACATAAATTTATGGTAAAAAACATATAGCTAAACTGTTAGGAATTCTTCCAGATAGATCTTTTAAAAATATTGATGATACTACACCAAACTTAATACGGCAGATTTTCATACAGAAATATTCACGAATTTCTCGTCCAAGTAAAAGATATATGTAGAAATTTACCACATAGTTACACATAAAAAAATTGTGTCAAAATATCATATAGAAATTCTTTCTGTTCCGTAAGGATTGGTAAAAATGCAGCAATAGTGGTTGGAAGTGTGAATATTGCAAATGCGAGTGAAACTGTTACAAGCATCATCGTCGTACGTTTCGATTTTGTAGTTTTCTTATCAGGCGAAAGCATTTTTGTACCTCTGAATAACTTAATAATTATGATAGAATTTGATATTAGAATCAACGATAAAGGCAAAACAAAAGCGTAGAAACCGAGTGGAGTAAGAAATTTAATTCATAGTAACTGGTCGGTAAAATGTATCGATAAAACAGCGGGAAGTTGAACCAGTACAGTCACTGTAGTAATTATCAATATAGCAAATCTAGCGAATCTAGGTGTACATATCAAACGAGAAGTGAACGGAAAGAGAACAACTGCCGCACGTTCTAGAGATATAGCTACCAATAACCAGGAACTGTTAGAATTGACAACTGCCATCAATATTTCATACATCTTACAACTGATCAGTGAATTCATGATGAATATAAGACTACTAGTGTTTAGATTCAAGAGAACAAACTGTAAAACAGGCATCAGTGTAAAATGTATACAGAACAAGAAATCACAGACTGACAAAATGACAAGATAGTTAGCTTCAGATGAATTGCGGAATTTGCGACTTGTCATTATGAAAAATGTAGCTGAATTGCCAAAGACTCCAAACAGAAACACGATAGGCAGAATGACCAACGACACAGTACGGTAGATTCCAGACCGGTTCTCCATTAGACATTAGAACGACGTAACTGCTATAGGTTCGACCAATTCGAATCTTAGTTGAATTCATGATTCACAAGAATTAACTCAGTTCGGTACACGCATTATAGCAATGTAACTGTTAAACTGCATCTGCTGAGTTGAATTCATGATTCGATTAAGTGTCAGATGTATGTGGATTGATTGTATCAATAGACTGACGCGTCGTGCAAGCTATTTATTGTTCGCATCAAATGAAAAATAAATACTCAGAAATCTGACTCAATTTACTCAGATCCAGTAAAAGATTATTAACCCATTAGCACTCAAGGCGCCCGTATGCGCCCTGCCTATTACTCAAGCCGTCCGAATCCGCCCGGCACTTTTTTCGTATGCTGCATGAAAACGGTTATAGTGGGATTCAAACCCAATAGTAAACTAGACACCTAAGTCCTCGAAATACCAAACAGAAATCAACATCCTCCTATTTCAATTTCTCGAGTATTTCGAATTTAAAAATGACACATCTGAGCGCTCACTTCAAATCCAAGTAAATGGATGAATTTCGGGGCCCAAAAATCATACATCATATGAAAGGCTTGATTATTTACTATAAAATAACGCTTACTTGAAATCCATGGAAATCGAGATCTCGAATAGAACTCTGCTCCCCCAAGACTGCGATCCCCTTTTGTAGACAGAAGCGGCTTTCTTAAAATTCCGATTCTCCCACTCAACTTTTGGCAAGGAGCAGCGACCTAACTGTCATGATTGTTTTGGTAAAGTATTTAGCCCTAATGATCTTAAATCATACCGAATACTTCAGAGAGCTAGTATTTACATTTAACACAAATTAATTTTCCTTAAACTTTAGCGATTATTAACATTTTGTTCTTAAATAAGATCTAGGTTACTCAAATTAAATATATTTTCAAAACTTTGGATTCATCACAAATTACGATACAAAACTAATTGTTTCTTTTTGAATTATTATAAACACTTTTGATTCGGAAATAAATTGTGATTAATTATCAATCCTAAAATCGTTCTATTACGGTTATACTAATTTTTATCTATAATTTATCTTATTCTATTATAATACAGGAAAAGGCAAAACAACAATGTCTCCCTATACTAACGTTTTTTCCATTCATAAAAAGTAGCCGGGAGAATCGGTTAGTAACAGCGAGATCCCTTCATGGGCCACACTACTAATACACTGCTTTGTTCCGACCCAACCAAATATAATTCTGTCCATTCCAAAGTTTTATATAAAAATTTCTGAATGTTTTTCAGATGTCGCAGCGGAAGAACCGAGAAAAATTTATTTTAAAACCAGGCTGATACATTATGGTCAGCGCTGATAGATTAAAACATCAAACAGCATTAAACAACAACTTGCGTTATTCTCACTTCATCGTTTGTTGTCTGACACCCATAAAGAAACACCAACGCATACAAGAAACCAACATTACGAACTTTTCTTAGCTACTACGAAATCTTGCTGCGGATCACTTTGGTACAAAAGGAGGCTCCAGGGCCCGGTTCGACAGTTGTGAGTTAGAGTTAACTCTGAGTTAACATCAGTTCATTTTCAAAGTTTTAACTCTAGGGTTAAATTTAACTCAGAACTATGGAACTGGATCCAGAGTACCAATGATTGATTTTGATGCTGATTAAACATACACTCATGTTAATTAAGGAAAGTCCATTTTTAAAATTTCGTTACTTGTAATTTCGTATTTGACATTATGGTGAAAATAGGGACGTGATCAGAAATCTTATGAAGGACACCTATATTACTCATTAAGGTCCACCTGTTTTATCATCCAATTTGTTAAACTTTGTTATCATTTGAATACCCCTGCAAGTATTCAAAAAATAAACATTTGCAGCAAGATTCCGCATGTGTTGCATTAAGAATACCATCTAAAATGGCAGAATATCATTCTGTATACTCTGAGTTGGTTGCTCAGCATTAGAGTAAAAACCGTAACAGGAATATTTTCCTCACGGCTGACTCACATCTCTTATATTGATGATTTCGAAAATCTTCACCGACGGATAATTTTTGGTAACAACCCGATCATTGGTTTATTTTTCACTCTTAGTTCATTTTTAAATCTAGTTAAAACACATAATTTGACGCCTGAGTTACAACGGAATACGAAAATTCAATTCGAGCTTTTTCTTAAAGCAAACGAGTCAGTCGGTAAGCTGTGGTTAAGTTTCGATATTTCCCAATTCCCCAGAAGTTTATCCCATAATAAACCAACACTACGAATGATTAGGAACATACTGTTACTACAATTGTTACTGCAACATTCACTACTGGAACTTGTCTACTGTGGCCATCGGTATGTTCTGTATCATGTCTTATTACCCCGATGATATGTAATTAGCTGGATCACCCTCGTGAAGCCTGTATCTTATTTTTTTGCACGTAGCATGCTTGCTATAAATATGTACTGCTTCTAGATATGTGAAATGGATATTGCCTGAATAATCCCTGTTATGCGGAAATGTGATTTCCCGTCATTCAAGGTAAACTTACTCATGACATATGTTTCCATTATAGGCGCCACTTACTTTTCGTGTGCTGTATCTTTTTTCTGTTAAAGGCAATCAACATCTTGCCGTAGTTGTAATTTTCGGGGCATCAAGAACCAATAACAATCATTAGCCATATTATATCTTAACTTCAATGAGTAGAACCCCCGTGTAAATACACCCTTGAATAAACACGCGCGGTAGTGCGTGTTGATTGCTGCTCACCTTAGAGGTGACTCGTACCGTGTGCTCACTCTACAGCACCTGTCCACTGCCTCCATCTGGTGGCCACCATGCAAACTACTGATGTACTAATGGAATAAATATATGATCAGCTTATTAGCGTGCGATGACGCATCGGACACATTCACAAATGTAGTAAAATTATCGAGCTGTTGATACAAAATGTCAACATTGCGACTGAACTATTATGAATTAGAATTTAACCTAGGTATCGATTGAATCGAATTTAAAAACACAATCCAGCATTCGGCGCATTCTAGGCTACCATGTTTCTGGGAAATATCCAAGAACCAATAGTGCAAAGGTCAAGCAACGATATTAGAGAGAAAGGTGCGAGTGGGAACCCTGCGTTTAGACAGGCCGGAAAGAAAATCTAGACTTTTTAGGCCAGCCGTAGGCTGAGCCTATTACTATACAAGTGGAGCGAATTTAAATGACATGGTTTCCAGAGCAAAGGCTCTTTGTCTGTGCAACTGAAAATATATTCGTACAAATCATTCACTACGACATTATCCATTCTCCAGACTATACGTAGCTGAATTTTGAAAGAGGCCCTCGTTAAGATTTATATGAGATTTTCGCGAATATCTGATCGCAAAAATATTGGTTTTGAAAAGCCAATCAGAAAGCAGAGACTCCTCTATGATTGGCTTAGCCGCAGCAATCAGCAGGTGTTGACGTGAACCCGACTTCCTGTTTATTTATAGATCTAAGATAGTATTTCAAGATCGATTTCTGTGAAAGCTTTAGTTGATTTGGTTTGTGGGAGTAATATTTTATTTTATTTAATATTTTATTATCACTACAGAAAATATCATTGACCATTGTGCAAAGTCCGGAAAAATAGCTTTTTCTTAAATCGGAGAGATCACCTTGATATGCTAATTAGCCATGTGCTCAAACTAAAAATTCATTCAAATTTCATTCTGCAAAAAATATCAAATCCAATTCAATTTTGTTTTATTGAGCAAACTTCAGAAAATTCAATTCTATTCCGCTTTAAAATCAATAAGACCAAGGGAAAAGATTTATCTGAGGTATTTTTTTCCTGACAGGTCCAGTCGCTGTCTTTGCTTCTTTTGTATTCTACGATTGTATTGTGTAAATTATTTTATGTGTTTAAACAACACGCACAACTTCATAGTACTTCATAGTTATTTCACACGTTCGATATTTTCAGATCGTAAAATCGAGACTTTACGACACCTCTGATGAGAAATCAGATCTAGGGACCATCTAAATAAAAAGTCTTCCTCCATTTAAATGGAAATTTTTCACGAGAGGCTAATCATGGAAAGCACATTTTAACGACATAGATTTTTTTCTTATCTTTATCGTTTTGGGATCTAGCTCTTAAAAATGATGAAGAAACTCCGATTAGATATAACCACAGAAATCCATCTAATCGTTTTTAATGTTTCTCTCGGAGGGATCAAGAATGTTGGACTTGGGTCTCCCTGAGACTTAAGTAGCCCATGGCTTCACCCTCCAAACTTTGTGACAGGTGGGCTGTGATTGGTAAAAAAACAAAGTAACCAAAGTTTTTGACAGTGTTTAGTCCTAGCTGAGATGGCAGTTTGTTAATTACTCACATTTATACACACATTACTCCATGCTTTAGCAACGGACTTTTGCGCGTTGCCAATTTCACAAAACTGAAAATTTGAACGATTGAATTAATCTATTAATACCAGTTCATTTGACGTCTTAACCAGTTGGATAGCAGGCACAGAGTGCAAATAATTTGTTATAAGTATACACAGAATAGAATTGAATATTATATAACTTGATTTATCATACTACATCAAATCGTAATTGAGATTGCCCTAAAAGTGACTTTTCTCTAACATACTTAATATAAAAGCCTATTGCTACAAAAAAAAAATAATCATAAGCCGTCATTTTAGATTGAATACCTAATCTATAAAAATTTGACTCCCAGTACCTAATTTACTTCAAGGTTTGATTTCTCAGCTAAGCCAAGGTACACATTTTTGCCAAAACATATATAAGATTTAACTATGAAAAACGGAGGTAACTCACCTGATAATTTGGACGATTGAATTAAATCTATTTAAATACCAGTTTATTTGACGTCTTAATCAGTTGGATAGCAGGCACAGAGTGATTAAATCTCTGCTGCCAAAAACCAAGTTGATTAAGACACTCTCATCAAGTAATTAGTGACCAAAACTTCTAGCGATTGGAACATCCAAATCTTAATGACATATTAAGACACTAATTACTTGATGAGAGCTAAACGAGTTGCGAGGGCAGGTGAGTTGAGAGTTGTTATTATTGCTATTACATCACTTATTTAAAAATAGTGCCAGTTCGCTGAGCGTACATAATACTCAGTAAACAAGACAGCCTACTTGAGCTGCCAAAACTGTATCCGGATAAAAGTGACAAAGACTAAGGGTTAGATCCATTAATGGACATAGGAAAAATCTACAGATATGTTTTCTTAGCCACAAATGACCCGGCAGAACATTGATAACAATGTTGAAACATAAAAACACAATGCGCTGTCCCAGATAAAAATACTCCTTGCTAAACTGCTATTGTTCTAATAGTGCTGAATGAGCAGTTTTATGAAAACCGAGTAGTAGGTACTGGAACAGTTTGTGAATGTGCAAACAAACAAACTTTTGAAATGTAAAATTCTCCTATTTGAGTTATTTAAATCGATGCCCAATATGTTGTGATAATCATAATGCATCATATAGATAAGAAAGACATAATACAAAATATGAGCGTTAAAAGATCATCAGCTAGTGATAACAAACGCGAACCATAGGTTTGAAAATACAAAATTATGTGAACGTTAACTGAACTGACTGTCAGTATCGGTCGCCACAGACAGTTTACCTTTTAGTCTCATTGTGTATATAGAGCAGTAAAAATAACAGAGTGTAGTGGTAGTGTTGTGCCAGCGAATTATTTAAAAGTAAATTGTATACGTTATATTTCATAGTTGCTTATTAGTCGGCGTCTGTTTCGTTAATCATTTTCTAATATATTTTGCAGTTAGCACATACTACCCTAATTATAAATACGATGTTTTCAAGGCAGTCTCGAGCGGAGTTAATGCGTCGATCGCTCGAAATTGCTTCGTGAAGTTACCACCTCAGCCAAAAGTGGCGTGCGTATTATCGGTCCGACTGATTCGACCGCGCGCAGCCGTCTGGCGCATATCAGTCCCCATATCAACGGATACTGTTTGGCGTTAAATTCTGAAAAAAACTTCTCCCGAGTCGCTCCGAATTTTCGAGGCCGTACCACAAGTTGATCGATTTTTTTCCTTAAAAAAATTATTGTTCAGTGCTCACCGATGTATTTTTATAGAACCGTTGCGGATATACAGCATGAATTCAGGTAAGCCGACACAAGACTATTAAACTATTCAAAACATGATAATTGAAATGTGGTGTGAATTCAAGCTTGCAGTGGGCCAAAAAAGCGAATTGAAATTCTGCTAGCTAAAACTGATGCTGATCGGTGTCTAATCATGCGTGATAGGTCGATGTTTCAGGTGGTATTTCGTTGCCAACTTGCAGAATGGTGACGTATATAAATGTCAAAATCGTAGATGAAAGAGACATTAAACAACAACGACTTACCTTAAAATACCGGATGAATGAATGGATGAATTGGATGAATTGGATGAATGGATAAATGGATGAATGGATGAGTCATCCAATTCTTCCAATTCATCCAATTCATCCACTCATCTATTCATACACAATTCAAAATTCGATAATATCTCAAATTTTAAGTATTAAGGTATCTAATACGTATCTAATACGTATCTAATACAGAAATGCTTAAAGGTTATACCCCTTATTTTATAAATTTATCTCCATAGGGAAATTGTAGTCTCAGTAATAATTTTGAACCTTTATTACTTTTTAATTCATTCATATATTCATCATGTAATTCAGTAGGTATAATTTGATTTTCTTCCAATGATTGTTGCATTGATTTTCTATCTTTGTTATAAAATAAAACTAAGAATATAATATTCTCTCTAAAATCTTTAACAATTGAATTATATTTTTGATTTAAAAACCAAGTTGTTATCCCAAAATGTCTCCCAGAGAAAGCTAAATAACATAACTCACTTTCTCTAACTTTTGAATCATGTAAATTTGCACAATCATCTAAAATGAATAATGTATTTGTTCCTTTGTAAATATCAATTGCTATTTTAATACAATTATCTAAATTTTCATTTACTATTTTAGAATCTAATATAATAAACGTTTTTATCTTAACTACATCCTTATTATATGTTTTATTCATTTAATAAGTAGGGCAAAATAATATTATATTATCAAAATGATTTTTATAAATAGTTTCTAATAAATCTAATACAAAATGTGTTTTACCACAATTTGTTACTCCAGTAACTAACATATTATGTGGTTCAAATATAAATAAATCTTTATTCATTTATTTTTTTAACTTTACTAGATAAAATCCATTCATTAAATTTATCATCATACCCTTTATATTTAAACAAAGAATACTTTTTTCCGTTAATAGTTTTTGTTTTCAATACCTTCTCTATTTTATATTCTATATCATCTTGATTTGGTACCAGTGATAATTCTTGTTCATAAAAATAACCTAATATTTCTTCATCTTTTAGATCTTCTAATTTTTAAACAAAAGGTTTAGTTAATATTATCATTTTAATCTTAAATATTTCTTCAGTAAAATTTGGAGTATAACCTTTATAAAATGTTTTTCGATATTTAGATATTCTAACAATTTTTTCCTATTTTAAATTTAGGTTCTCCAAAATCATGTGTAACAAACGCACCATATAAATTATTCCAAACTATTCATGAATTATCTTCTTTTCTAGCTTGTATAGGTTTCACACCAATACTTGAATGTTTAGAATTATATTAACCTTTCAATAAATCATCTAACACATCGATATATTTATATGTTTCTTTTGCAGTGAAATATTTCCACATTCTAGTAGAATCTTTCTATAATAGATGCTTTTTTATCTGAGTATGTAGAAAAATATTCTACATCGTTATTAAATAATATTTTTTTAAAATGTTTATTATAAATTTCTTTACCTTTATCAAATCGTATCTAATCTGGAATAGGTTCTTTATATATTGATTTAAAAGTATTAGTAACTTCTATACCAGTTTTTTTTTAATTAGAATTGACCATGCGTATCTACTGAATATGTCTATACCATTTAATATCCAGGAATATCCTTTGTTGTATTCTTCTAAGTTCTTCATATCAATTAAATCAGCTTGCCATTGTTGATCATTATATGAAACGATAACTTTTCTTGTTAAATAATTTTTATCCATTTTCTTATGTATTTGATATGTTGGTTGATTTTGTAACCATAATCTCAGTTCACTATATTTCATATTTTCTTTATCAGATTTAATTTCATCCCTTAATTCTGTAACGCTAGAATATGATACGTCACTCTCTGGGTTATAATATAAATCTCTTTAATATTGTTCTTTTTTCATCTTATTTTAATCCATTAATAATAATCTTGGTTTATTTTCAATTACTTAATGATTTTACTAATTTTCAGGTATAATATGTTTATCATCGGAATCATTATTGTTATCATCAGATTTATACATATATTTATATATTACGCCGGAATACAATAACTGCGATTAACCCAATTGTAATATATAAGTAATTATTTCTTCCAGTATTAGAAGAATTAAATGATTATTATTCGAATCAATATCAGATAATTTCTGTGATTCATTTAAATCAGTTAATTTCTTTTTCTTAGCTTTTTTAATTCTGAAGATCTTTAACCTAATTCCCTAGCCCATTTAATTTGTTTTCAGGCTTCTTCTTAACATCATCACTAATTTGGTTTAGTTAATTTTTGTTCTGTTTCGATATTATCATCTGATTTATTTTTATCTTTACATACTATAGGTTTGATATAAGAAAATGTTATCACGCCAGTAGAAATTAATGTCATTATTCCACCTAATTGAAATGAAGCGTACCCAACCCATTTTTGCAGTTCTGTCATAACTAAGTAGTCATTTTTTAAAATCTTTATGTAATTTATTTTCATCATCAATTGGTATTACCCGGTTACATTATTTAGAATAACATTTAACTATTCCATCACTAATAGAGTCATTTATTCTAGCTAATCTAGCTTCTTCATATATTTTGAAATGTTTGATTACTTTATCTGGTTTCATGGCATCTAATTTTTGATAAGTTATAATTTTTCCCAAGAAATCCTTAGATTTTCCACCAGCAATTAATAACTCAAGATGGTGCTTACAATATAAGTAGTATTCAAAATCAATATTATTATTATTTTGAGCACAATTAGAAACAACTGTATCTTTATTATCTGTAATACCTAAATCCTCAATTGTCTTTTCAATATTAATATTATTCTTATTAGATTTCTTTGAAATTTTTTTAGCAAAAAAAGCGGAAAAAATATTATACTTATTCTTCAAATGATACTAGCCATTTGAAGTTAAAGAATTTTAAATACTAGCTAGTTGAAGATTTGAGATATATTAATATTTAACCACTCAATAAAGATTCAACATATTCTTCATTATCTGGATCACTATTCCATAATTCAATGAATTTCTTTGCTTTATCTTATTGATCCAAATATAATTTCATATCAAGTTTGTTAGACTTAATTTTTTTTTTCTTTTCAATGGGTCTTAGATTATTCCAATTCCAAATTAGTTTTTTTATTGTATTCATCACTCATGTTAAAATTAAGATATTGGTAACACGTGATCAATATGAAAATAATTCCCATAATTATCTTTATTCATTTCATCATCGAACTGATATATAATCCATGATTTGAGAAATTCATCTGAACAATCCAAGGAATTTTGTTAGCGTTTCTAAATGCGTTTCTTTACTGAATAATTTTGATGATCTATTTCTCAAACATTGTTTCATTTTAAAATTAAGATCTGTTTGACGCCTTTCTTTTTGATCATTATTACTGTAATCATAATAATGTTCACGATTATCTTTTTTCCAATCTCTAATATATTCTGGATTATTTTTTCTCCATTGTTTTTTCGTTTCATTACATTTTTCTAGATTATTTAGAAAATATTGTTTACTTTTTTCTTTACATTTTTCAATATTATCTATATAATATTGTTTATAATATAGTTTATTCTTCTGTTTCCAACATGTTTTACAATTATTTCTTAAACCATCTTTCTTAGTTTTTTGTGTGTAATATTCTGTAAATGGCACATTCAATTCACATTTTGAACATTTCTTATGGTGAATATTGATAGTTTGTGACTGTTTACTCTCCATTTATAATATATATATTTTTTTTTATTGATTAACGTGCTAGAATCCTTTTCTAATTCTCTTTTGTTTCTTCTCTTATTAATTTTAAGCATTCGTCTATATTACAACCATGAGGAACTGTGTGTATACCATCATCTAAAATATATCTTTTATCATCGAATGGGTTTAAACTTATCTTCTCTATCTCTTCAATAAACATTTCATGATCTTCGGATCCTAAACTTTTCATCTTAAGTTTTCCAACTTCTTCATTGAATATACAATTGATGTAATCTTCGAAATGAATGTAACTGTCAGTATCAAAATATAAGAGTTCTATATGCTTTTCTCCAAAATGAGGTTGTAATACGTTATAGTAAAATTCATACATTAATAACTTTGATATTTCTAAAACTGAAGCACCAACATAAATTGGTTTATTAAATTTCATAGAAATTCTCCTCATTTTAACTGCAGCTAAATTTTATCAAATATTCTGTTACCCATAAATTTAGGATATGTTTGTAAATGTCTAATTCTTTTTCCATTACTAACTAACTCAATATCATTTCTATTTCTGATGTTTTCACAAGTCTTACCATAGAATGCATTATTCATTAGTTTGAAGAAATCTTTCTCAAAATCAGTTTTAGCTTTAGTTCTCTGTTTGGTGTTAAAATCTATATATTTCCATAACCATTTAGATTGACTGAATGAAATACATCTATATATAAATGTACTTTTTTTAGGATCATTCCTTGATTCAAATAGAACTTTAACATTCTATAATGTATTACGTAATTACATTTATCTTCCTGAGTTACCATTAATTTTTCTGTAGATTATCGGGTTTAATTCTTTTTTGATAATTTGATAATTCTTCATGCGTTACAGTTTTATGTTCGGGACAGTATGCTAGATTTCTAGATTTAAATTTAATGTTTTCAGGATATTCTAAATCTACAACAAAAAGTAACCAGTCTCTCAATCATCCGAAATATCTTTCTTCCAATCAAATTTATCATTATTTTCATACTGTAAAACTTCAATTACTTCAAATACTCCATAAGGCTGAGGTTCCATCATTGCCCAACCATATATATTATTTCCATCTTTATATAATAACTTATATCCAGGGTTATCATTTACATTGAACTATCTATCACCTAATACACCTGAAACTCCTCATCTTATAGATTTTTCAAATAACAATAATTGGTCTAAATTTGTTAACAAATCCATTTTTATATCTGTAAATTTTAAACCACGATCCCAAGTTAAACCTGGACTAGAATAACAATGACATGGATCAATATTAAAATATTTTAGATTTACATCTCTAAACCTTTCAAATATATCAGTTAATAAAAATACATCTGATTTTAAATATAAATCTACTAATTGTCCATGATTTTCCATTCCGAAATGATTCCAAATATTCAATGTTCTATTATAGACTTCATATTTAACATATTCATTTTTCATCATAGAATTGTTCTTTTAATAATTCAGTTATATTAAAATCCTTATGCGATTCATAGATCTATATGGAATTGCGCCTTTATATCTCATTGATTGAAAATCATCATTATTTGGATAGTGATGCTTTAATATTTTTAATTCATCATCAACTAATGATTTTGATAAATTAACTAATGAAGTACTTAAAAATTTATATGAGTCTATAAATCTTAGACACCCGAATTGGAAAGATATATAATTCTCAGATGTTTAAGCTAACATTTTAAATTTATAAGTTGTTATTTTATCTTTTGATCTATTTGAATTTAATCTTTCTATTTCATTATTGATTTCTTTTATTATATAACAGAACTGTTTTATGAATAAATGTGCATCATATCCTGATAAATTATGAAATATTACTGGAACAAAATTGATTTTCATAGCTTATAAGTTACAATTCTCATGCACTGCACCTCTAAACTTTCCATTCAAATGATCATGATCTCTAACTTTTTTATCTTTAAAATTAAATATCTTTTCACAATAATAACATTTATGAGCAAACACATTTCTTCTTTATCTTCTTCTGTCATAATTATTTCTTTATTTGTATCATTTTCATTTCTATAATGATAATATTCACTTTCAATTAGTTATAGATAATCAGATTTTTATATATAATCTAAAAGCTGCAGCACTTTGATGAATCTTTTTAATTTTATTTGTTATTAGAGGATCTGAATAATCAATTATATCATTTTCAGAATTCAATTTATTTCTTTTATAATATATTTCTTTTCTATCTTGATCAGTTATTTCTTTATTGAGTGACTCAGTCACAATATATTACAAATGGCACTTTATTCTTGTAATCGTATTTTTTGAATTCTAATATTTTATCCTTTTCATTTGGTAAAACTATTTTACAATAATCATGATTTTCACATAATTGCTTATGATTTAATAATGCACTTTCTGTTCTGAATTTAGTTATACATTTTCTACATAGATATATTTTAATATCAAAATCATTTTCTGATTTGAAAAATAAATCAATACGTTTTATCCACATATAATGATTCTCATATTATGATATATCTATAACATCATTTGAATCATAATCTTTTGATAAATACAAAGGTTCTAATGTAAAATGTTTAATATTGTTACCTTATGTTTTTGGTAATTTGATTAAATGAAAAACATTTATCTCTTGTCATCATTGTTATTATCTCTTTCTATTTTTGGGATATTTCTAATTCTAACAGGATAACTGTCTATATTATAATTATTTTCAAATGGTTTATAATGTGTTTATCTAAAACTATGTTGTTTATAATCTTCAACTGGGTGTATGCAGCTTATAATTGTCCATAGAAAACATTTATCATCAAAATTGTGTACATTTATTACAGCATTAGTTTTATGGTAATTTGATATAACTTGATCCATTTATATTATCATCTTTATAATATGATAAATTATTTTCATCAATTGGTTTTGATTTAGTTAACTTATTATATTTTGTGTTATAAACATGTAAAGTCATAAATATTAATTCATCAAATATTAAACCCGATCCTTCAAAATATTTCTCTTCTATTTTGTTTTTTATTTCATTATAACATTGATCTAATCTATCATCTATATGCTGTTTTGAAATGATATGTTGTGAATGGGAATTTATATTATATATTGGTTTATCTTCAGATTTTAAAAATTTAACTTAAGAAGATATACTAACTTCAGGGTATTCAACTTCAGTAATTATTTTTATAATATTTTTCATATTTTCTAAATGCTTTTTATTTTCTTCTAATGTTTTGCCTTTATGAAATTTAAACTCAATAGCAGCTGGAACAATATCACGGTCAAATATTGGTTATTTCTATTTCTTTTTTATTATCTAATGAATTTATATAATTTCTTACATCTTCCATGTATGGTCTTTTATTGTTTAATTTATTTTTTATTCTTTTTATTGTCTTCTGTTTCTTATCATCATCTTTATCAAATATTCTGTACCTAAAATATCATTATTGATATTTGTAATATGACTTTTAGATTTTAAATGTTATTCATAATATCTTTTTTCACTGAATGATTGATTACATCATATTTGTATGTTTCTTTTTCATTCTTCAATTCCTCTAATTTATTTTCTAATATATCATCTCTATATTCTAAGTTTAATCTATCTTCTAAGTGAGATTTAGTTTTATTATGTCTTGCTTTTTGAGATTTATCTAAACTTATTTTACATGTTGGACCGTAGTACTTCTTGTTTGCTTCCATTTTAATACCAAATTTTTTATTAAAATTGAACATAACACTTACCTCTCAACGCGTCCCGCCACGTATGAGTATCCCAGAAACACCCGCCTATTTATACTACTCAACAGTGGGGGATCCCCAGCTGCGTGTTGAGACTTGTAAATTATGAGGCTTGTGATTGGCTAGAGTAATAGGGGATAAGTTGTTTGAAGTCAAAGGTTGAAAGGTCGGAAAATAAATTCGAGTGTGCGAGCTCCATATCAGCCATGAAGTATCCCAATTCCGAAGAAGTACGCATTATCCTAGCACACGGCATCGATTCAGCACCTGAATGAATCAACATACTTGCTAAAATTAGGGATGCACCGAAAAGTACGTGTTTCTACATCCAATTAGTTTTTCAAATCCTATTAAGTAGATAGCATTTCTATAGATAGTTTTGTATTCTACAGGCCAACCCACATAGCAGCCACTGAACAACAGTGCGAATGAAAAACACAACAGCGATAAAGTGCCTGGTTAAAGCTACATACCAGTTGACAAGTATCCAACATCCGAAATAGTACGTATCATCCTGAAATGATTATTTTCAAAGATTTGCATCGCAAGTCTATAGGTAAATTTGATTTTTACAGGACATCACACATAGGAGGCATTGGACCACAGTAGGCCTACGAATATTGTCAGTACAGTGTTGAAGAAGATTCCATAGGACGAGGGAAAGCTGAAGAACGTCCTAGCCGCCACTGAACACATCAATCTTAAAGTTACGTTGATGTAAGTAATTAGAATATGTGGCTTTCAGGCCAGAGGACGAGAGGACGAGACACCACTCATCACCACAAGTAATTTTTTTCCTAACACTCATCACCACAAGTAATTTTTTTTCCTAATAAATGGGAGATAGAAAAGCATTCTTAGCAACAATAAATAACAGAATAAAACCAGCAAAAAAACAATTTGAAATAAAAAAGTTAGTTGATGTTACAAAAGAAATTGAACATAAGATATTGAAATTAGAAAAGATAAAAACTAAATATGGAGAGAAAGTATCAGCTAATTTAAGCTACTGTAATGTTAGTACATCGCGAGAATTTAAAGTGTTTTTACCCGATAAATGGGTTTCATTGAGTACATCATGATTTAGAAATTGTTGATTAAATTTAAAAAAAAATAAATTAATAGAAATAATGAATATCTAGAATCCGAAATGACTTATCTGGACAATTTAATTGCTCCACATAGATGGTGCCATAAACAGCACCCACACAGTGATAGACAAAAGTAGTGAGATATTCAATTAATTAAAAAAAATTATTTTTTTTGCTTTTTTTCTAAAATATTAATCCATTTTTTTTATTATCAATTTTGGAATTTCAGAAGTACTTTCAATTTTGATAGCAGTTGGTTCAGAATTACTAATATCATGAATTTTATTTGATTTCTTATACCAATTACACCCAATCAAAATGAATACAATTACAAATCCAACTGTAAAATATAGATATTTATCAAATATTCTACTATCAGAAGGAGTAGAAATAACAATATTTTCACCATTTTTATTAACATTTTTATTACTTATTTTTTCTTTTACAGCTTTTTTATATTCTTGTGATTTAATTCCTAATTGTCGAGACCATTCAATTTGTTTCTGAGTTCTCGGTTTTTTCTTCACAGTTAATTCCTTCACTTCTTTCACTTCGCTCATTTATTATAGAAATATTTTTACTTTCAATATTTGAAAATGTTATAACCCCGGTTGATAATAATGTCATAAATCCACCTAATTGAAATGATAAATATCCAATCCACTTATTTAATTCAGTCATAACTAAATAATCATTTTTTAAATCGGAATATAATCTATTTTCATCTTCAATTGGTAGTATATAATTACATAATTTACTATAACCTTTTACTACATTTTCTGATATCGCGTCATTGATTTTAGCTGTTCTCGCGGCTTCATAAATCTTAAATAATCTAATTATTTCATCTGATTTCATTGTGTCTAATTCATTATAAGTTAAATTTTTACCAACAAAATTTTTTACATTTTCCAGATGCTATTAATATTTCTAATTGATGTTTACAATAAAGATAATATTTATAATTATTATTTGTTGTAACAATATTTAAAGCACCATCATCTGGAGTTAATTTTGTTTCTGTTATTCCTAAATCATCTAAAGTTTTTTCAATTGGAACATCACCATTTTTAGATTTTATTTTCTTTTCACCTCCCATTTATATAACAAAAAAATTAATTGTGTGATGTTGCAACTAGAATTCAACTAGAATGTAACTAGAATTCAACTAGATTAACAAGCTAGTTGAAATATTGTTGTTTTTTGTTTATTTCTTGTTAAATCTAGTTGATTTTTGTTTCAACTACTAACAACTAGAATTCAACTAGAATATAACTAGAATTAAACTAGATTAACAAGCTAGTTAAAATATTGTTAAATCTAGTTGATTTTTGTTACAACTACCAATAACTAGAATTCAACTAGAATTCAATTAGATTAACAAGCTAGTTGAATTTAAATAAATTCATATTTAAATGGGTGTTGTAATCTAAATAGTAATTTTGATCTTTTAATATTTTTCAACTTATCCATATATTCATTATGTAAATCATGTGGAATAATATCATTTTCCTCAAGTGCATTTTTCATCGATTTTCTATCTTTATTGTAGAATAAAACTAGAAATCTAATGTTTTCTCTAAAATCTTTAATAATTTAATTATATTTTTGATTTAAAACCCAAGTTGTTATCCCAAAATGTCTTCCAGAGAAAGCTAAATAACATAACTCGCTTTCTCTAATTTTAGAATCATGTAAATTTGCGCAATCATCTATGATAAATAATGTATTTGATCCTTTATAAATATCAATTGCTATTTTTATACAATTATCTAAATTTTCTTTTACTGTTTTAGGATCTAATATAATAAATTTATTATTTCTAGTAATATTTCTATCATAAGTTTGATTAAATTCATATGTTGGACAAAATAATACTATATTATCAAAATAGTTTTCATAAACAGTTTCTAATAAATTTAATATAAAATAAGTTTTTCCACAATTTGTTACACCAGAAATTAACATATTATGAGGCTCAAATATGAATAATTCCTTATTCATTTATATATTTTTAATTTTACTTGATAATATCCATTCATTGAATTTATCTGGCCATCCAACCCATTTTACTAAAGAATATTTTTTTCTTTTAACAGTTTTTGTTTTTAGTACTTTTTCAATTTTATATTCTTGTTCTAGATTTTCAGTAGTTAAACTTAATTCTTCTTCATAAAAATATCCATCAACTTCTTCACCATCTAAATCTTCTAATTTATAGACATATGGTTTTGTTGTTATTACCTTTTTTATTTTATATATTTCTCTAGTAAAATTTCGATCGTATCCTTTGTCAAATATCTTTTTATACTTAGAAATTCTAACATTTTGACCAACTTTAAATTTAGGTTCACCAAAATCATCAACAAGAAATGCTCCATATAAATTATTCCAAACAATTTCAGCATTTTCAGGTTTTCTAGCATCAATAGGTTTCATTCCAATAGAAGAATGATAAGAATTATTATATCCTTCTATAAATTTTGGTAAAACATCAATCCATTTATAAGTATTATTTGCTGTGAAATATTTTGACATTCTTGTTCTCAATGTTCTATTAAATCGTTCAACAACTGCTGCTTTTTTATCTGATTTTGTTGAAAAATATTTAATATTATGAAAATCTAAAAGTCCATGAACTAATGAATTATCAAATTCTTTTCCATCATCAAATTGAATTTTTTCTGGTTTTAGTTTACCACCTGAAAGAAATTTTCTTAAAACATTTGATGTTTGTACAGCATCTTTTCTATAAAGTGGGAAACTCCATACATAACGACTAAAAATATCAATTATATTCAATAACCACCAATAATCATCATTATCTTTCTTAACATTTTTCATATCAATTAAATCTCCTTGCCACTGTTGATCTACATAACTTACCATAGTTTTACGAGTTTTATATTTTCTAACAATTTTTTTATGTGTTGTATATGTTGGTTGTTCTAACATAAATTCATTTATATCTTTATATTTAACTAAATTTTGTGGGATTATCTTATCTAATTTATCTTGTTTTACTTTACGCCATATATTTTTAGTAGAAGAATAAGCAACCGAACTCTCAGGGTTGTAATATAAATTTCTTAAATATTGTTCTTTAGTATTAGGAGTTTTTTTACCACTCATTTATATATCCTTAATTTTAACTTTATATTTCTAATATTGAATACTATCTAATTGTGAATTTACAATATTTAATTGTGCGTCAGATATAATATAAATGTGCATTTTAAAATTTTTGATTCCTTTATTCTTTTTCATGAATAATTGTATTCCATCGTTAGTGTTCTGTAGTTTTTTTCCAGAACCATGTAATAAGTTATCTTCAGTTGTTCTAAAATCTAACCATAATGCATATTTATTACCGGTATAATAATCAATTTGATTAATGTTACAATTTTCAGATGATTTCACTTTTTCATTCATAAAATGTTTTCTAATTTCTGGCCATTGATCAATCATTCTCATTCCTTGACAAAATATTTTATTCGCTATTCCTTCGATAGTTATTTCTACTTTTGTTATTTCAGGATTATAATAATTATCAACATTTATTGCACCATTAGAATATGTTGCAATAGTAAAAAATATTAATATACCTTTAATAGATCTTCTAGGAAAGTTAATATTCTCATTAATTATTTCATCATTTGCATTAATAGTTACAGTTTTAAATTTATCAATATAATCATATAATAATGAAAATCCTTGATTGTATTGAGTTTGAATTGTGCTAGCAATATTTTCATTAGTTATTGTGTTATATTCTAAACATATATTCGATAATTTATAACTCATATCTTTAACAACGCTAGATAAAAAATTTCATTTACAGGAGCAAATGTTATCTCAAATATAATATCTTCTTGAATTGCGTATTTATATAAAGGTGCATTATTATTTATCAATTCAAAGTCTAATGGAATTTTATATTTGCTTCCATAAATCTTTTTAATCAAATTATCTGTGGCACGAGTTACTACTGCATTATTGGCTTCAGATCTTAATTTATTATGGTTTTCCGATTGGATGCCTTGAAATATCATATTATTTCTATTTTCTTTAGTTAACCATAAATCTTTATAATGCATAAATAAATTATAATCATCTAATGAGAAAACTGTTTCTGGACCAATCTTTATAGTTAACTTTTTAATCAAATATCTTCCAACATTATCAACAACATAATTGTTATCATGGCCAGTTACTTTTATATCGGCTGATAAATAAATACTGTTTGGAACATAAAAAGTATTTTGTGTTAATCGAGGGATTCTAACATATAAAGTTTCATCGGGATTAATATTTGAAGGGTTATGAGTAATTATATGATGTGATCTTTCTGCTTTAATAGCATTAGATATTCTATGATTCTTCGAAGGACTTATATAACTCCCACTCATTTATTTAACAAAAAATTAATTATTTATTTTTTGATATCATGGTTTACTTGATATTTTTTGATATCATATTTACTAAACCAAAAATAATAGCACTTACAACTGTAATTAAAAATAAAATAATATGTTCAGCAGCAAAGTTAATAATGTTTCCTGTAGATTTCAATATAAAACCAACAATTGAAGCAATAACTCCTGGTAAAGCTGCAGCAGATTTCTTTGATAGTTCCCATAAATATTTTGCTAATTTCTTTAAACCATCCTTAACTTTATCTTGTATAGAATTATTACCTGGAGGTTTATCTGGTTTGTTAGGAGTGGGAGTAGGAGTAGATTTCAAAGCATTTGATATAGCTAAACCTATTGTTGTAAATAACATAGTAACAGATGTTAGAATTGAAAGAATTGTTATTCCTTCTAATTTAAATAATAATTTTATTCTGTCTTTCAATGATATTTTAGAATCTGGTTTTATCAACAAATCTTTAAAAATAACTTTTAATCTATTAATATTATAATCATATGATTTTAACAATAATTTAATTTCTTCTTTTTGTAATTCTATGTTATATTCTAAATCATCTTTTTCTTTTTCTAAACGTAATTCTTTTTGCCTATATTCTATTTCATCAATTACTTGATGATCTAAATCAGACTTTAGTTGTTCTATTTCTTTATTTTTATCAGTTAATTCTTTTTCTAAAGTTCTAATTTTAAAATCTCTTATACTTTTATTATGTGCAATTTTATCAGATGCAAGTCTTATACTAATAATTTCTCTAATTGCTTTATCAGAAAATATATTTAAATCTTTTAATTGTTGATTTGTTGCATCAAGTAATCCATTTGGTAAAAGTTTTACAGTTTGAACTTTATTTGATTTAAGTTTACTATTTTTGGAAGTTATATTCTGTTCAGAAGTTGTTTCTGTTTCTAAATTTTCATTAATTAACTTAAAAAATTTAGCATTTCTTTGTTTAAATTCTTTTATATTATAATCTCTTTCTTCTTGTGTAACATCAATTATAGCATCATTTTTTATTTTCTTAATTCTAGATTGTTCTAATAAATTAAAAGTTGATTGTGTTATTATTTTGTCACTATTTTTAAGATTTGAAATCTTAAAATAATAGTCGCCTTTCAATTTCCAATAATATTCACCATTTAAAAATTTTAAATCTTCTACTAAATGATCCATACCTTTATTTGTTATATTGAAACCAGATTTTTCTAATATTGGTTTAAATTTATGAATAATTTCATTATAATTGTATTCTTTTTCTGTTATTTCTGGTACTTCATTTTCAATACTTATCTTTGAACGTGCTTTGTCAATAAATTGGGGTGTAGTTAAATTAGAATATATATGCTGATTCATTACCATCATTAAAACTTGTTTCATCAAAATCAGGTGGTTGTTCATCAGTTATACCAGGTTCATCAAAAGGATCCATTCCAATATCTTCTACACCTTCTACATCCATTTATATGATAAAAAAATTAAAATTTAAAATATAATATTCCTCCGATTACAATTCCTATACAAGTTATAGCTAATTTAGTATTTTCATGGGATTTATTATCATCATTTAGTTTAATTATATCATGTTGAATTTTATTAGTTTTTATATTTTCTGTAGTATTGTAATCTTTTATTTTAGAATCATTAACCAATTTAATATTCTTAGTTTTAGTTTCTGTTGATTGAATATGTTTTTTATTTTTTTCACCTTCCATTTATTTTGGAGCAGTAATAATCTTTTTATTTATATCATTCAATCCAAATGAATTATTTATTGTTGCAGTTTTAATTAGATTATTATAACCAATTATATTTCCCATCTTCAATACTAAATCATTAGAAATAATTAATAGATTAGAGCCTATACAATAATTAAGTCTTACATGAGATTTATCTAAATAATTTTGATATCTTATAATGTTTTCTGGAATCGATCTATTTTTATCATTATGAATTGAATCTTCAAATAAAACTTTAAACTGTTTCTGCGCATCGAATGAAGTGTTATCATTTCCAATTATTGGGGATCTTGTTTCAACTTGAGCGCCTAAAATACATATCAAATAAATTCTAATAGATTGATTTATTCTTTGTATACCTGATTTTGTAAAACCTTCACCATTTTCTAAAATGAAATTAACCCAACCATTATTATTATCAATTTTATAATTATGATAAGCTGAAATTCTATGCATATAATCAATTCTTTTTATTTCATACTCTTCACCAACACCTTGCAATTTACCATGCGCTCTGAAATCGGAATTAATATTTATATTAAATTCATTACATATTTTATAAAACTTGGATATATTAATATTATTATCCAATTCTTTAAAATATTTAGACTCGGGTAAAGGACATTCTAATTCATTTAATATTATTCTGATTTGAAAATATGTGTGAAATCTAAATATTGTGTGAATTAATTTTAAATCAGAATACTTCAAATTTTTATCTAAGTTATTTAAATGATCATTCCAACTAATTCCACATCCTGTTGTTGCACAATAAACAGCAAAATTTAATTGATTCTGCCAATATTTCATATTAGATTTTACTTTATATATATGATATTCATCTCGAGTAAAAGTAACTTCATATGTATTAAATATATTTTCCATTTTAGAAATAAAAAACTGTGATTCATTAACATAAATTTCTAAATTAGTTAATGAATTTAAAACTATATTTTTATATGTAATATTTTTCTGAAAATCTATTGCTGGAATATTATATTTAATTGATTTATTATATTGGAAAGCTTTTGGAAACCCCATTTATATAACTAAAAAATTAATAATTTATTAATTCTTTTAATAATTTATCTTGTTCTTCAACTGTTATATGACCATTTAAACTTATTATATAATCTAGTGTGTTCTTTAATTTATTAATTTCTTTTATATTAGTTTTAATTTTTTCTTTATTACTTTTTATATTTAATTTTGAACTTATACCAGTTAAAACACTTGAACTTAATCCTAACACACCAATTGATATAGCTAAAGGTGTTAATGGACTGAATATTGCTAGAAATGTTATTACAGAACTAATTGTAACCGAACCACTTATAATCAAATAATATATAATTTTACTTTTTAAATATTTTTTCTTTTTTATCTTTAAGTCACTTTCAAATTCTAATATTTGTTTTTCGAAATATGTTTTTAATTTAGTTTTATTTATATCATGAGGAATAATATCAATACTATCAACTTTATCTTCCATTTATTTAGAATAAAAATTACTAATTAGTAAACTTATAAGCAACAAATATAACAATAACAGTTCCACCTAAAATCCAAATTATTTCATATTTCTGTTGTTCTTTACTCGGGGTATAATAATCTGATAATTTAGGTTTGTATAGATGTAATTTTTCTTTATTTGTTACTGCGTTATATAAACTCATTGCATCATCAACTGATTGAAAATCTCTATGTGAAATCTTCTGATCATATAATTCTTTATTGATGTAATCCATATAGTTTTGTCTCTTTTCTCTATATTCTTCTGCAGCTTTATTGTATTTCTCTAACGCTAAGTTATGTCTTCTTTGTTCTCCTAATGAACTATTTTTATTGCCGATCCTATAATAGTTATAATTGCAGAAGCCATTTATTTAACAAAAAAATTATGTATTTATATGGGAGGAATATATTTTTGTTTTTCCAAGTAATCAATAGTTAAATTAGATAAAGTAACTGCTAATGTTAATTTTAAAATATCATTTATATCAAATCTATCAACATTAACACTTCCCATTTTGAATACTTTTTTTAATACCATTGAATAACCAACAGTTCCAACTGATAGTAATGCGCCATTATATAATCCAGTTATTATCCACTTATTATCACTCATTTATTTATCAAAAAAATTACTATCATCAAAATATTTAGTTAACTTATTTATGATTAATTCAACATTTATTTCATTACTAGTTTTATGATTATCATATATTTCGGTTAATATGTTTTTAATATCATCGATGATAAAATCTTCATCTAATTCATAAAATCTTAAAGATTCTCTAATTAAATTAGTAATCTTTTCTACATTTAAAATTTCTTTATCTATTGTTGTTTCATACTCAAATGTTGTTTCATTAGAAAATGTAATATTTTTGATATGTGTTATTACATCATTAATGTTAAATTTCATTTCTTTCTCACGTTTAAAATCAAATCCAAAACATATACTCGGTCCAACAGTTATATTCATTTATAAAGGTGAAAAATTACTCTTTACATCTTATAACTAATTCATAAATTACAGGAAAGTTATTCAAATCAATTAAATAACCATTATGATTTCTTATTTCTAATTTAAAATTATTGAAATGTGGAATACAAGGTTTGAAATCACATTCGGTTAAATTATAATTTATTTGCGTTCCAAATTGTTTGACATTTTTTAATGGTAAAATATTTAATAAACCAGAATTACAAATTGTATCTTTAGTTGCTTCAAATGTTTTTGTAGGATCGATTAAATTGCAATAAATATAAAAGTGTGTAAAAGGTATTATATTTGAGTTACCTTCTGCGTATGCTGTAACGGTATCTGGTGCAATTCCTAACAGTTTAGCTAAAGGTTTTCTTATTGTAAATTTAAATTGTTCGTCATTAGCTAACCTAATCTTTATTTTATTAGAACTAGCACTTTTTAAAATTCTAATACTAAATCCGGAATCACTTCCTAATTTAGCTCGAGCTTTTCTATTAATTTCTTGTGTTAATGTATCTAAATTATATAATCCTGGTTTTAAATATATAAAAAACCATTTATTCCTTTTTTTGTAAAAGATTGAAAAAATTAAATGTTCTAGACTTTTATCCGATATATTATAAAAAGAATTACATAAACTTATATTAACTAATTTTAAATCTACACAATTCTTGAATTCTCTATCTAATTGTACTAGTAAATTATGAGATTTATAATTTGTAAGTTTTCTAGAATCAACAAATATTCTGTATTCTTTTAATTCTACCATTATTTATAACATAAAAAAATTACCGCTCATCACTAAAAATTAATTTTAATAAAATTTTTCCTTAATAAATGGATGAGAAGATAGCATGCGAAATTTGTGGTGAACTTCTAAGAAAAAGTAATAAGGCTCGACATATGAAAAAACATGATGAAAATTATAAACCCCCTAAAATAAACTGTCCAAAATGTAATAAATTATTCTCAAGAAATTATGTTAAAAAACATTCAGAGAAGTGTAGAATTAATGGTGCAACGGCTAATGTTGATAGTAATTCTGCTGAAGTTGAACCTGAAGTTATTTGGAAAAGACCTTTCTTATTCTAGGATAATATAAAAGATCATTTCTGTGAGCCTTGTCAAGTAAAATATAACCCTGAAAATATAGAAGATTGGGAGAATCATCAATTTCGTAAAGCACATATAGATAAAATTTCTAATAAATTTGAAACTGAATTCAATGAAAGAAAAAATAATTTATTAGAAAAAATAAAATATGAGAAAACGTTACCAGATAATGAAGAAACAGTTGAAAAGTTAGAAAAACAATATAATGAATTAACAAGAAAAACATATTATTGTAAATATTGTAAATTGATTATTACAACAAGTAATTCAAATCTACATAATAGAACAATAAAACATAAAGAAAACGTAAGAAAATACCAAGAGCTTAATGAAGATCTATTACCAATAAATTATAAACGAAAATGCCCACAATGTAGTTATGCGACCTTAAGACAAGAAGGTACTGTGTTATTTTGTGTTGAATGTGGATGGCAAAAGAATTTATGGGGTGAAGAAAAAACTAGAGATTTTCTCATAGAACCAAAATTAAATTATCTAGATGAAATTTTTAAAATATTTTCTATAGAAGATCATACACCAGAATATATGCAATATAAGCCAATAGTGATTTCGAGTTTGATGATATAGATCCATTTTAATAACCATAAGGTAATGTTTTTATACCATCATCTGAAATATGCCTTTTATCATCAAATGGATTTAAACTAGTTTTTTCAACTTCATTAATGTACATCTCATGATCTTCTGATCTTAAACAATTCATCTTGTGTTTCATTACAATTGATTTATATAAACACTTTATATAATCTTGAAATTCTATATGTTTATCAACCACATGTTTTGTTATTCCTTTTAACTTTTTAGCTTCATGATCTTTTGTTCTATAACTATACATTTTACTTCTTATCCCAACAAATTCAATCATTTCATCACCTCCTAATTCATCTTTAAATTTACCAGGAATCTTTTTATTATCATTGCTAAATAGTTCATGATCTTTAGGATAATTGCTAAAATCAAAATAATGTTTTAATGTTTTTAAGTCTTTTGTTATATCATTTGTCTTGATTTTTAGTATGTACGCATCCGTATTTTTTTGGATTAATGGGAACCCAGAATTGAATGTTCCATCATCTGTTGATAAATCATAAACATAGTCAGTAGGGTTATATATTTCAAATAAATCTTTAATTTCTTCTATTAATTCTTTTTCTACATGCCTTAAATTAAAACAATTTGGTTTAGATTTAATTAATTCTATATTCATATTAAATCCTAATGAACTACATAACACATTTAACCCACTTATTGCACATTTTCCTTTCTGTGCAAAGGTTATCGTTTTATCCCTTATAAATTTTTTAGTACCATCGGCTGCGTAGAACCCAATGAAGAACCATTTTCTAAGATTATATTCTGAATTTAATATATAATCTGGTACTATTTTTTCTTTAGTTGAAGTATTACTTTTCACTATTGCATGAATATAGAATTCATCATTATATTTTATAGCAAAATCTTTAGGATTATTTACAAGTATTCTATAAACTGCTGATGATTTCATAACATCCATGATTTTAAAAGTTTTATGTGAATAAACTTCTTCACAGAATTTCTTAATTCTTTCTAATAATTTTAAGTCTTGATTGCATAAATACCAACAATATTTATTACCCCAAACATATTTATACACACCTGCTGAACCATCACCCATGAAAAATCCTTTGATAAAATATTCTTTTTCTTCTAATGTTTCAGGTTCTATATTATAAATATTATCAATTATTTCATCAAATGACATATGATTCATTCTTGGGAAAAATCTTTTATGTAATAATTCATCTCCAATTTTTATATCGGTTGGTTTTATTTCATCACCATTTCGTTTAATTATACTGTGGTCTTCAGTAACATCTACAAACCCTAATTTAGTTCTAACTCTATAGATTTTCTTATTTGTTTTATGCCTAATAATATTCTTTAATTTTTTCCATCCATTTCTTGTCCAAACATCCATTAATCCATTTATTTGTATTAATTCTTTTTCACCATATGAAATATAACATTCATTTTGTTTTGGAATTATTTCTGAAATTCTTCTTACTAATATTTTATTATTACATTTTAATAATATTGGGGTGTCGGCCGTTACAGAATCGAAGTACAGAATTTCTATATGTTTTTCCCCAAACAATGGTTGTAATACATTGTAATAAAAATCATACATTAATAATTTTGATATTTCTAAAACTGTTGAACCAATGAAAATGGGTTTATTAAATTTCATTGACGTTCTTTTTAATTTTACTGCTGTTAAATAATCTTCAAATCTTTTATTTCCTAAATGTCTAGGACTTGATTGTAGGTGTCTCAATCGTTCAGAATTATTTACTAATTCAATATCATTTCTATTTCTAATATTTTCACATGTTTTACCATAAAAACTATTGTTCATTAATTTGAAGAAATCTTTTTCAAAATCTGTTTTTGATATGGTTCTCTGTTGAGTATTGAAATCTATATATTTTTCTAACCACTTCGATTGATTAAATTCAATATATCTATGTACTTTCTTTAATTTCATTCCTTGTTTTAGATAAAATTTTAACATTCTATAATGAACAATATAATTGTATTTATTATTTTGAGTAAGTATTAATTTTTCTGTAAAAACATGATCTTTCGGTTTTATTTTCTTCTGGTATTCACTTAAATAACTATCATCTACAGTTAAATGTTCTGGGCAATAAGGTAAGTTTCTTGTTTTAAACTTTATATTTTCAGGATATTCTAAATCAACTACAAAGAAATAACCAATTGGTGCTTCATCTTCTAAACTCATAATTGCGATTTCGCAATTAGTTTTATCATCATTTTCAACTTCTATTAATATAAAATTTTTATATGGTTGAGGTTGCATCATTGCCCAACCATATAAATTATTGGCATCAATATATAATAATTTATATTCATCATTTGCTTTAAAATACCTATCTCCCATAACACCACTAATTCCACCTCTAATTGATTTTTCAAATAATAAAACCATATCTGGTTCTTTTAATAAATCTAATTCTACATTTGTATATTTTAAACCACATTGCCAGGTTAAACCAGGACTAGAATAACAATAACAAGGATCAACATTAAAATGATTCAAATTAACTTCTCTAAATTTTTCAAATATGTCAGCCAATATCATAACATCTGATTTTAAATATAAATCAACTAATTCGCCATGATTTTTCATCTTAAAATGGTTCTAAATATTTAATGTTCTATTAAACACTTCGTCTTTCACATACTCCTCTTTTAATTTATTATAAAATTGATCTTTTAATAATTCTGTTACATTAAAATCATTATGTGTTTTATAAAATGAATAAGGAATTGCGCCTTTATATCTCAATAATTTAAAATCTTGTTCATTTGGATAATAATATCGAGTTATAACAAAATCATTATCAACTAAACTTTTTGATAAATTATCTAATGAACTTGCTAGAAATCTATAAGAATCTAAAAATCTAATGCAACCAAATTGAAATGAAATATAATTTTCAGATGTTTTAGCTAATAGTTTAAAATCATATTTTCTTACATTTACACCATTCATAGCATTATATTCTTCTATTTCTTGATTAATTGCACCCAATTTTCCCGATAATTGTTTTATAAATAGATGGGTATCATATCCTGATAAATTATGAAATAATATTGGTACGAAATTTACTTTTTTAGCTTGTAAATTACAATCTTCATGAGCAGCTCCACGATATTTTGAATTTAAATGATTATGATCTCTAACTCTTTTATCAAATGAATAAAAACGTTTTTCACAATAACAACAATGAGTTGCATAATTAAAATCAATTTCATCTTCTTTTGTCATAACTATTCTTTTATTTTTGTTTAATAATTTTACAAAATCACTTTCTAATTCAATCATTTTATCACAAAAATCATTAACTACATTTTCACCTCTAAAAGAAATATATTGACTTTCATATAATTCGGGATAATTTGATTTTATATAAATTCCATAAGCAGCAGCTCTTTGATGAACTTTTTTAATTGTATTTATAATTGGTGGGTCTTGTATTGTGTCTTCATTTAATTCATTTCCTTTATCCATTGATTTTAATAATTGCTTTTTGTTATATATTTCTTTTCTATCTTGATCAGTTAATTCTTTATTCAACGATTCAAAATCCCCATAAATTACAAATGGAACAATATTCTTAAATTTATGATTAGTAAATTTCAATTTATAATCTTTTTCTGTTGGCATTATTAATTTACAAAAATCTTTATTATCACATAATTCTTTATGTTTTAATAATGTATTCTCAGTCATAAATTTAGATAAACATTTTCTACATAGATAAATTTTACGATGATGATCACTTTCCGTTCTAAAGAATAAATCAATTTGTTTTAACCACATATAATGTTCATTTTCATCTTTTTTATAATATAACAAATCTATAGCATTTTCATCATCATAATATTCTGTTAAATATAAAGCTTCCAATGTATAATCTTTAATATTTTCACCTTTTGTCTTTGGTAATTGCATTAATTCGAATACATTTATTTTTAAATTATTAACTTTTTCTATTTTAGGAATCATTTTTATAGTTACTGGATATTGATCAATTTTATATAATGTTTCATATTTCCGATAATCTGTTATTCTACAAACATTTTCCTGTGTTGGATGTAAGCAACTAATAATTGACCATAGAAAACATTTATTATCTTCATTTTGAACATTTATTACTGCTTTTGTTGTAAATGGTAATTTAATATAAGATGATGCTTTAATATCCTTTTCTGTTGTAAAGTTTGAATCATTTTTAAACATTTTATTACTTTTTGATGTTTTATTCCTTTTTGTATTATAAACATTTAAATCTAAATATATAATTTCATTCAATGTTAAGCCAGAACCCTCAAAATATCTTTCTTCAATATGACGTTTAAATTCATTTAATATTTTTTCTAACTTCTCTTTTATTTGTGTTTTTGAAATTATTTCTTCAGAGAGTGTTTGAATATTATAATTCATTTTTTCTTCTGACTTTATAAAACTTACTTTCCCAGAGATACTAATTTTTGGATATTCAACATCTGTTATCAAATCTAGTATTATTTCTATTATTTCATTAAATTTACTATAATCTTCTATTGTTGTACCTTTAAAAAATCTAAATATAATAGCTGCAGGACCAATTTTACTATGTAATGTTTCTAAGATTTCAATTGTATCTTTTATTTCTGGTGAATCAATATAATTTCTAACATTTTCCATGTAAGGTTTATTTGAAATGGATTTAGTTTTTGAAGTTGATTCTTTTACTTGTTGAGGTTTATCATCAAAATAATCTATTCCTAAAACATTATTTCTCAAATTTTGATGGTGTTTTTCTGTTTCGAGATGTCTATTATAATTCCTTTTTGTTATAAATTCATCACAAACTTCACATTTTATTTCATTCACATTCATATTTTCTAATCGTTCTTTTCTTTCATTGGAATTTTCTGGAGTTTCAAAATCTATTACATTTTTTATATGATTTGCAGTTTTTTCATGTCGTGTTTTATTAGATGTATCGATGTATTTTTTACAATATTGACAATAATATTGATTTTTATTGACATTATTGTTTTCTAGTTGGTGTTCATTCTCCCCCATTTATTAGGAAAAAAAATTACTTGTGGTGATGAGTGTTAGGAAAAAAATTACTTGTGGTGATGAGTGGTGTCTCGTCCTCTGGCCTGAAAGCCACATATTCTAATTACTGATGTACATGTAAATTACAATGTATGATACCGAAAGACCAAACACGATTGCTTTAATATTCACAATATTTGACGAAATGAATGAGTGAAGTCACTTATGAATATCTTTTGGCTGATATATAAGATGTATATTAGTCGGTTATTATATTAACGATTTTTTAAGTATGTAAAAGCAAGGTTAATTCAATATTTTATGTAATATGTGAAAATTTTCTGAAGTTTGAAATTTTTCGAATGTAGATATTTCCGGGCCTCATATCACTATTGATTAACTAACAATCAAGAAATAGATCGGTCAATTTACTAATTACGGCAACTAATCGCTTTGATATTAGCAAACATTCGATATCTTGTAATGTTTGATGAGAAATTCTTCCGGTGTAGCTATTTCAGGGCCCTATAAACAAGTAGGCTGGTTTTACTTGTAAAAGTATGTCAATATATAAACCTTACCGTCGGTGTATAGGTTTTTTGACGCCTTATAAAAAGATTACCATATGAAACCTAAACAATGTTAACCATTCAGCGTCATTTTACAAACGACAGCCGTAAATCGATGTACAAAACATCACAGGTCTATGTGCACACATACAAGCTATTTGGCAAAATATTATTGACTAAGATGTAGAATGGCTTCCTGTGATTATGTAATGACCTCTATTTGAACGTAGAAATGTTATAATGCATTGAATATCATTAGAAGACGTATTGTAATAGTAAAGGATGTAATATCAGAAGCGGCAGGCATAAATAGAAATGATAAGTAAATCGGATCATTCGGTTGAATGGCGGATGTATACACGATTAGGAAGTCTGATATAAAAATCAGACCCTGACATGGGGATGCTGGTGGAATGACGAAGCTATCTCCAATCTGTGTAGGGCCAGCGCGAATTTCATCAGCGCGACATACGGTCCATATAAAAATGTGTAAATATATAATTTCAATATTCAAATGTTTTAGAAAATATGTTCGATATTAGGGTTATGCGGGTTTCATGAGATTAGCAATGTAAACTAGCATAGCTGTCATATACGGCTCCGCATCCTCTGATGGCATGTGTATTAGGTGATAATTCAATTCAATTCTTTATTGATCCTTATTATATTGAAATTCCGGGATAAAATTCCCAAATTCAATAAAGTTACACATTTTAAAATAAGAAAATACAACATACAAGACACACGGGTAATTCATACGGAATAACATAAACAATTTATTTTAGATGACAATGTCTACTTCAACCCAGAATCAAGATAGGATATCGGGTGACAGCCAAACCGGACCCGCGGGACCGGGCCGGCTGGCTAGGCCACACGATATGCTTGAAGTCATGGTGAAGCAGACATCAGAAGAGGTATTTCATCAACCATGGAGGCAATGAAGTTGCATTGCCAATTTTCAATAAAAAAAATTAAACCACTAATCAGTACAGTCGAAGACCTGTATCATCATTCTACCCAATCGCCAAATCTCATAATTGCCCAAATTTCTTAAAACTTCGATTTCAAATTTGCAATTCCACATTAGATTATACCAGAAATTCTACATTTTTTCGCAGGCGTCAAATAATTTATCAAAATTAATTTTCTTGTTTACAAATAATTTATCGATACATTTATAAAGATGGAGGCACTGTACTTGGCAGAATGTATATCTATCAGTATATTCATGTGCTGCTTTTATGAATTTGTCCGTGGAAAGATGCATAAGATAGTGTCTGGAGCTGGATCGAGATCTGGTGTTATGTATGTGGGGAAAACTATGAACTACGAGTCTTAGAAACAGTGATTTGGTCTCAACACTTTGACAAGTCTAAAATAAACCAAAGCCCAAATTGATTTAGTTTACCTGTTTCGGTGAAGAATAATATTTATTATTTAACTGAAAATAGCACATACCGGGGGTGTTTACAAGGAGGATTGAGGATGAGTTCAGTTTTTATGTGAATATTTTTGTCGAATTTTTATCATTTTCTTTCATCTGTTTTGATCTGTCGGCTTCGGCCATGTTTGTGTTATCAAGTATTTTCAAAATGGCTGGGTCGTTTGTTACTGGGGGATGTTTCACAAGGAGGATTGAGGATGACTTCAGTTGTTATGTTAATATTTTCCTAATTTTCAACATTTTATTTTATTCATACTCAGTCCTCCTTGTCAAATGTCCCCAATTAATAAAACGAATCGACTTTACTAAAAATACTTAGCAAAACAAATGATTTGAAATCATCAAATTTTTGTACGATAACATTTGCCATTAAGGAGACACTGATCCGATGGCCGTCAATTTTTGTGCCGGTGCATATAGTAACTAATTACGTCGTTTTATTTTAGAATACATGTATCTATTAGTTAAAACAGGAGTGATGTGAATATTCCTGCCTCTTATTTCCGTCTTGTAGCCGCGTTCTAAACCCGCTGAAGTTGGTATATTAAACCCGCATGCACCATAAAAGAATGAAGCAGACAGTTTAGCAGTAGAGTTAGAATATTTTAGTACACCTACTTCATTGTGCCGATATGATCTAATTTCCACACAATAGTCGCCGCCCAAATCGTATTGTGGTAACGCTTGGTTAGAGCTTCATTCGAGAACCAGCCACCACGTATAGCGCACGTACACCAGTGAAGAAAGAGCCTGTATTGAGATATGATTACCCACCAAAGCCAAGTCAGAAAATTTCAACATATCTGGTAAGTTTTAGATTATAATTAAGATTAACGATCATGACATGTATTTAAATTCAGTGGATTCGTGAACTATCTTTCATTTCAAAGATTTTGTAGTTAGATTTTGTTGTATGTGTTTAGTACCATTCTTCAAAAACTGAATTAGTTTTGTATTCAAATCTTCTATGTCAGGCTTAATTTAATTTCTCAAGTTCAATTTATTTCATTCTTATAGTTGACATTTTCGTTCGGAAACCTTACAATCTTTAGTTTTCGTTTGTAGATACCCAAAACGCCCTAGTGATAGATATCTCGACAAGTCAGAATCATATTTTCGAAAACTTTTAGAATATAACGGTGAGTATTCAACATATTCATTGCTGTTAGTTTCTCCTATGTGTGAAGATTTCTTTTTTAGAATAATTTGCTTATGTTTTCTCAATCTGTCTTAGAATTGATAGCACACTGGAAACAAAATCGATTGAATAGTCAACATTAAAACATGGGATCTTTATTTAATCTGAATGGTTGAGTAAGTGTTCATTTTATATAAGAATGAATTAGAATCTTTCAACGATGAATAACAGTGAAAGAATGAATTGAGTTTTCTGATATCGTTTCGCTAGGGTATTCATCGTGTGTAGCAGGATCTGCAAGTGGTATAGCAGCAGCATCCTGTCAACATATAGGAGAGACTGCATCCGTCAAAACAGGAGCAGCACCAACCGTCAACATAGGAGCAGCAGCATCCATCAACATAGGAGAGGCAGCATCCGTCAACATAGGAGCAGCAACAGCAGCAGCACAATATGAAGCGGCATCAAAAGTTTAAAAAAAAGTAAGTTTAAATATAAGTTTTTCACCCCTAAGCTGAAAATACAGAACCGGAAACTGTCAAGGTTTTTCAGAGCTTCATTTTCCTGAGATAGTAACTAGAGAAAATATCGGCAAACTCTTCGGTACCGGGATTAAGTTCCACGGCGACGAGATACCACCAGGAGCTCCAGACATCCCAAACAGTGGTTCATATAGATCTTAATTTCTATTTCGATAGTCATTACAGCACTTTTTTGTAAACATTTTCAGTAAAAAATAATAAGCGCTTCGTTCGACTTCGAAAAAAAGACAAGTTTGTTTGGTCTTTTAAAACCTTGATTTCTTCCAGCAAAGGTTAATTCTACAGAGCTCATTGATGCGCAGTGCCGGTACATAGATTCACAAACTTGAACATAGATTCACAAACTTGAGCTGCAAGAGCAATATGAGCGACAGAATGCAACGGAGGAAAAATGAATCGCTTAATAAAAAAGATAAGTAGAGTTTATCACTAGGAGCTGTAAAGTATTTTGAATGCAGTCTGATATGTGTAAAATTGTAAGTGTAGAAGATTCACTCATTGTTTCGGTCTAACTAAGTTGTGACTGATGTACATGTAACACTGATTGTTTACACAGTCATTTCACTTATTCCTCCTCATTTGGAAGAATGTTTATTCTCTCATCTTCATTAGCAATAAGAATCATTTCCATCCATTTAACCGCGACATCGTGGCATTTCTACCTCTCTGATTCTAGTGTGGATTAGGAGTGGTTTCGAATAGGGAAGGGTACAGAGGAGCTCACACGTAGGGTTGAATAGGACAATGTGATAAGGTTCGGTCGAGTTGGATGGTGCAGGATGCGTTGGTGTGGTTTGGTTGGATGGTGACTTTGGTAGAACTGATCATGGGGTGAGTGGTGTATGTGGTAGTATAGGGTAGTGTAGTTCGGTAGATCTGCGATAAGAGATAGAAAGGCTGGTGTAAGGGCATTACAGAAGTGACGGTGGTAGGGTTCGGGTAGGAGGATTAGGTGGGGTATGGTAATAGGATAGAGTAGGACAGGATGTGATAGGGTAAGGTCTCTGGGTGGGGTAGGGTTGTCTGGTTGTGGTTTGGTTTGGAATCGGTTTATTTCTTGGAAGGGTACGCTTAGTACAATGTTTGATAGGCGTATTGCAATAGACAGTGTAAATGTCGGTAGGCATTGTAGGGCCAGGTGAAATGGGGCAGGTTAGAACGTGTTGAGCTTGAATGAACCGAACACTGATATATGATTAAAAAAGAAATCATGCAATGAGAAAAACATAGATCGTCGAAAAATTAAAGAGATGTTACCTAAGCATCCAAGACCTTACGATGGCAATGTTTTTGAAAGCCACACGATGCAATGAATTTTGATTTCAAATAGTTTAGTACCATCGTCAACCATTTCAATATCACGCGATGACTGGTATAGCGCGTATCTGGATATGCTCTTGGTCTCAATACTTTCATAACAGACCCGTAGCCGGGGATTTTGAAATTTTGAAAAGGAAAGTTGGCTACAAAAAGAGTTTGATATCAACTACCCAGAGTCTGATAACAACAGTAATAGGGGTTTAGTTGTTCTATACCAAAGGTCGAAAGGTCGAGGTCGATAAATTTTCCAAATGTGAAAATAACAAGAATTTCTACTTGAGTTAGTCGCGTACACTCCTAATTCAAGTAGAAATTATTATTATTTTAACATTTGGAAAATTTATCAACCTCGACCTTTCGACCTTTGATATAGAACAACTAAACCCCTATTACTCTATCTAATCACAAGTCTCATAATTTACAAGCCTCAACACGTTGAGTATTGCGTATTACATGTTGATTCTAGAACCATCCATCTAGAAAACTACATTAGCCAATCACAGTTGAGTATTACTCTAGCCAATCACAGTTGAGTATTTCCAGCCAATCACAGTTGAATATTCCCTATTAATCTATCCAATCACAGTTGAGTATTTCCAGCCAATCACAGTTGAGTATTTTACTATTAATCTATCCAATCACAGTTGAGTATTCCCTATTACACTAGCCAATCACAAGCCTCATAATTTACAAGTCTCAACACGCAGCTTGGTTTTCCCCACTGTTGAGTGGTATAAATAGGCGGGACTCACACGTGGTTGGACTCACACGTGGCGGGACGCGTTGAGAGGTAAGTGTTATGTTCAATTTTCAATAAAAAATTTGATATTAAAATGGAAGCAAATAAGTACTACTGTCCAACATGTAATATCAATATAGATAAATCCCAAAAAGCAAGACACAATAAAACTAAAACACATTTAGATAATAAATTGAAACTAGAATATAAAGATGATATATTAGAAACTAAATTAGATGAATTAAAGAATGAAAAAGAAACATATAAATGTGATACATGTAATCAATCATTCAGTGATAAAAGATATTATAAAGAACATTTAAAATCTAAAAGTCATATTAGAAATATGAATAATGATATTTTAGGTGAAGATTATTTTGATAATGATAATGATAAGAAACAGAAGACAATTAAAAGAATAAGAAATAAATTAAACAATAAAAGACCATACATGGAAGATGTAAGAAAATATATTAATTTATTGGATAATAAAAAAGATATTGAGATAACCGAAGCATTTAAAAGTGATATTGGTCCAGCAGCTATCGAGTTTAAATTTCATAAAGGAAAAACATTAGAAGAAAATAAAAAACATTTAGAAAATATGAAAGAAATAATAAAAATAATAACTGATGTTGAATACCCTAAAATTAGTATATCTTCTAAAGTTAAATTCATAAAATCTGAAGATAATCCAATATATAATATAAATTCTCATTCACAACATACTATATCTAAACAACATATAGATGATAAATAAGATAAATTTTATAATGAAGTAAAAACTAAAATAGAAGAGAAATATTTTGAAGGATCTGGTTTAATATTTGATGAAATAATATTTATGACTTTACATGTTTATAACACAAAATATAATAAGTTAACTAAATCAAAACCAATAGATGAAAATAATATATCATATTATAAAGAACCAGATATTGAAGCATCGAGTTATATCAAACTACCATTTAAAACTAATGCTGTAATAAATGTACAAAATGAAGATGATAAATGTTTTCTATGGGCTATAATAAGTTGTTTACATCCAACAGAAGATATTACACATAGTTTTAGATTAACTCATTATAAACCATTTGAAAATAATTATAAGATAGATAAGTATCCTGTTAAAAACTAAAAACATCCCAAAAATAGAAAGGGATATTAATATAAAGATAAATGTATTTGATTTATTCAAATTACCAAATACAAAAGGTAACAATATAAAACATTATACATTAGAACCTCTATACTTATCAAAAGATTATGATTCAAATGATGTGATAGATATATTATGTTATGAGAAACATTATATGTGGATTAAAAGAATTGATTTATTTTTCAAATCAGAAAATGATTTTGATAATAAAATATATGTATGTAGAAAATGTATAACTAAATTCAGAACTGAAAGGGCATTATTAAATCATAAACAATTATGTGAAAATCATGATTATTGTAAATTAGTTTTACCAAATGAAAAAGATAAAATATAAGAATTCAAAAAATATGATTACAAAAATAAAGTACCATTTGTAATATATGGAGATTTTGAATCATTAAATAAAGAACTAACTGATCAAGATAGAAAAGAAATATATTATAAAAGAAGGAAATTAAATTCTAATGAAAATGATTTTTCAGATGAACCACCAAAAACAAATACTATTAAAAAGATTCATCAATCAGCTGCTGCTTTCGGGTTATATATAAAATCTGATTATCCAGAACTAATTGAAAGTAAATATTATGATTATAGAAATGAAAATGTTATCAATCATTTTTGTGACTTATTAATTGAATATGAAATAAGATTTAGTAAATTATTGAATACAAATATAGAAATTATAATGACAGAAGAAGATAAAGAAGAATTTGAGTTTGCAGATAAATGTTATTATTGTGAAAAGATATTTAATTATAAAGATAAAAAAGTAAGAGACCATGATCATTTGAATGGAAAGTTTAGAGGCGCCGCACATGAGAATTGTAATTTACAAGCTAAGAAAATTAATTTTGTACCAGTTATATTTCATAATCTATCAGGATATGATGCACATTTATTTATCAAACAGTTATGTCATAAAATAGAAGAAATTAATATTGAAATAGAAGATTAAATTCAAATAGATCAAAAGATAAAATACCAACTTATAAATTTAGAATGTTAGCTAAAACATCTGAGAATTATATATCATTCCAATTTGGATGTCTAAGATTTATAGATTCATATAGATTTTTAAATAGTTCATTAGATAACTTATCAAAATCATTAGTTGATGATGAATTAAAGATATTAAAAGAATATTACCCAAATATCGATGATTTTCAATTAATGAGATATAAAGGAGCAATTCCATATTCATTTTATAAATCACATAATGATTTTAACATAACTGAATTATTGAAAGAACAATTCTATGATGAATTAAAAAATGAATATGTTAAAGATGAAGTGTATAATAGAACATTGAATATTTGGAATCATTTCAAAATAGAAAATCATGGACAATTAGTAGATATATATTTAAAATCAGATGTATTATTATTAACCGATATATTCGAAAGGTTTAGAGATGTAAACCTAAAATATTTTAACATTGATCCTTGTCATTGTTATTCATCACCAGGTTTAACATGGGATTGTGGTTCAAAATTTACAGATATAAAAATGGATTTGTTAACAAATATAGATCAATTACTATTATTTGAAAAATCTATAAGAGGAGGAGTTTCAGGTGTATTAGGTGATAGATATTTCAATGTAAATGATAACCCTGGATATAAGTTATTATATATAGATGCAAATAATTTGTATGGTTGGGCAATGATGGAACCACAACCTTATGGAGTATTTGAATTAACTGAAGTTTTACAGAATGAAAATAATGATAATTTTGATTGGAAGAAAAGAATCCTAGATATTGCAGATGATTCAGATACTGGTTACTTCTTTGTTGTAGACTTAGAATATCCTGAACATATTAAATTTAAATCTAGAAATCTAGCATACTGTCCCGAACATAAAACTAAATTACCAATAAAGAATTAAACCCGAAAATCATATTCATACAGAAAAGTTAATGGTAACTCAAGAAGATAAATATAATTATGTAGTACATTATAGAATGTTAAAGTTTTATCTAAAACAAGGAATGGTTCTAAAAAAAGTACATAGATATATTTCATTTAGTCAATCTAAGTGGTTAGAAAAATATATAGATTTTAACACCAAACAGAGAACTGAAGCTAAAACTGATTTCGAAAAAGATTTCTTCAAGTTAATGAATAATGCATTCTATGGTAAGACTTGTGAAAATATTAGAAATAGAAATGATATTGAGTTAGTTAGTAATGGTAAAAGGATAAGGCATTTACAATCATATCCTAAGTTCATTGGTAACAGAATATTTGATGAAAATTTAGCTGCAGTTAAGATGAGAAGAACATCAATGAAATTTAATAAACCAATCTATGTTGGCGCTTCAGTTTTAGAATTATCAAAATTACTAATATATGAATTCTATTATAATGTATTACAACCACTTTTTGGAGAAAAACATATAGAAATATTATATTTTGATACTGACAGTTACATATTAAAGATAAAAACTGATAACATAACAGATGATTTAAAAACATTAAAACATTATTTTGATTTTCGTAATTATCCTAAAGATCATGAATTGTTTAGCAATGATAATAAAAAAGTTTAAGGATGAATTAGGTGGTGAAGAAATGATTGAATTCATAGGTATTCGATCTAAAATGTATTCATATAAAACTAAAGAACATGAAGCTAAAAAGTTAAAAGGAATAACAAAAAGTGTAGTAGAAAAGAATATTCATTTTAAAGATTACATCAATTGTATATTCAATGAAGCAGTTAGAAAACATAAGATGAGATGTTTAAGATCTGAAGATCACGAAATATTTATTGAAGAAATTGAAAAGATAAGTCTAAACCCATTTGATGATAAAAGTTATATTCTGGATGATGGAATTCATACAGTTGCTTATGGTTGCAACTTAGATGAATACTTAAAATTTAAAAGAGAAGAAACAAAAGAGAACGAGATACTGAAAAGAATTCTAACGTGTTAATCAAATTTTAATAAAAATATGTTATTAAAATGGAGAGTAAACAAGCGCACAGTGAGAAAAACAAATTATTTCTAGATAGAATAAAAGATACTACAAATATAAAATCTGTAGATTATAAATTCAAAAAGTTAACAGAATTAAAAATCCATAAGAAATATCTAATTACAAATATTGATACAGTTACTAATAACTATGGAGATAAATTAGTTATACACTTAGAATATGAAGGATTAAAAGGAAATACATATAAATTCAGAACATATTTACCTGATAGATTTCATAGATTATCAAGTGAAGATTTAGAAGAATTATGTTCTGGAGATTTCTATTTCGTATACAAAGGTAAGAATGAAAAATGGCATCATGAAATAGATTTCGAATAAAATATGTAAAATAAATGGTAGAATTAAAAGAATACAGAATATTTGTTGATTCTAGAAGGCTTACAAATTATAAATCTCATAATTTACTAGTTCAATTAGATAGGGAATATAAAAATTGTGTAGATTTAAAATTAGTCAATATAAGTTTATGTAATTCTTTTTATAATATAACGGATAAAACTATTGAAGATAATACTTTTTTAATTCATATTGGAAATCTAAATAAATGGTTTCATATAATTTTAAAACCAGGATTATATAATTTAGAAACATTAGCTCAATAAATTAATAGAAGAGCACGGTTGAAAATTAGAAGAGAAGATAAATTTTTAATTAGATTTATAAAAAGTGATAGCACAAATAAAATTAAAATAAAGGTATATGATGAAAGTCAACATGCATTTATGGTAAAAAACCTATAGCTAAACTGTTAGGAATTGCACCAGATACTGTTACAGGAAACGTAGATGGTATTTCAAATATAATACCTTTTACACACTTTTATATTTATTGCAATTTAATCGAGCCTACAAAAACATTCGAAGCAACTAAAGATACAATTTGTAATTCTAGTATATTAAATATTTTACCATTAAAAATGTTAAACAATTTGGAACGCAAATAAATTATAATTTAACAGAATGTGATTTTAAACCTTGCATTCCTAAATTTAATAATTTTAAATTAGAAATAAGGAATCACAATGGTTATTTAATTGATTTGAATAACTTTCCTGTGATATATGAATTAGTTATAAGATGTAGAGAGTAATTTTTTTCACTATATAAATGAATATAACTGTTGGGCCGAGCATATGTTTTGGATTTGATTTTAAACGTGAGAAAGAAATGAAATTTAACGTTAATGATGTAATTACACATATCAAAAATATTGTATTTTCTAATGAAACAATATTTGAGTATGAAACAACAATAGATAAAGAAACTTTAAATGTAGAAAAGATTACTAATTTAATTAGAGAATCTTAAAGATTTTATGAATTAGATGAAGATTTTATTATAGATGATATTAAAAAAATAATAATTGAAATATATACAAATGAAACTAGTAATGAAATAAATGTTGATTTAATCATAAATGAGATAACTAAATATTTTGATGATAGTAATTTTTTTGATAAATAAATGAGTGATAATAAGTGGATAATAACTGGATTATATAATGGAGCATTACTATCAGTTGGAACTGTTGGTTATTCAATGGTATTAAAAAAAGTATTAAAAATGGGAAGTGTTAATGTTGATAGATTTGATATAAATGATATTCTAAAATTAACGTTAGCAGTTACTTTATCTAATTTAACTATTGATTATTTAGAAAAACAAAAATATATTCCTCCCATATAAATGCGTAATTATTTTACTAAATAAATGGCTTCTGCAGTTATAACTATTATAGGATCAGCAATTGTTAACGCTTTAGCATTTACTGGTGGTGGTTATTTATTCAAGCATATTGATAAAAATGGATCATTAACAGAACAAAAAAGACATAACTTAGTATTAGAGAAATATAATAAAGCAGCAGAAGAATATAGAGAAAAGAGACAAAACTATATGGATTACATCAATAAAGAATTATATGATCAGAAAATTTCACATAGAGATTTTCAATCAGTTGATGATGCAATGAGTTTATATAACGCGGTAACAAATAAAGAAAAATTACATCTATACAAACCTAATTTATCAGATTATTATACCCCAAGTAAAGAACAAGAGAAATATGAAATAATATGGATTTTAGGTGGAACTGTTATTGTTATATTTGTTATAAGTTTACTAATTAGTAATTTTTTTTGCTAAATAAATGGAAGATAAAGTTGATAATATTGATATTATTCCTCATGATATAAATAAAACTAAATTAAAAATATATTTAGAAAAACAAATATTAGAATTTGAAAGTGATTTAAAAGTTAAAAAGAAAAAATATTTAAAAAGTAAAATTATATATTATCTTATTATCAGTGGTTCGGTTACAATTAGTTCTGTAATAACATTTCTAGCAATATTCAGTCCATTAACACCTTTAGCTATATCAATTGGTGTATTAGGATTAAGTTCAAGTGTTTTAACTGGTATAAGTTCAAAATTAAATATAAAAAGTAATAAAGAAAAAATTAAAACTAATATAAAAGAAATTAATAAATTGAAGAATACACTAGATTATATAATAAGTTTAAATGGTCATATAACAGTTGAAGAACAAGATAAATTATTAAAAGAATTAGTTAATTATTAATTTTTTAGTTATATAAATGGCAGATAGTTTTCCAAAAGCTTTCCAATATAATAAATCAATTAAATATAATATTCCAGCAATATATTTTAATAAAGATATTACATATAGAAATGAAGTTTTAAATTCATTAATTGATTTATATATTTATGTTACTGAAAGTAATAATTTTCATGTGAAGATGGAAAATATATTTCATGTGTATACAATTAATTTCAAAAATTTAAATGAGGCAAAACAATGGTTATTAAAATCTAATATGAAGTATTGGCAGAACCAATTAAATTTTGCTGTTTATTGCGCAACAACAGGTTGTGGAATTAGTTGGAATGATCATTTAAACAAACCAAGTTTACCATTGATGTTATCACTTTTTAGATTTCATACATATTTTCAAATAAAATTAGTATTAGATGAATTAGAATGTCCTTTACCAGGTTCAAAATATTTTAAAGAATTGAATAATAATATTAATTTTTCTAAGTTTTATAAAATATGTAATGAATTTAATATTAATTCAAATAAAGATTTTAGAGCAAAAATTGGAACAATGGGCGGATTAGGAATATTATATACTAAAGAATTTGGTAAAATAATGACAAATTCAGATATAAGAACACTAAATTGGAATGAATTACCAAAATATTATAATAATATACAACAACAAAACAATAATGGTTGGGTTAATTTCATTTTAGAAAATAGTGAAGGTTTTACTAAAGCTGGAATACAAAGAATAAATCAATCTATTAGAACTTATTTGATATGTATTTTAGGTGCGCAAGTTGAAACAAGATCCCCAATAATTGGAAATGATAACACTTCATTCGATGCGCAGAAACAATTCAAAGTATTATTTGAAGATTCAATTCATAATGATAAAAATAGATTGATTCCAGAAAACATTGTAAGATATCAAAATTATTTAGATAAATCACATATTAGATTAAATTATTGTATAGGCCCTAATCTATTAATTATTTCTAATGATTTAGTATTAAAGATGGGAAATATAATTGGTTATAATAATCTAATTAAAACTGCAACAATAAATAATTCATTTGGATTGAATGATATAAATAAAAAGATTATTACTGCTCCAAAATTAATGGAAGGTGAAAAAAATAAAAAACACATTCAATCAACTGAAACTAAAACTAAAAATATTAAATTAAATAATGATTCTAAAATAAAAGATTATAATACATCAGAAAATATTAAAACTGATAATATTCAACATGATATAATTAAAACTAATGATGATAATAAATCCTATGAAAATACTAAATTAGCTTTAACTTGTGTAGGAATTGTAATCGGAGGAATATTATATTTTAAATTTTAATTTTTTATTATATAAATGGAAGAAGATATTCCAATTGATCCTTTAGATGAACCCGGTATAAGTGATGAACAACAACCTGATTTTAGTGAAACAAGTTTTAATGACGGTAATGAGCCAGGACGTAATTCTAATTTAAATACACCTGCATGTATTGATAAAACACGTTCAAAGATAAGTATTGAAAAAGAAGTACCAGAAATAACAGAAAAAGAATACAAATATAATGAAATTATTCATGAATTTAAACCAATGTTAAAAAGATCTGGTTTCAATATAACAAATAAAGGTATGAATTATTTAGTAAAAGATTTGAAATATTTTAATGGTGATTATTATTGGAAATTAAAAGGCGACTATTATTTTAAGATTTCAAATCTTAAAAGTAACGATAAAATAATAACACAATCAACTTTTAATTTATTTAAACCAGATAGAATTAAGAAAATCATTAATGATATTATAACTGATGTTACAGAAAAAGAGATAATTGATAATAGAAGAGAATTTAAACAAAGAAATGCTAAATTTTTTAAGATAATTAATGAAAAAAAAAAAATTCCTAAAGAAGCTGATAATTCCAAAACTAGTAAACTTAAATCAAACACTGAAGTTCAAACTGAAAAGCTTTTACCAAATGGATTACTCGATGCAACAGATCAAGAATTAGAAGATTTGAATATATTTTCTGATGAAGCAATTAGAGAAATTATTAGTATAAGAAATGAAGCTGATAAAATTGCACATAATAAAAGTATAAGAGATATTAAAATTAACAATTTAGAAAAAGAATTAACTGATAAAAATAAAGAAATAGAAAAATTAAAGTCTGATTTAGATCGTCGAGTAATTGATGAAATGGAATATAAGCAAAAATAATTAGGTTTAGAAAAAGAAATTAATAATTTAAAAGATAATTTAGAAGTACTGAAAGGTGAAAGAGATATATTATTAAAAGAATTTGGTAATAATTTTAAAAGATTAAAAGATGTTTTTAAAGATTTGTTGATAAAACCAAATTCTAAAATATCATTAAAAGATAGAATAAGATTATTATTTAAGTTAGAAGGAATAACAATTCTTTCAATTCTAACAGCTGTAACTATGTTATTTACAACAATTGGTTTAGCTATATCAAATGCTTTAAAATCTACACCTACTCCTACTCCCAATAAACCGAATAAACCCCCGAATGATAAGAATTCTATACAAGATAAAGTTAAGGATGGTTTAAAGAAATTAGCAAAATATTTATGGGAACTATCTAAAAAATCTGCTGCAGCTTTACCAGGAATTATTGCATCAATTGTTGGTTTTATATTGAAATCTGCAGGAAACATTATTAACTTTGCTGCTGAACATATTATTTTATTTTTAATTACAGCTGTAAGTGCTATTATTTTTGGGTTAGTGAATATGATATCAAAAAATATCAAGTAAACATGATCAAAAATAAATAATTAATTTTTTTGTTAAATAAATGAGTGGGAGTTATATCAATCCTTCTAAGATTTCTAGAATATCTAATGCTATTAAAGCAGAAAGATCACATCATATAAATACTCATAACCCTTCTAATATTAATCCTGATGAAACTTTATATGTTAGAATTCCTCGATTAACACAAAATACTTTTTATGTTCCAAATAGTATTTATTTATCAGCCGATATAAAAGTAATCGGTAATCATAATAATTATGTTGTTGATAATGTTGGAAGATATTTGATTAAAAAATTAACTATAAAGATTGGTCCGGAAACAGTTTTCTCATTAGATGATTATAATTTATTCATGCATTATTAAGATTTATGGTTAACTAAAGAAAATAGAAATAATATGATATTTCAAGGCATCCAATCAGAAAACCAAAATAAATTAAGATCAGAAGCTAATAGCGCAATATTAACTAATGCTGTAGATAAATTGATAAAAAGTATATATGGAAGCAAATATAAAATTCCATTAGACTTTGAAATGATAAATAAAAATGCACCTTTATATAAATATGCAATTCAAGAAGACGTTATATTTGAGATAACATTTGCTCCTGTTAATGAAATTGTAATATCTAGCGTTAATAAAGATATGAGTTATAAATTATCGAATATATGTTTAGAATATGATACAGTAACTGATGAAAATATTTCAAGTATAATTCAAACTAAATACAATCAAGGATTTTCATTATTATATGATTATATTGATAAATTTAAAACTGTAACTATTAATGCAAATGATGAAATAATTAATGAGAATATTAACTTCCCAAGAAGATCTATTAAAGGTATATTAATATTTTTTACCATTGCAACATATACTAATGGCGCAAAAAATGTTGATAATTATTTTAATCCTGAAATAACAAAAGTAGAAATAACTATCGAAGGAATAGCAAATAAAATATTTTGTCAAGGAATGAGAATGATAGATCAGTGGCCAGAAATTAGAAAGAATTTTATGAATGAAAAAGTAAAATCATCTGAAAATTGTAATATTAATCAAATTGATTATTATACCGGTAATAAATATGCAATATGGTTAGATTTTAAAACAACAGAGGATAATTCATTACATGGTTCTGGAAAAAAATTACAAATTACAAAAGATGGAATACAATTATTCATGACAAAGAAAAGAGGAGACAAAAATTTCAAAATGCACATTTATATTATATCTGACGCGCAATTAAATATTGTAAATTCACAATTAGATAGTGTTATGTATTAAAATTTTAACTTTAATAAAAATATATATAATAAATGGAAGGAGGTAAAGTATATAAACATATTCCATACATCGATACACATGAAAATAATGATGGTTTATATTATGTAATACCTTGTAATATAGCTTTGATATTTGATCCTATTTTCAAAATTTATAAAACTAAACTAATAGAAATCTATAATAATAAAAGTGAAGTTGTTGATTATTTAAGTAATGTAATTTATAATAATGTTTTACCTTCGACATCTGATAATGTTTTACCTTCTACATAGAATAATGAAATAATATTAAATGTTAGTGAAAATAGAAATTATTGTGATTATTATAAAGGTGAATTTTCAAACGCCCCATCAAATTGGAATAAACATATGAATACAAATTCACATATTACAAATGTTATAGAACGTGTTGGTTTAAAAGAATTTATAGAACACCCATTTAGATATGTTACAAAATTTGTTTCGAATAAAAAAGTAAATGGTAAAGAATTATATGAAGATTTATTATTAGCAACACCTAATAAAGATGAATTAGATTTAACTGATGCTAATAAAATATTAGGATCAAACACTGTAAATGAAATATTAGGAGCAAACACGAATAAAGATTCTATGAAACATAAAGTAGAAAATAATGATAAATTTGATTGGATGAATAAGCATAACAATGAAACAACTATTGATGATTCGGTAAAAAAGGTGAAAAAAAAGTATAAAAATAATAGAGAATTTGAAGAAGAAAATTCGGTAGAGAATTTGAGAAAATTGTTAGGGTCTGATATAATATTCATATATTAGTTCAAATAATAAAAATAAATTGGTTGAAAATTGTATAAATAATATTTATTTTAAAAAAGGGGCTTTTAAGTATTTAAGGTATCTAATAGGGTATCAGGTATTGGGGTATCTAATAGGGCATCTAATACATAAGTATATAAATAGTTATTTTATAAATTTATTTTCATATGGAAATTGTAATCTCAGTAATAATTTTGAACCTTTATTATTCTTTAATTTATTCATATATTCATCATATAATTCAGTAGGTATAATTTGATTTTCTTCCAATGATTGTTGCATAGATTTTCTATCTTTATTGTAGAATAAAACTAGAAATCTCATATTCTCCCTAAAGTCTTTAACAATTGAATAATATTTTTGATTTAAAACCCATGTTGTTATCCCGAAATGTCTTCCACAGAAAGCTAGATAACATAACTCACTTTCTCTAACTTTTGAATCATGTAAATTTGCGCGATCATCTACAATGAATAATGTATTTGATCCTTTATAAGTATCAATTGCTATTTTTATACAATTATCTAAATTTTCTTTTACTGTTTTAGGATCTAATATAATAAACTTTTTTATCTTAACTATATCTCTATTATATGTTTTATTCATTTCATAAGTAGGACAGAATAATATTATATTATCAAAATGATTCTTATAAATAGTTTCTAACAAATCTAATATGAAATGTGTTTTACCACAGTTTGTTACTCCAGTAACTAACATATTATGAGGTTCAAATATAAATAAATCTTTATTCATTTATTCTTTTAATTTTACTAGATGAAATCCATTCATTAAATTTATCATCGTATCCTTTATATTTCACCAAAGAATACTTTTTCCCTTTAAGAGTTTTTTTTTTCAATACTTTTTCTATTTTGTATTCTATTTCATCTGGATTTGGTACAAGTGATAATTCTTGTTCATAGAAATAACCTAATATTTCTTCATCTTTTAGATCTTCTACTTTATAAACAAATGGTTTAGTTAATATTATCTTTTTAATCTTGAATATTTCTTCTGTAAAATTATGGGTATAACCTTTATAAAATGTTTTTCTATATTTAGATATTCTTACGTGTTGTCCTATTTTGAATCTAGGTTCACCGAAATCATGTGTTACAAACGCTCCATATAAATTATTCCAAACTATTTCTGAATTATCTTCTTTTCTAGCTTGTATAGGTTTCATATTTATAGAACTATGTTTAGAATTATTATAACCTTTCACTTAATCATCTAACACATCGATATATTTATATGTTTCATTAGCAGTAAAATATTTCCACATTCTAGTTTTCAATGTTTTATTAAATCTTTCTATAATAGATGCTTTTTTATCTGAGTGTGTTGAAAAATAATCTACATCGTTATCAGATAATAGTTTTTTAAAATGTTTGTTATAAAATTCCTTACCTTCATCAAATTGTATCTTATCTGGAATAGATTCTTTAAATATTGATTTAAAAGCATTTGTCACTTCTATACCAGTTTTATTTTTGATTGGAATTGACCATGCGTATCTACTGAATATGTCTATAACATTTAATATCCAGAAATATCCTTTGTTGTATTCTTCTAAGTTCTTCATGTCAATTAAATCAGCTTGCCATTGTTGATCGATATATGAAACCATAACTTTTCTTGTTAAATAAGTTTTATCCATTTTCTTATGTATTTGATATGTGGGTTGGTTTTGTAACCATGATTTTAATTCACCATATTTTATACCACCGTGTGGGTGCCGTACGGCACCATTACCATTTTCATTATCAGATTTAATTTTATTCCATTATTCTGAAACGTTAGAATATGATACCTCACTTTCTGGGTTATAATATAACTCTCTTAAATATTGTTCTTTTTTCATCGTATTTTAATCCATTAATAATAATTTAGATTTAGTTTCAATGGCTTCATGATTTGACTTATTTTCTGGTATAATAGGTTTATTGTCATTGGAATCATATTTATCATCAGATTTGAATTTTGATTTATATATTACACCGGATACTATAATAACTGTTACTAATCTAATTTTAATATATAATTTATAATTACTTCCAGCATTAGAAGAATCAGATGGATTATTTTTTGAATCAATATCAGATAAAGTCTGTGATTCATTCATATCAGTTAATTTCTTTTTCTTAGCTTTTTTTAATTCTGAAGATCTTTTACCTAATTCTCTTGCCCATTTAATTTGTTTCTCTATATCAGTTAATTTCTTTTTCTTAGCTTTTTTAATTCTGAAGATCTTTTACCTAATTCTCTTGCCCATTTAATTTGTTTCTCGGATCTAGCCTTTTTCTCAACTCCATCACTCATTTATTTTAGTTAATTTTTGTTCTGATTCATTTTCTGTTTCGACCTTTGGTTGTAGTACATCTGTTTCGTTCTTACCTGATTTATATTCCATAGGCTTGATGTTCGAAAATGTTATGACACCAGTAGAAATTAATGTCATAACAGATCCTAATTGAAATGAAGCATATCCAACCCATTTTTGTAATTCAGTCATAACTAAGTAGTCACTTTTCAAATCAGTATATAATTTATTTTCATCATCAATTGGTATTAACTGGTTACATAATTTTGAATAACATTTGACAATACCATCTGAAATAGAATCATTTATTCTAGCTAATCTTGACTCTTCATAAATCTTAAAATATTTTATTACTTTATCTGGTTTCATAGAGTCTAGTTCTTGAAAAGTAATGATTCTATTTAAAAACTCATTAGTTTTTCCACCGGCAATCAATAGTTCTATATGATGCTTACAATATAAATAGTATTCATAATCTATATTGTTATTAACTTGAGTAGAATTAGAAACAACTGTATCTTTATCTTTGTCTTTTCAATATCAATACTATTCTTATTAGATTTCTTTGACATTTATATTAGAGAAATTTAATAAGAAAAATATTATAAGTATTATAAAATGATACTAGCTAGTTAAAACTAAAGAATTCTAGTATTGACTACTGATACTAGCTATTTGAACTTAAAGAATTTCTATTTGAATCTATTCAAAATATAAAGTATTCTCTTTTTGAAAAGAAAGTATTAAAAAAACAATAACTAATACTAGCTAGTTGAAGATATGTAATTTTTAATACTTTTTATTTAAATTCTATTATTCTTTAACCACTCATTAAAGACTCAACGTATTGTTCATTATTTGGATCATTATTCCATAATTCAATGAATTTCTTTGCTTTATCTAATTGATCCAAATATTACTGTAAATCTAGTTTATTAAAATTTATTTTATTTTCTTTCTTTTCAAGAGGTCTTAAATTCTTCCAATTCCAAATTAACTTTTTATCATATTCATCATTCATGTCAAATTTAGAAATAGGCAACACATGATCAATATGAAAATAATTACCATGATTATTTATATTCATTTTATCATCGAATTGAAATATAATCCATGATTTTAAGAATTCATCCGAACAACCCAATAAATTAGATAGTGTGTATGAGTGACTGTCTTTACTGAATAATTGTGTTAATCTATTTATCAAACATTTTTTCATTTTAAAATTTAGATCTGTTTGATATTTTTCATTTTGATAATTGTTAATATTCTCTCTATTATTTTCCCTCCATTCTCTCATATATTCTGGGTGATTTTCTCTCCATTCTCTCATATATTCTGGGTGATTTTCTCTCCATTGTTTATTATAAACTTTCCACTTTTCTGGATTATTTTCTCTCCATTGTTTATCTTTTTCTTTATATTTTTCTGGATTATTTGCTCGATATTGTTTATTATATAGTTTATTACAAGTTTTGCAATAACAACTTTTACCATCTTTAGTTTTTTTATGTTTATTAAATTCTGTAAATGGCTTATTTATTTTACACTTATAACATGTCTTCTGATATATATTTATTACACCATTATTGTTTATATTTATAGCTTGTGATTGTTCCTCCATTTATAATATATATTTTATTTAAATTAGGATTTAGATTATCTCACTACTATTGTTTATCTATAGGAGCAGTAATTATAACTGTCCAGATAAGTCATTTCGGATCCTTGATATCAAATTACTCAACGTATTGTTCATTATTTGGATCATTGTTCCATAATTCAATAAATTTCTTTGCCTTTGTTAACTGTTCTGAATATAACTGTAAATATTCTAGTTTCAATTTATTATCTAAATGTGTTTTAGTTTTATTGTGTCTTGCTTTTTGGGATTTATCTATATTGATATTACATGTTGGACAGTAGTACTTATTTGCTTCCATTTTAATATCAAATTTTTTATTGAAATTGAACATAACTCTTACCTCTCAACGCGTCCCGCCACGTGTGAGTCCAACCACGTGTGAGTCCCGCCTATTTATACTACTAAACAGTGGGGAAAACCCAGCTGCGTGTTGAGACTTGTAAATTATGAGGCTTGTGATTGGCTAGTGTAATAGGGAATACTCAACTGTGATTGGATAGAGTAATACTCAACTGTGATTGGATAGATTAATAGTAAAATACTCAACTGTGATTGGCTGGAAATACTCAACTGTGATTGGATAGATTAATAGGGAATATTCAACTGTGATTGGCTGGAAATACTCAAATGTGATTGTCTAGAGTAATACTCAACTGTGATTGGCTAATGTAGTTTTCTACATGGATGGTTCTAGAATCAACATGTAATACGCAATACTCAACGTGTTGAGGCTTGTAAATTATGAGACTTGTGATTAGATAGAGTAATAGGGGTTTAGTTGTTCTATATCAAAGGTTGAGAGGTCGAGGTTGATAAATTTTCCAAATGTTAAAATAATAATAATTTCTACTTGAATTAGGAGTGTACGCGACTAATTCAAGTAGAAATTATTGTTATTTTCACATTTGAAAATTTATCGACCTCGACCTTTCGACCTTTGGTATAGAACAACTAAACCCCTATTACTAACAACTGGGCCATATTTCAAAGATTTAGGCAATCGGTCGAAATACTATTGCTTGGATTAGTCTTAACGCGATTCGACAATTAAGATTAAACTCATTAGCATCTTATGTCGGTTGTCAACTCATTCCGCATCATGAAGATAGAAAGGGGAATGAAATATCAAAATCACTATGGTAGGTTCGATATATTTGCCTTCAGATAAGCAGGCTTACCTGTTTCGGAAACCATCCTCTTTGGGAATGGACATCTTTGGCTGCAGTACAGTGTCTGTAAATAGTGGATATATTGATAATAATCAGGGTTTATTAGAATGTCTAAAAATGTTATTCCTGGGGATGATAAATTATTTATATATTTTGATGTTGCGAGCTTATTCACTAATGTTACTTTTAAACCTTCTTTGGATTTTCTTAGGAGAAAGTAACCTACTTCTGATTTTCATTTTGATAAAAACACAAGGGATACCCTAGAAATCGCAGATAGTGATTGTCTTTTGGATTTAATCGAACTTTGTACAAAAAACTCATATTTTCTATTTGGTTCTAATTTTTTTAAACAGACTTTTAGTATGGCCATGGGGTATACAATCACCCCTGTTTTAGCTGGGTTTTTTGGAACACGTTGACAGCAAAGTTCTTCCTCATTACACTGAAAGTAGACCCAAACTTTGGCGACGTTACGATGATGTTATTCTTCGGTTAGTTTCCACCGATTTCAATTTGATTGGGTTCTTACATTATTTGAAGTCTTTATATATCCTACTCTAAATTTCGATGTAAGTGGGATGAAAATAAAATCTAACCATTTGATACTATTTTGCTTCTTAGTGAACGTGTATTTGCTATAGCAATTTTGAAATGTGACCTAAGCATACGGAACTTTACGGTGGCAATGTTTTTGAAAGTCACACGTCGCCATAAATTGTCATTTCAAATAGTTTAGTACCGGCGTCAACCACTTCAATATAACGCGATGACTGGTATTGCACGTATCTGGATGTGCTCTTGGTCTGAATACTTTCATAATAGACCCGTAGCCGGGGATTTTGAAATTCTGGCCACAAATTTTGAAAAGGAAAGTTGGCTACAAAAAGAGTTTGATATCAACTACCCAGAGTTTGATATCAACTGGGCCATATTTTAAAGATTTAGGTAATAGGTCGAAATACTATTGCTTTGATTAGTCCTAACGCGATTCAACTCATTGGCATCTTATGTCGGTTGTAAACTCATTCCGCATCATGAGGATAGAAAGGGAAATGAAATATCAAGATTATTTTGATAGTTTCTTTATGTTTGCTTTCCAGTTAAGCAGGTTTACCTCTTAGGGAAACCAACCTAGTTGGGAATGGAGATCTTTGGCTACAGTTCAAAATGTAAAATCTGTAAATAGTGGATATGCTGATAATTAGATAAATCCTATAATTCAAATTTTATATGATTAAATCTATTATTTTGAAACCGCAATGAGTTTGAGCATATTGAATCATATGATTTTATAGTACAGATCTCAACAACCAACCAAGATGTGTATACAAAAAACTAAATCAACCCTGTTAGAAATTATGCAAAGCAAATTCATACTTTTTTCGGGCATTATTGCGAATTACAAAGATTACGATGTTTCAAAACGGTTTCCGTCGCTTCCTTATCCCTGCGGACTTTCAAACATTATATGAAGGATATTCCGCCATGACCGATCATATCATATTGCGATTCACCATCTTATTGACTCTCTAAATATTTAGCAGAAATTCTTCTTTGGTGCCAGAAAAAGGGCGTGTCCCTGACTGTGGCACATTTAGCAGGGAAAAGGAACGTGATGGCCGATGCTCTGTCTCGTCGAGGTCAGGCTACTGCGACAGAGTGGTTTCTCCACCAAGAAGTAGCCGATCGGGTTCGGGGCATGTTTGGCAATCCGCTGCTGGATCTGTTTGCCACCCGGTTCAATCGGAGGTGTCCTTTGTTTGTGTTTCCGTTTCCAGACGCGGATGCGTGGGGGTCGATGCCTTCTCTCTGGACTGGTCGGGGATGCATGCGTATGCGTTCCCCCCACACCAGTCCTGCCGCGCTTACTGGATCAAATAGAGAGATCAGTCAATTGCAACATAGTTCTGGTAGCTCCATGTTGGCCGGCTCAGAAATGGTTCCTACCACTTCTCAACCTACTGTGCGACAACCCCAGGATTCTTCCGAATTTCCTATCGCTTCGGTCTCAGGGGAACTTTCGGCATCATCCAAACAGCCAGTGGTTAAATCTGCTTGCCTGGCCATTGTCCAGCGATCCTTGTCAGCTTCAGGCTTTTCAGAACAGGCTGCCTCCTTTATCGCAGGATCTAAGCGGCCATCAACAAGTACAATTTATGATGCCAAATGGAGTCATTTTGCGGATTGGTGTGCTGCAGGGGAAATTGATCCATGCTCACCCTCTGTAGCTCAATTGGCAGACTATTAAAGGTTACCGCTCCGCGATTTCTCATACATTGCGTGCTTCTGGATGGCCAAACGTAGGAGGGGATCATCGGATATCCCAGCTTGTTGCAGGGTTTTCTATTTCCCGGCCTCAGGTACCATGGACAGTTCCACCATGGGATCTGTCTGTAATTTTGAAGAAGTTAATGGAGGCTCCATTTGAACCTCTTTCGGCAGCGTCATTTGCGCATTTGTCAAAAAGACTGTATTTCTGCTGTTCTTGGCTTGCTCGGCCCGTCGCTCTGAGATTCATGCGCTTTCAGTCCGACAAGGTCATATTGTCTTTGGGCCAGCGAAGGAATTTGTTTCGCTGCGGCCAGCTTTGGAATTTTTGGCCAAGAACCAACGACCAGGCTTGGTTGGGCGTCAATGGCGAATTGAAGCCCTAAAACATCGAGTGGAACCGGGCATCCCGGACAGGACTTTATGTCCTGTGCGGGCGTTGTGTTTCTATTTAGATCGCTCTGCTTCACGGAGGGGTTCACGGGAACGGTTATTTATTCCGCTGCTGGATCACCTAAAGGGTGATATTTCACGGGACACAGTGGCCCGATGGGTCTCTTCACTGATCAAGGACGTTTTATTGAAGGAGAATCTTTCCTCGGATGAAGTGGTTTCTCATCAAGTGAGGTCTATGGCTACTTCCTGCGCAGCCTTTTCGGGTGCTCCGTTGGAGGAAGTCTGTCGGGCCGCCTTTTGGAAGTCTTCATCGACATTCACGTCATTTTATTTACGGGATGTTTCAGGCCAGTTAGGCTCATTAGCTTCATTTGGTCCTGTTGTCATGGCTCAAGGTGTCCGTTCTTTCCGATCGGACCCTTTAGTGTAGAATATTTATGTTGCATTATCAGGATCACAGGGGGTGTATCCTTGTACATAGTTTGGGCTCATATCTGCAAGTATTAATTTCGCAAAATTCTGGGGGGGGGGGGGGGTGCCCTGAGCTGGACGGACTCACTGTGGCCAACCGGTCTTCCCTGTGCTACAGTGCTCCATTCCATGCTTGGGTAAGTGCTCTCTTTTTCCCTCTTACCTTGCGTTTGAGCGGTGGTTTTTCTATCTACCTTTCCCACCATCCTTGTGCTAGGCTAGTCTAGCAAAAACCATAGGAAAGGGTACAGGACTCGACAGAAATATTACAATATTTCCGAGTAGTACTTACCCTTTCCTATGGTGGGAATCCCGCCCACCTGCCCCGCATAGCTGTTTTTTTGGTCTGCTATGACGTAAAAAGATGGTGGATTTCGCCGGTGGCTAAATGCAATACCGCAGGGTTGGGTCGTATAGAAAAACCATTGGCGATCAATCCAAATTTAGAAAATATTGGCAAAAACCATAGGAAAGGGTAAGTACTACTCGGAAATACAAATTTTAGTTCCAAAAATTGTAATTTCTTAGATGTTGTTCTTTAGGATTGCGATATTTTTTATTCTCCATTTATATATAATTAATATTATTTCTATATTATTAATATTGAATACTATCTAATTGTGAATTTGATATATTTAATTGCGCATCAGAATTAATATAAATATGCATTTTATAATCATCGATTCGTTTTTTCTTTATCATGTTTAATTGTATTCAATCTTTTGTACTTTGTAATTTTTTCCCAGAACCATGTAACAAGTTATCTTCAGTTGTTCCAAAATCTACCCATAATGCAATTTTATTAGCAGTATAATAATCAATTTGATTAATATTACAATCTTTAGATGATTTTATTTTTTTTCATTCATGAAATGTTTTTTTTGTTTGTTTCTACCCATTGATCTATTACTCTCATTCCTTGACAAAATATTTTATTGGCTATACCTTCAATTGTTATTTCTACTTATAATATTTCGGGATTAAAATAATTATTAACATCTATTGTGCCATTAGCATATTCTTTGGTAATAAATAATAAAATACCTTTAGGAAAGTCAACAATTTCATTTATTATTTCATCACTTGCATTAATAGTTAGAGTTTTACTGTATCATATTCTTAACATATATTCGATAATTTATGACCCATATCTTTAATTACACTTGATAATACTATTTCATTTACAGGAGCAAAGTTATTTCAAATGTTATGTATTCTTGAATTGCGTATTTATATAAAAGTGCATTATTATTCATTATTCAAAATCTAATGGAATTTCATATTTTCTTCCATAAATGTTTTTTTATTAAATTATCTGCAGCATTAGTTACTATTGCATTATTTGCTTTTGATCCTAATTTATTTTAATTTTTCTGTTTGAATTCCTAGAAATATCATATTTTTTCTATTTACTTTTGTTAACCATAAATCTTTATAATGTGCAAATAAATTATAATCATCTAATGTAAAAACAGTTTCTGGTTCAATTTTCATCCTAAATTTTTGTATCAAGTATCTACCAGCATTATCTACAACATAATTATTATTATTACCAGTTAATTCTATATCAGCTGATAAATACATACTGCTTGATAAGGCATAAAAAGTATTTTGATTTAATCTAGGAATTCTAACTTATAAAGTTTCATTTGGATTAATATTTTATTTGAAGGATTGAGAAATTATATGATGATTACGTTCTGCTTGATTTGCATTAGATATTCTTGAATTATTTGAAGGATCTATATATTTTCCATTCACCAGTTATTAATAAAAAAGCTTACTTACCTACTTTTTACCATATTTAAAAATCCGAAAAAATAGCACTAACAACTGCAATTAAAAATGCAATCATATGTTCGGCAGTAAAACTTATACTATTTCCAACAGAGTTTTAAATAAAACTATCAATTGATGCTATAAATCCAGGTAATGCTGCAGCTGATTTTTTAGATAATTCCCATAAATATTTTGCTAATTTGTTTAGACCATCTTTAACTTTATTTTGTATATTTATGGTAATTATTTGGCAGTTTATCTGGAATTTTAGGTCTTGGTATAGATTTTAATGAATTTGATATAGCTAAACTAATTGTTGTAAATACCGTAGTTAAAGCTGTTAGAATTTAAACAATTGTTATACCTTCTAATTCAAATAATGATTTTATTCTATCTTTTAATGATGATTCAAAATTTGGTTTTATTTATTAATAAATATTTAATAATATCTTTTAATCTTTAAATTCGATTAGCACCTGATTTAAAAATCATTTTTTTCTTTTTTCTGTACTTTTGAATTTCTTTTAAATTATCAATTGCTTCTTCTAAACGTAATTCATTTTGTCTATATTACATTTCATCAATTACTTGAAGATCTAAATCCGATCTTAATTTTTCTAATTCTTTATTTGATTTAGATAATTCATCTTCTAAAGTCTCTAATTTTTTCGTGTACAATTTTCTCAGCTTCATTTCTTATACTAACAATTTCTCGAAGGAATTTTCATGAAACATAGTTAAAGCTTCTATTTATTGATCTCTTAAACCGATTACTCCTTCCGGTAAAAGTTTTTCAGTTAGAAATTCCGCTGATCTAGGTTTACTGGTTTTTGATAACTTCTTTAGGGATTGTTTCTGGTTCTAAATTTTCGAAATATAATCATTTCTTAGATTAAATTCTCTTCTATTTGGAGTTATTTCTTGTTCTGTAACATCAGTTTTATCATTCTTATTACTTACTCTTTTAATTCTAATTGTTCTAATTTAGCCGAAGTTGATTTTGTTATTATTTTATCACGACTCTTATTAGAAGATATCTTGAAATAATAGTCATCTTTGAAACGCCAATAATAATCACCGTTATAATATCGGCTTCGGTCGTGTTTCGTTTTCTCGAGTATTTTTAGAATGGTCAAGTCGTTTGTTACTGGGGGAAGTTTAAAAGGAGTGAGGATGAATTAAGTTGTCAATGTAAATATTTTCCGAATTATCACCATTTTCTTTTACCCGTTTTAATCTCGGCTTCGGTCGTGTTTTGTTTTCTTGCGTATTTTCAGAATGGTGGAGTTGTTTGTTTTCTGGGGGATGTTTGCCAAGGAGGATTGAGGATGACTTCAGTTGATAATGTAAATATTTTCCGAATTATCACCATTTTCTTTTACCCGTTTTAATATAGGCTTCGGTCGTGTTTCTTTTTCTTGATTATTTCTCGAGTATTTTCAGAATGACCAATTGAAGTGTTCCTGGGTGATCTTTGACAAGGAGGATTGAGGATGAAGTCAGTTTTTGACGTAAATATCTTCCGAATTTTCAAAATTTTCATTTATCTGTTTTCATATCGGCTTCGGTCATGTTTTGTTTTAACAAGTATATTTGGAATGGTCGAGTCGTTTGTTACTGGGGATGATTTGCAAGGAAGATTGAGGATGACTTCAGATTTTAGTGTAAATATTTTCCGAATTTTCAACTTTTTGTTTCATGTGTTTTAATAACGGCTTCGGTCGTGTTTCGTTTTCTCGAGTATTCTAAGAATGGTCGAGTCGTTTGTTACTGGGGGATGTTTGGCAAGGAGGAGTGAGGATGACATCAGTTGTTAAAGTAAATATTTTCCGAATTTTCGACATTTTCTTTTATTTGTTTTAATATCGGCTTCGGTCGTGTTTCGTTTACTCGAGTATTTTCAGAATGGTCGAGTTGTTTGTTACTGGGGGATGTTTGACAAGGAGGATTAAGGATGACATCAGTTTTTAATGTAAATATTTTCCGAATTTTCTACATTTTCTTTTATCGGTTTTAATTTCGGTCATGCTTTGTTTTAACAAGTATATTAAGAATGGTCGAGTCGTTTGTTACTGGGGATGATTTACAAGGAGGATTGAGGATGACATCGGAATTTTCAACATTTTCTTTTAGTTGTTTTAATACCGGTTTCGTTCGTGTTTCGTTTTCTCTAGTATTTTTACAATGGTCGAGTCGTTTGTTACTGGGGGATGTTTCACAAGGAGGGTTGTGGATGACTTCAGTTTTTAATGAAAACATTTTCAGAATTATCAACATTTTCTTTTATCTTTTTTACTATCGGCTGAGGTGTGCATGTGCAAAGTCTGACTGAAGACATTTCTACCAAATAGCGACATAAATACCGGGGAAAATCAAAGAAACCACACGTGATGAAACTTTCAAGGTCGTATATATGTATATTTATGGTTTTCATGTATCGCTTATTCAAATTACACTACCGACCTCTAGTGGGATCAATACATCACTAATTCTCACACCGCAGACATCAAATTGATTAAATCCTATTCCATAAACTTCCGATCGTTTCTCTCATTCAGCCCTCCGTGATGTGGGTACGTTGATCGGGTATTATACTCAAGATCTGCTTTTGGTCATTAACGGTTGACAAAACCATCATATGCCAATTACCAAATACTTGTTACGAATAAAAAACCTCTCGTTTGACTTGTCAGGTTTAGGGTTTTTCACTACTCTTCCTTCTGAACTAACCAGACTCTACTCATGCGCAAGCTATTCCAGCTAATTATCTATCCATATGTATCAACAACAGCACTCTCTAACTACAAACTGTCAAACCAAGGTTTTTAATCTGTGACATGTAGTATTCCATGTTTATAATTTACGAGTTGATGGATCTATCAAAGTTAATTATACTGAGTATAGCAATCAATGACTATTTCCTGGATAGAGATCTGGGAGCAAAATGAGTGACATGAAACTTAGTGATGGTCGCATTTTGTTGCGGGAATATTTTCCGAATTTCCAACATTTTCTATTATCTGTTTAAATCTCGTGTTCGGTCGTGTTTTGTTTTTCTTAAGTATTTTTAGAATGGTCGAGTCGTGTGTTACTGGGGGATGTTGGACAACGAGGTTTGAGGATGACTTCAGTTTTTTTATGTGAATATTTTCCGAATTTTTAACATTTTCTTTCATCTGTTTTAATATCGGCTTCGGTCGTGTTTCGTTTTCTCGAGTATTTTCAGAATGGTCGAGTCGTATGTTACTGGGGGATGTTTGACAAGGAGGAATGAGGAAGACTTCAGTTTTTGTTGTAAATATTTTCCGAATTTTCAACATATTCTTCTATCTGTTTCATTATCGGCTTCGGTCGTGTTTCGTTTTCTCGAGTATTTGCAGAATGGTCGAGTGTTTTGTTACTGGGGGATGTTTGACAAGGACGATTGGGAATGACATCAGTTGTTAATGTAAATATTTTCCGAATTGTCAATATTTACTTTTATCTGTTTTGATATCGGCTCCGTTCGTGTTTCGTTTTCTCGAGTATTTTCAGAATGGTCGAGTCGTTTGTTACTGAGTGATATTTGAAAAGGAGGTGTGAGGATGACTTCAGTTGTTTATGTAAATATTTTCCCAATTAGCACCATTTTCATTATCTGTTTTAATATCGGCTTGGTCTTATTTTGTAATATCAAGTATATATTTAGAATGGTCGAGTCATTTGTTACTCGGGGTTGTTTGACACAAAATACAGTTTACAGTAAATTGCCGTAGCCTCCTAATAAAACTGGGATCACTATTAAGCAAAACAAATGATTTGAAATCATCAAATTTTTGTATGATAACATTTGCCATTAAGGAGACATTGATCCATCAATTTTGATGCCGGTGCATATAGTAACTAATTACATCGTTTTATTTTAGAATACATGTATTTGTTAGTTAAAACAGGAGTGATGTGATTTATTCCTGCCTCTTGTTTCGGTCTTGTAGCCGCGTTCTAAACCCGCTGAAGTTGGTATATTAAACCCGCATATACCATAAAAGAGTGAACAGTTTAGCAGACAGTTTAGTAATAGAGTTCGAATATTCTAGTACACGTACTTCATTGTATCAATTTTGGGTCACGATATGATCGAATTTCCACACAATAGCCGCCGCCCAAATCGTATTGTGGTAACGCTTGGTTAGAGCTTCATTCGAGAACCAGCCACCACGTCTAGCGCACGTACACCAGTGAAGGGCCTGTATTGAGATATAATTACCCACCGAAGCCAAGTCAGAAAATCCCAACATATCTGGTAAGTTTTAGATCTTAATTAAGATAAACGATCATGAAATGTATTTAAATCAGTGGATTCGTGAAATATCTTTCATATCAAACATTTTGTAGTTAGATTTTGTTGTAGGTGTATAGTACCATTCTTCAAAAACTGAATTAGTTTTGTATTTAAATCTTTCATTTCAGGCCTAGTTTAATTTCTCAAATTAAATTCATTTTATTCTGATAGTTGACCTTTTCGTTCGAAAATCTTACAATCTTACAACGCCCTAGTGATAGATATCTTGACAAGTCGGAAACATATTTTTGATTACTTTTAGAATATAACGGTGAGTATTCAACATATTCATTGCTGTTAGTTTCTCCTAAGTGTGAAGATTTCTTTTTTAGAATAATTTGCTTATCTGTTTTAGATTGATAGCACACTGGAAACAAAATCGATTGAATAGTCAACATCAAAACATGGGATCTTTATTTAATCTGAATGGTTGAGTAAGTGTTCATTTTATATAAAAATGAATTAGAATCTTTCAACGATGAATAAAAGTGAAAGAATGAATTGAGTTTTCTGATATCGTTTCGCTGGGGTATTCATCGTGTGTAGCAGGATCTACAAGTGGTATAGCAGCAGCAGCAGCAGCAGCATCCATCAACATAGGAGAGGCAGCGACCGTCAAAACAGGAGCAGCAGCAACCGTCAACATAGGAGCAGCAGCATCCATCAACATAGGAGAGGCAGCATCCGTCAACATAGGAGCAGCAACAGCAGCAGCACAATATGAAACGGTATCAAAAGTTTAAAGACAAGTAAGTTTAAATATAATTATTCACCCCTAAGCTGAAAATACAGAACCGGAAACTGTCAAGGTTTTTCAGAGCTTCATTTTCCCGAGCTAGTAACTAGAGAAAATATCGGCAAACTCTTCGGTACCGGGATTAACTTCCACGGCGACGTGATACCACCAGGAGCTCCAGACATCCCAAACAGTGGTTCATGTAATTCTTAATTTCTATTTCGATAGTCATTACAGCGCTTTTTGTAAACATTTTCAGTAAAAAATAAAAAAGCGCTTCGTTCGACTTCGAAAAAAAGACTAGTTTGTTTGGTCTTTTAAAACCTTGATTTCTTCCAGCAAAGGTTAATTCTACAGAGCTCATTGATGCGCAGTGCCGGTACATAGATTCACAAACTTGTACATAGATTCACAAAATTGAGCTGCAAGAGCAATATGAGCGACAGAGGAGCAACGGAGGAAAAATGAATCGCTTAGTAAAAAAGATAAGTAGAGTTTATCACTAGGAGCTGTACAGTATTTTGAATGCAGTCTGATATGTGTAAGATTGTAAATGTAGAAGATTCACTCATTGTTTCAGTCTAACTAAGTTGTGACTGATGTACATGTAACACTGATTGTGTACACAGTCATTTCATTTATTCCTCCTCATTTGGAAGAATGTTTATTCTCTCATCTTCATTAGCGATAAGAATCATTCCCATCCATTTAAACCGCTACATCGTGGCATTTCTACCTCTCTGATTGTAGTGTGGATTAGGAGTGGTTTGGAATAGGGAAGGGTACAGAGGAGCTCACACGTAGGGTAGAATAGGACAATGTGATAAGGTTAGGTCGAGTTGGATGGTGCAGGATGCGTTGGTGTGGTTGGGTTGGATGGTGAGTTTGGTAGAACTGATCACGGGGTGAGTGGTGTATGTGGTAGGATAGGGTAGTGTAGTTCGGTAGGTCTGCGATGAGATAGAAAGGCTGGTGTAAGGGCATTACATAAGTGACGGTGGTAGGGTTCGGGTAGGAGGATGAGGTGGGGTATGGTAATAGGATAGGGTAGGACAGGATGTGATAGGGTAAGGTCTCTGGGTGGGGTAGGGTTGTCGGGTTGTGGTTGGGTTTGGGATGGGTTTAGTTCTTGGAAGGGTATGCTTAGTACAATGTTTGATAGGTGTATTGCAATAGGCAGTGTAAATGTCGGTAGGCATTGTAGGGCCGATGTGAATTGGGGCAGGTTAGAACGTGTTGAGCTTGAATGAACCGAAAACTGATATCTGATTAAAAAAGAAATCATGCAATGAGAAAAACAGAGATCGTCGAAAAATTAAAGAGATGTTACTTAAGCATCCAAGACTTACGGTGGCAATGTTATTGAAAGTCACACGATGCAATGAATTTTAATTTCAAATAGTTTAGTACCATCGTCAACCATTTCAATATCACGCGATGACTGGTATAGCACGTATCTGGATATGCTCTTGGTCTCAATACTTTCATAACAGACCCGTAGCCGGGGATTTTGAAATTTTGAAAAGGAAAGTTGGCTAAAAAAGAGTTTGATATCAACTTCCCAGAGCCTGATAACAACTGGGCCATATTTCAAAGATTTAGGTAGAAATACTATAGCTTTGATTAGTCTAAACGCGATTCGATCATTAAGATTAAACTCATTGGCATCTTATGTCGGTTGTAAGCTCTTTCTGCATCACGAGGATATAAATGGGAATGAAATATCGAAATAATTTTGGTAGGTTCGATGTTTGCCTTCAGATAAGCTGGCTTACCTGTTTTGGAAACCATCCAATTCGGAATGGACATCTTTGGCTGCAGTTCAAAATCTGTAAATAGTGGATACATTGATGATAATCAGGGTTTATTAGAATGTCTAAAAATGTTGCTGTTAGTTTCCGCCGATTTCAATTTGATTAAGTTCTTACATTATTTGAACTCTTTATATATCCTACTCTATTAAATTTCGATTTAAGTGGGATGAAAATAAAATCTAACCATTTGATACTATTTTGCTCATTAGTGAACGTGTATTTGCTATAGCAATTTTGAAATGTTACCTAAGCATACCGAACTTTACAGTGACAATGTTTTTGAAAGTCACACGTCGCCATAAATTTTCATTTCAAATAGTTTAGTACCGGCGTCAACAATTTCAATATAACGCGATGACTGGTATAGCCCGTATCTGGATGTGCCCTCGGTCTCAATACTTTCATGACGAACCCGTAGCCGGGGATTTTTAAATTTTGAAAAGGAAAGTTGGCTACAAAAAGAGTTTGATATCAACTTCCCCGAGTCTGATAACAACGGGACCATATTTCAAAGATTTAGGCAATAGGTCGAAATACTATTGCTTTGATTAGTCTTAACGCAATTCGACAATTAAAATTAAACTCATTGGCTTCTTATGTCGGTTGTAAACTCTTTCCGCATCATAAAGATAGAAAGGGGAATGAAATATCGAAATCATTTTGGTAGGTTCGATATGTTTGCCTTCAGATAAGCAGGCTTCCCTGTTTTGGAAACCATCCTATTTGGGAATGGACATCTTTGGCTGTAATTCAAAATCACTAAATAGTGGATATATTGATAATAATCAGGTTTTATTAGAATGGCTAAAATGGGCATGATAAATTATTTATATATTTTAATGTTGCGAGCTTATTCACTAATGTTACTTTTAAACCTTCTATGGATTTTCTTAGGAGAAAGTTAGCTACTTCTGATTTTCATTTTGATAAAACCACAAGGAATACCGTAGAAATCGCAGATTACCGATTGTCTCTTGGATTTAATCGAACTTTGTACAAAAAACTCATATTTTCTATTTGGTTCTAATTTTTTTCAGACTTTTAGTATGGCTATGGGGAATACAATCACCCCTGTTTTGGCTGGGGTTTTTTGGAACACGTTGAAAGCACAGCTCTTCTTCTTTACACTGAAAGTAGACCCAAACTTCTGCGACGTTACGTTGATGATATTCTTCGGTTAGTTTCCGCCGATTTCAATTTGATTGGGTTCTTACATTATTTGAACTCTTTATATATCCTACTCTAAATTTCGCTTGAAGTGGGATGAAAATAAAATCTTACCATTTGATACTATTTTGTTCCTTAGTGAACGTGTATAAATTGTCATTTCAAATAGTTTAGTACCGGCGTCAACCGTTTCAATATGACGCGATAACTGGTATAGCACGTATCTGGATGTGCCCTCGGTCTCGATACTTTCATAACAGAGCCGTAGCCGGGGATTTTGAAACTTTGAAAAGGAAAGTTGGCTACAAAAAATGTTTGATATCAACTACCCTGAGTCTGATAACAACTGGGCCATATTTCAAAGATTTGGGCAATAGGTCGAAATAGATAGAGATAGAAATAAGATAGAATGGGGAATGAAATATCGAAATCATTTTGGTAGGTTCGATATTTGCATTCAGATAAGCAGGCAAACCTGTTTTGGAAACAATCCTATTTGGGAACTTTCAAACATTATAGAAAGGATATTCCGCCACGACCGATCATATCGTATTGCCGATTCACCATCTTATTGACTCTCTTAATATTTGGCAGAAACTCTGTCATCGGTTCTTGGTTCATTTTCGAATGCCCGCTTACGTCACAATTATCTATATTAAATAATGTATTAGATGTATCAATGTATCAATTGCTATTTTAATACAATTATCTAAATTTTTCTTTAACTGTTATCTAATACAATCTAGGATCTAATACAATAATTTTAGTATTTCTAGTAATGTTCCTATTATAAGTTTTATTGAATACATATCTTAGACAAAATAATACTAATATATCAAAATAGTTTCTATAAACAGTTTCTAATGAATTCAATATAAAAATAAGTTTTTCCACATTTTGTTACACGAGAAATTAACATATTATGATGTTGAAATATAAATAATTCCTCATTGATTTACATATTTTTAATTTCACTTAATGATATCAATTCATTAAATTTATCTAGCCATCCAACTCATTTTACTAAAGAATATTTTTTTCTTTAGCAGTTTTTGTTTTTAATTTTTTTTTTCAATTTTATATTCTTGTTCTAGTTTTTCAGTAGTTAGAATTAATTCGTCTTCATAAACTACCAATCAACTTCTTCACCTTCAAAATCTACTAATTCATTGACATATGGTTTTGTTGTTATTACTTACTGACCAACTTTATATAGATAGGTTCACCAAAATCATCTACAAGAAATGCTCCATATAAATTATGGCAAACAATTTCAGCATTTTCATATTTTCTAACATCAATAGGTTTCATTCTAATAGACGAATGATAATAATTATTATATCCTTCTATTAATTTTGGTTAAATATAAAACCATTTAAAAGTATTATTTGCTGTAAAATATTTCCACATTCTTGTTCTCTGCTTCAGCTGCTTTCTTATCCAATGTTGTTAAAAAATCTAAGAGTCCATGAACAAATGAATTATCAAATTCTTTTCCATCATCAAATTCTATTTTATTCTGGATTCGCAGGACCTGAAAGAAATTTTCTCGAACCTTTTGATGTTTGTACAGCATCTTTTCTGGATAGTCGGAAACTCCATACATAACGACTAAAAAATCAATTTTATTCAATATCAACCAATATTATCTTTTTAAAGATTTTTCATTGTTTTAAAGATTTTTCATTTTTCATTACGTTGTTCTAACGTAAATTCATTCATATCTTTATATTTTACAAAGATTTATGGGATTAGCTTATTTAATTTATCTTGTTTTACTTGGCGCCATATATGTTTTACAGAAGAATAGGCTGAACTCTCAGCCTAGACTGAACTCTCAGGATTATAATACAAATTTCTTAGATGTTGTTCTTTAGGATTGCGATATATTTTATTCTCCATTTATATATCACAAATATTATTTCTATATTATTAATATTGAATAATATCTAATTGTGAATTTGATATATTTAATTGCGCATCAGAATAAATATAAATATGCATTTTATAATCGTCGATTCCTTTTTTCTTTATCATGTTTAATTGTATTCAATCTTTTGTATTTTGTAATTTTTTCCCAGAACCATGTAACAAGTTATCTTCAGTTGTTCCAAAATCTACCCATAATGCAAATTTATTACCAGTATAATAATCAATTTGATTCTACTTTTAATATTTCGGGATTATAATGATTATTAACATCTATTGTGCCATTAGCATACACTTAGGTGATAAATAATAAAATACCTTTAATAGATCTTATAGGAAAGTCATTTTCATTTATTATTTCATCACTTGCATTAATAGTTGCAGTTTTACTGTATCATATTCTTAACATATATTCGATTATTTATAACCCATATCTTTAATTACACTAGATAATACTATTTCATTTACAGGAGCAAAAGTTATTTCAAATGTTATATCTTCTTGAATTGCATATTTATATAAAAGTGCATTATTATTTATTATTCAAAATCTAATGGAATTTCATATTTACTTCCATAAATGTTTTTTATTAAATTTACTGCAGCATTAGTTACTATTGCATTATTTGTTTTTGATCTTAATTTATTTTCATTTTTCTGTTTGAATTCCTAGAAATATCATATTTTTTCAATTTTCTTTTGTTAACCATAAATCTTTATAATATGCAAATAAATTATAATCATCTAATGTAAAAACAGTTTCCGGTTCAATTTTCATCCTAAATTTTGTATCAAGTATCTAACAACATTATCTACAACATAATTATTATTATTACCAGTTAATTCTATATCAGCTGATAAATACATACTGCTTGATAAGCATAAAAAGTATTTTGATTTAATCTAGGAATTCTAACATATAAAGTTTCATTTGGATTAATATTTTACTTGAAGGATTGAGAAATTATATGATGATTACGTTCTGCTTGATTTGCATTAGATATTCTCGAATTATTTGAAGGATCTATATATTTTACATTCACCAGTTATTAATAAAAAAGCTAACTTATCTACTTTTTATCATATTTAAAAATCCGAAAATAATAGCACTAACAACTGCAATTTAAAATACAATTATATGTTAAGCAGTAAAACTAATAATATTTCCAACAGACTTTAAAAATAAAACGATCAATTAATGCCATAATTCCAGGTAATGCTGCAGCAGATTTTTTAGATAATTCCCATAAATGTTTTGCTAATTTCTTTAGACCATCTTGTTATACCTTTTAATTCAAATAATGATTTTATTCTATCTTTTAATGATAATTCAAAAGTTGGTTTTATTTATTAATAATTATATAAAAATATCTTTTAATCTTTAAATTCTATTAGCACCTGATTTGAATAAATCATTTTTTTTTCTTTTTCTGTACTTTTGAATTTTCTTTTAAATTATCAATTTCTTATTCTAATTCATTTTGTCTATATTACATTTCTTCAATTACTTGACGATCTAAATCCGATCTTAACTGTTCTTATTCTTTATTTGATTTAGATGATTAATCTTCAAAAGTCGTAATTTTTTCATGTACAATTTTCTCAGCTTCATTTCTTATACTAATAATTTCTCAGAGGAATTGTTCATGAAACATAGTTAAAGCTTCTATTTATTGATCTGTTAAACCAATTACTCCTTCCGGTAAAAGTTTTTCAGTTTGAAATCCCGATGATCTAGGTTTACTGGTTTTTGAATTAATAACTTCTTTAGGGATTGTTTCTGGTTCTAAATTTTCATGAATCATCTTCGAAATATAATCATTTCTTTGATTAAATTCTCTTCTATTTAGAGTTATTTCTTGTTCTGTAACATCAGTTATATCATTCTTATTACTTACTCTTTTAATTCTAGATTGTTCTAATTTAGCCAAAGTTGATTTTGTTACTATTTTATCACGACATTTATAAGAAGATATCTTAAAATCATAGTCATCTTTGAAACGCCAATAATAATCACCATCTAAATATTTCAAATCTGGTGCCAAATACTCCACATTTTATTAGTTACATTAAATCCACATTTTGTCTATATTGGTTTAAAATTATCAATTAAATCATCATAATAGAATTCTTTTTTTTTTCTAGTCCTTGATCTAAATTTTCAATAATCAATCTTGAACGTGTTATTAATATGAAATAATTATTTAATACCTGGTCATGGTGCTGCAGATTTTTTAGATAATTTTCATAAATATTTTGCATATTTCATTAGACCATCTTTAACTTTATCTTGTATAGAATTATTATTATTTGGCGGTTCATCCGGTGAAATATTTACAAAGTAACTGGTAGTTGCTGGAGGATGGTTGACAAGGATGAGTGAGGGTGACTTCAGTTTTTAATGTAAATATTTTCCGAATTTTCAACCTTCTGTTTCATGTGTTTTAATAACGGCTTCGGTCGTGTTTGGTTTTCTCGAGTATTTTCAGAATGGTCGAGTCGTTTGTTACCCGGGGATGTAAGAAAAGGAGGATAAGGATGACATCAGTTGTTAATGTAAATATTTTCCGAATTATCAACAATTTCTTTTACCCGTTTTAATATCGGCTTCGGTCGTGTTTCATTTTCTCGAGTATTTTCAGAATGGTCAAGTCGTTTGTTGATGGGGGATGATTGATAAGGTGGGTTGAGGATGACTTCAGTTTTTAATGAATATATTTTCCGAATTTTCAACATTTTCTTTTATCGGGTTTACTATTGGCTGAGGTGGTGTGCATGTGCACAGTCTGACTGAAGGCATTTCTACCAAATAGCGACATAAATACCGGGGAAAATCAAAGAAACCACACGTGATGAAACTTTCTAGGTCGTATATATGTATATTAATGGTTTTCATGTATCGCTTTTTCAAATTACACTACCGACCTCTAGTGGGATCAATACATCACTAATTCTCACACCACATTAGTAATTGGGAAAGTAGGCTTTCAGATCAGAGGTCGAAGGTCGACCACTCATCACCACAAGTATTTTTTTTTCCTAATAAATGGGAGATAGAAAAGCATTCTTAGCAACAATAAATAACAGAATTAAACCAACAAAAAAACAATTTGAAATAAAAAAGTTAGTTGATGTTACAAAAGAAATCGAACATAAGATATTGAAATTAGAAAAGATAAAAACTAAATATGGAGAGAAAGTATCAGCTAATTTAAGCTACTGTAATGTTAGTACATCACGAGAATTTAAAGTGTTTTTACCCGATAAATGGGTTTCATTGAGTACAGAGGAATTGAAAGATTTAGTAGGATTTAAAATAGTATATCATGGGAAAAATGAAGACGGTCATCATGATTTGGAAATTGTTGATTAAATAAAAAATAAAAATAATGAATATCTAAAAATGACCTTAGTCGTTTTATAAACAACTACAATCATACAGTCAAACATCTGTTACATGTTATTATGAGAGAGTGCTTCATTTGAATATTAATCAATCAAACAGGTGTTGCACAACGTTGTTGTTATATTGGATAGCTAGCAGTTATATATTAAGCACGCAGTACATACAACACACACAAGCCAGTTAGCCGGCATTGAACCACCACGTTTTCATTGGTTGCTGAAAGCGAGGTTTATTTAAATTAGCTCGGCCGTGACGACAGGAGGATAGTTATCATTCTCTCGTGATTAAAAGGAATATTTCAATGTTTTTACGGTAAGTTTTAGCAAAACCACCCGACTTGACTCGCAGAGTTTTTAGGGGATAAGCATCCCGTTATTGAGAGGCGCCACGAGATACCTATCCCCAAGCATTTCTACTTACACCCCTGTGACCCACGCCTCACCAATTCTCCTTCAATGGTTGACAGGAAACACATTATATTTAAGGCGCCTTATGCATTTCCTATCAACCCCTTACCCCCGAAAAGAGGACTGAAGGAGAACCACGGAGGGTGGACAAAGGTGCATTTTCGAAATGCCCCTGCAAGCCAAGCCCGGCGGCACTCCAGTGGTTGAATGAATTGCCTTATATACTTAGCTAAAACACCTAAGTAAATGTTGCTGGTGCTAAAAAAATATGTGAAATTTGAAATTATAAATTATTTCGAATGAAAAGAATATAAGAATGAAAACTGATAAATGAATTATGGATTTTTAACTTAATTATGATATAATTTTTAATCAAATTAGTAATCAATTACTATGTTAATTGATTAACAAATTCAAATTCAAATATTCATTTTAGCATACCCAGTGTTGTCATCTTTCAATTTAAGAAAAAACTAATAATAAGAAACGACTGTAATACAATATTCAAGTAAAAACAAAATAAATTGATAAAAATAATGAATATCTAGAATCCGAAATGACTTATCTGGACAATTTAATTGCTCCGCATAGATAGACAAAAGTAGTGAGATATTTAATTAATTAAAAAAAATTATTTTTTTTTGCTTTTTTTCTAAAATATTAATCCATTTTTTTATTATCAATTTTGGAATTTCAGAAGTACTTTCATTTTTGATAGCAGTTGGTTCAGAATTACTAATATCATGAATTTTATTTGATTTCTTATACCAATTACACCCAATCAAAATGAATACAATTACAAATCCAACTGTAAAATATAAATATTTATAAAATATTCTATTATCAGAAGGAGTAGAAATAACAATATTTTCACCATTTTTATTAACATTTTTATTACTTATTTTTTCTTTTACAGATTTTTTATATTCTTGTGATTTAATTCCTAATTGCCGAGACCATTCAATTTGTTTCTGAGTTCTCGGTTTTTTCTTCACAGTTAATTCCTTCACTTCTTTCACCTCGCTCATTTATTATAGAAATATTTTTACTTTCAATATTTGAAAATGTTATAACCCCAGTTGATAATAATGTCATAAATCCACCTAATTGAAACGATAAATATCCAATCCATTTATTTAATTCAGTCATAACTAAATAATCATTTTTTAAATCGGAATATTATCTATTTTCATCTTCAATTGGTAGTATATAATTACATAATTTACTATAACCTTTTACTACATTTTCTGATATCGCGTCATTAATTTTAGCTGTTCTCGCGGCTTCATAAATCTTAAATAATCTAATAATTTCATCTGATTTCATTGTATCTAATTCATTATAAGTTAAATTTTTACCGACAAAATTTTTACATTTTCCAGATGCTATTAATATTTCTAATTGATGTTTGCAATAAAGATAATATTCATAATTATTATTTGTTGTAACATTATTTAAAGCACCATCATCTGGAATTAATTTGTTTTCTGTTATTCCTAAATCATCTAAAGTTTTTTCAATTGGAACATCACCATTTTTAGATTTTATTTTCTTTTCACCTACCATTTATATAACAACAAAATTAGTTGTGATGTTGCAACTAGAATTCAACTAGAATGTAACTAGAATTCAAATTGATTAACAAGCTAGTTGAAATATTGTTGTTTTTGTTTATTTCTTGTTAAATCTAGTTGATTTTTGTTTCAACTACTAACAACTAGAATTCAACTAGAATGTATCTAGAATTAAACTAGATTAACAAGCTAGTTAAAATATTGTTAAATCTAGTTGATTTTTGTTACAACTACCAATAACTAGAATTCAACTGGAATGTAACTAGAATTCAACTATATTAACAAGCTAGTTGAATTTAAATAAATTCATATTTAAAATGGTGTTGTAATCTAAATAGTAATTTTGATCTTTTAATTTTTTTCAACTTATCCATATATTCATTATGTAAATCATGTGGAATAATATCATTTTCCTCAAGTGCATTTTTCATTGATTTTCTATCTTTATTGTAGAATAAAACTAGAAATCTAATGTTTTCTCTAAAGTCTTTAACAATTGAATTATATTTTTGATTTAAAACCCATGTTGTTATCCCGAAATGTCTTCCAGAGAAAGCTAGATAACATAACTCACTTTCTCTCACTTTTGAATCATGTAAATTAGCGCAATCATCTATAATGAATAATGTATTTGATCCTTTATAAATATCAATTGCTATTTTTATACAATTATCTAAATTTTCTTCTACTGTTTTAGGATCTAATATAATAAATTTATTATTTCTAGTACTATTTCTATCATAAGTTTGATTAAATTCATACGTTGGGCAAAATAATACTATATTATCAAAATAGTTTTCATAAACAGTTTCTAATAAATTTAATATAAAATAAGTTTTTCCACAATTTGTTACGCCAGATATTAACATATTATGAGGCTCAAATATAAATAATTCTTTATTCATTTATATATTTTTAATTTTACTTGGTAATATCCCTTCATTGAATTTATCTGGCCATCCAACCCATTTTACTAAAGAATATTTTTTTCTTTTAATAGTTTTTGTTTTTAATACTTTTTCAATTTTATATTCTTGTTCTAGATTTTCAGTAGTTAAACTTAATTCTTCTTCGTAAAAGTAGCCATCAACTTCTTCACCATCTAAATCTTCTAATTCATAGACATATGGTTTTGTTGTTATTTTGTTTTTTATTTTATATATTTCTCTAGTAAAATTTCGATCGTATCCTTTATCAAATATCTTTTTATACTTAGAAATTCTAACATTTTGACCAACTTTCAATTTAGGTTCACCAAAATCATCTACAAGAAATGCTCCATATAAATTATTCCAAACAATTGCAGCATTTTCAGGTTTTCTAGCATCAATAGGTTTCATTCCAATAGAAGAATGATAAGAATTATCATATCCTTCTATCAATTTTGGTAAAACATCAATCCATTTAAAAGTATTATTTGCTGTAAAATATTTCCAGATTCTTGTTCTTAATGTTCTATTAAATCGTTCAACAACTGCTGCTTTTTTATCTGATTTTGTTGAAAAATATTTAATATTATGATTATCTAAGAGTTCATGAACAAGTGAATTATCAAACTCTTTTCCATCATCAAATTGTATTTTTTCTGGTTTTAGTTTATCATCCGAAAGAAATTTTCTTAAAACATTTGATGTTTGTACAGCATCTTTTCTATAAAGTGGGAAGCTCCATACATAACGACTAAAAATATCAATTATATTCAATAACCACCAATAATCATCATTATCTTTCTTAACATTTTTCATATCAATTAAATCTCCTTGCCACTGTTGATCTACATAACTTACCATAGTTTTACGAGTTTTATATTTTCTAACAATTTTTTTATGTGTTGTATATGTTGGTTGTTCTAACATAAATTCATTTATATCTTTATATTTAACTAAATTCTGTGGGATTATCTTATCTAATTTATCTTGTTTTACTTGACGCCATATATTTCTAGTAGAAGAATAAGCAACTGAACTCTCAGGGTTGTAATATGAATTTCTTAAATATTGTTCTTTAGTATTATGAGTTTTTGTACCACCCATTTATATATCCTTAATTTTAACTTTATATTTCTAATATTGAATACTATCTAATTGTGAATTTACAATATTTAATTGCGCGTCAGATATAATATAAATGTGCATTTTGAAATTTTTGTCCCCTCTTTTCTTCGCCATGAATAATTGTATTCCATCTTTAGTGTTTTGTAATTTTTTTCCAGAACCATGTAATGAATTATCCTCTGTTGTTCTAAAATCTAACCATAATGCATATTTATTGCCGGTATAATAATCAATTTGATTAATATTACAATTTTCAAATGATTTTACTTTTTCATTCATAAAATGTTTTCTAATTTCTGGCCACTGATCTATCATTCTCATTCCTTGGCAAAATATTTTATTTGCTATTCCTTCGATAGTTATTTCTACTTTTGTTATTTCAGGATTATAATAATTATCTACCTTTATTGCACCATTAGAATATGTTGCAATGGTGAAAAATATTAATATACCTTTAATAGATCTTCTTGGGAAGTAAATATTCTCATTAATTATTTCATCATTTGCATTAATAGTTACGGTTTTAAATTTATCAATATAATCATATAATAATGAAAGTCCTTGATTGTATTAAGTTTGAATTGTGCTAGCAATATTTTCATTAGTTACTGTGTTATATTCTAAACATATATTCGATAATTTATAACCCATATCTTTAACAACGCTAGATAATACAATTTCATTTACAGGAGCAAATGTTATCTCAAATATAATATCTTCTTGAATTGCGTATTTATATAAAGGTGCATTATTATTTATCAATTCAAAGTCTAATGGAATTTTATATTTGCTTCCATAAATCTTTTTAATCAAATTATCTGTGGCACGAGTTACTATTGCGTCATTAGTTCCTGATCTTAATTTATTATGGTTTTCGGATTGAATACCCTGAAATATCATATTATTTCTATTTTCTTTAGTTAACCATAAATCTTTATAATGCATAAATAAATTATAATCATCTAATGAGAAAACTGTTTCCGGACCAATCTTTATAGTTAATTTTTTAATCAAATATCTTCCAACATTATCAACAACGTAATTGTTATCATGGCCATTTACTTTTATATCGGCTGATAAATAAATACTATTTGGAACATAAAAAGTATTTTGTGTTAATCGAGGAATTCTAACATATAAAGTTTCATCGGGATTAATATTTGAAGGGTTATGAGTAATTATATGATGTGATCTTTCTGCTTTAATAGCATTAGATATTCTAGAAATCTTAGAAGGACTTATATAACTCCCACTCATTTATTAAACAAAAAAATTAATTATTTATTTTTTATTATTTTTTTCTTGATATCTTTTTGATATCATATTTACTAACCCAAAAATAATAGCACTTACAACTGTAATTAAAAATAAAATAATATGTTCAGCAGCAAAGTTAAGAATATTCCCAGCAGATTTCAATATAAAACCAACAATTGATGCAATAACTCCTGGTAAAGCTGCAGCAGATTTTTTAGATAGTTCCCATAAATATTTTGCTAATTTCTTTAAACCATCCTTAACTTTATCTTGTATAGAATTATTATCATTCGGGGGTTTATCTGGTTTATTGGGAGTAGGAGTAGATTTCAAAGCATTTGATATTGCTAAACCAATTGTTGTAAATTACATAGTTACAGCTGTTAGAATTGAAAGAATTGTTATTCCTTCTAATTTAAATAATAACTTTATTCTATCTTTCAATGATATTTTAGAATCTGGTTTTATCAACAAATCTTTAAAAATAACTTTTAATTTTTTAATATGATTAAGATCATATGATTTTAATAATGTATCTCTTTCTTTTTCCTGTAATTCTTTGTTATATTTTAAATCATCTCTTTCTTTTTCTAAAGCTAACTTTCTGCTTTCATAATCAGCTTCCTCGATTAATTGAATATCTCTATTTAATTCTAATTGTTTTAATTCTTCATTTGCATTAGTTAATTCTTTTTCTAACATGGTTATTTTAGAAAATCTCATCTTAATATTAGCAATTTCACCAGCTGATTCTTGCATACCTTTAATTTCTCTACGTGCTTGTTCAGGAAATGCTTCTAATTCATCATCAGTTAACTGAGGCATCGACAACGAAGAAGAAGGACTTGTTCAGTAATTGTTCCCGATTTTCTTTTGAAACGATGCTCAATGTCTTCATTCGATAAACAGGTATGTCCATCAACTTTGAAGAAAGTTACGCTTGAATCAAGTATTCCTTTTTCTAGTAAAGATAGTATTCGATTTATTCCAGTTTCAGTACCGGGTGTATCTAAAATACTATTCATCTCTTCGTCAAATGAATGAATTGTATCAAACATTTTATCAAAATGTTTTACTACTTGTAATTGATTTGAATCATTATCAATTTGTTGAATATCTCTTCTAGATGTTTCGGGTGTTGAAGATCTTAATTTATCTAATCGATCTCTATTCTCTTCCATTTCCGTTTCTGGATTATCATCGATTATTTTAAATAAGTCATCAATTCTTTGTTTGAATTCTTTTCTATTTTGTTTTTATTTCTTTTTGTGTTACATCAGTTATTTCATTACTATTAATTATTCTCTTAATTCTATCTGGTTCTAACTTAAGCAAAGTTGATTCTGCTAATATTATATTTTGATTTTTATAAGAGATGTTAATATAATAATCATCTTTCAATTTATAATAATATTCACCATCTAAAAACTTTAAATCTTGTACTAAAAGTCTGGCGCCTCTATCATTTATATTATATCCAGATCTTACAAATACATCTTGAAACTTATATATAAATTTATTATTTTCTATATCTTCCTTTGATAAACCTGGCATTTCATTTTCAGGATTTATTTTCGATCTAGTTCTTCTATCAAATTCATCTGTTGATGGGACTTTAGAACCACTATCTGCTAAATTAGAATCATATGCTGATTCATCATCATTATCAATATTAGTTTCATTAAAATCAGGTTGTGGTTCATCATCAATGTATCCTTCATTATTATTTCCCATGTCATCCAATGGAAAACCTTCTCCACCTTCTGCCATTTACATAATAAAAAAATTAAAATTTAAAATATAATATTCCTCCGATTACAATTCCTATACAAGTTATAGCTAATTTAGTATTTTCATGGGATTTATTATCATCATTTAGTTTAATTATATCATGTTGAATAATATCAGTTTCTATATCTTCTGATGTATTATAATCCGGTTTAGAATCATTATTTAATTTAATATTTTTAGTTTTAGTTTCAGTTGATTGAATATGTTTTTTATTTTTTTCACCTTCCATTAATTTTGGAGCAGTAATAATCTTTTTATTTATATCATTTAATCCAAATGAATTATTTATTGTTGCAGTTTTAATTAGATTATTATAACCAATTATATTTCCCATCTTTAATACTAAATCATTAGAAATAATTATTAGATTAGGGCCTATACAATAATTTAATCTAATATGTGATTTATCTAAATAATCTTGATATCTTATAATGTTTTCTGGAATCGATCTATTTTTATCATTATGAATTGAATCTTCAAATAAAACTTCAAATTGTTTCTGTGTATCGAATGATGTATTCAAATTTCCAATTATTGGTGATCTTGTTTCAACTTGCGCACCTAAAATACATATCAAATAAGTTCTAATAGATTGATTTATTCTTTGTATACCTGATTTAGTAAAACCTTCATTATTTTCTAAAATGAAATAAACCCAACCATTATTGTTTTCTTGTTTTAAATTATCATAAAATGTCAGTAATTTATTAAAATTTAATGTTTCTAAATCCTAAGTTTCTATTTTACCATAACCTAATTTATGACTATAGATATTATACAAACTATTAGATGGTATGGGAAGTGCACAATATTCTGCAATCTTTTTAGGGCAAGGAAGTGATCTTATTGTTCCAATTTTTGTTCTAAAATCAGAATTATTTATATCTATATTAAATTCATTACAAATTTTATAAAACTTTGATAAATTAATATTATTATCTAATTCTTTAAAATATCTTGATCCTGGTAAAGCGCACTCTAATTCATTTAATATTATTCTTATTTAAAAGTATGTATGAAATCTAAATAAACTTTGAATTAATTTATATTTAGAATTATTCAAATGATCATTCCAACTAATTCCACATCCTGTTGTTGCACAATAAACAGCAATATTTAATTGGTTCTGCCAATACTTCATATTAGATTTTAATAACCATTGTTTTTCATCTTTCAATTTTTTACATGAAATATATTTTCCATCTTTACATGAAAATTATTACTTTCAGTAACATAAATATATAAATCAATTAATGAATTTAAAACTTCATTTCTATATGTAATATCTTTATTAAAATCTATTGCTGGAATATTATATTTAATTGATTTATTATATTGGAAAGCTTTTGGAAAACTATCTGCCATTTATATAATTAAAAAATTAATAATTTATTAATTCTTTTAATAATTTATCTTGTTCTTCAACTGTTATATGACCATTTAAACTTATTATATAAACTAGTGTATTCTTTAATTTATCAATTTCTTTTATATTAGTTTTAATTTTTTCTTTATTACTTTTTATATTTAATTTTGAACTTTTAACGGTTAAAACACTTGAACTTAATCCTAATACACCAATTGATATAGCTAAAGGTGTTAATGGACTGAATATTGCTAGAAATGTTATTACAGGACTAATTGTAACCGAACCACTAATAATCAAATAATATATAATTTTACTTTTTAAATATTTTTTCTTTTTAACTTTTAAATCACTTTCAAATTCTAATATTTGTTTTTCTAAATATATTCTTAATTTAGTTTTATTTATATCATGAGGAATAATATCAATATTATCTTCCATTCATTTAGAAAAAAAATTACTAATTAGTAAACTTATAAGCAACAAATATAACAATAACAGTTCCACCTAAAATCCAAATTATTTCATATTTCTGTTGTTCTTTACTTGGGGTATAATAATCTGATAATTTAGGTTTGTATAGATGTAATTTTTCTTTATTTGTTACTGCGTTATATAAACTCATTGCATCATCAACTGATTGAAAATCTCTATGTGAAATCTTCTGATCATATAATTCTTTATTCATGTAATCCATATAGTTTTGTCGTTTTTCTCTATATTCTTCTGCTGCTTTATTGTATTTCTCTAATGCTAAAATATGTCTTCTTTGTTCTCCTAATGAACTATTTTTATCAATATGTTTAAATAAATATCCACCACCAGTAAATGCTAAAGCGTTAACAATTGCCGATCCTATAATAGTTATAATTGCAGAAGCCATTTATTTAGCAAAAAAATTATGCATTTATATGGGAGGAATATATTTTTGTTTTTCCAAATAATTAATAGTTAAATTAGATAAAGTAACTGCTAATGTTAATTTTAAGATATCATTGATATCAAATCTATCAACATTAACACTTCCCATTTTGAATACTTTTTTTAATACCATTGAATAACCAACAGTTCCAACTGATAGTAATGCGCCATTATATAATCCAGTTATTATCAAATTATTATCACTCATTTATTTATCAAAAACATTACTATCATCAAAAAATTTAGTTAACTTATTTATGATTGATTCAACATTTATTTCATTACTAGTTTCATTTGTATATATTTCAATTATTCTTTTTTTAATATCATCGATGATAAAATCTTCATCTAATTCATAAAATCTTAGAGATTCTCTAATTAAATTAGTAATCTTTTCTACATTTAAAGTTTCTTTATCTATTGTTGTTTCATACTCAAATGTTGTTTCATTAGAAAATGCAATATTTTTAATATGTGTAATTACATCAGTAATGTTAAATTTCATTTCTTTCTCACGTTTAAAATCAAATCCAAAACATATGCTCGGCCCAACAGTTATATTCATTTATATAATGAAGAAATTACTCTCTACATCTTATAACTAATTCATATATTACAGGAAAGTTATTCAAATCAATTAAATAACCATTATGATTTCTTATTTCTAATTTAAAATTATTGAAATGTGGAATACAAGGTTTGAAATCACATTCTGTTAAATTATAATTTATTTGCGCTCCAAATTGTTTAACATTCTTCAATGGTAAAATATTTAATATACTAGAATTACATGTTGTATCTTTAGTTGCTTCAAATGTTTTTGTAGGATCAATTAAATTGCAATAAATATAAGTGTGTAAAAGGTATTATATTTGAAATGCCTTCTACGTTTACTGTAACAACATCTGGTGCAATTCCTAGCAATTTAGCTAATGGTTTTTTTACTATAAATGCATTTTGACTTTCATCAAATACCTTTATTTTAATTTTATTTGAGCTATCACTTTTTATAAATCTTATTAAAAATTTATCATCTTTTCTAATTTTCAACCGTGCTCTACGATTAATTTCTTGAGCTAATGTTTCTAAATTATATAATCCTGGTCTTAGAAATAGATGAAACCATTTATTTATATTTCTAATATGAATTAAAAAAGTATTATGTTCAATAGTTTTATTCGATATATTATAAAAAGAATTACATAAACTTATATTAACTAATTTTAAATCTACACAATTCTTAAATTCTCTATCTAATTGTACTAGTAAATTTTGAGATTTATAATTTGTAAGTTTTCTTGAATCAACAAATATTCTGTATTCTTTCAATTCTACCATTATTTATAACATAAAAAAATTACCGCTCATCACTAAAAATTAATTTTAATAAAATTTTTCCTAAATAAATGGATGAGAAGATAGCATGCGAAATTTGTGGTGAACTTCTAAGAAAAAGTAATATGGCTCGACATATGAAAAAACATGATGAAAATTATAAACCCCCTAAAATAAACTGCCCAAAATGTAATAAATTATTCTCAAGAAATTATGTTAAAAAACATTCAGAGAAGTGTAGAATTAATGGTGCAACGGCTAATGTTGATAGTAATGAAAGTAATAGTAATTCTGCCGAAGTTGAACCTGAAGTTATTTGGAAAAGACCTTTCTTATTCTATGATAAGGATAATATAAAAGATCATTTCTGTGAGCCTTGTCGAATAAAATATAGCCCTGAAAATATAGAAGATTGGGAGAATCATCAATTTCGTAAAGCACATATAGATAAAATTTCTAATAAATTTGAAACTGAATTCAATGAAAGAAAAAATAATTTATTAGAAAAAATAAAATATGAGAAAACGTAACCAGATAATAAAGAAACAGTTGAAAAGTTAGAAAAACAATATAATGAATTAACAAGAAAAAAATATTATTGTAAATATTGTAAATTGATTATTACAACAAGTAATTCAAATCTACATAATAGAACAATAAAACATAAAGAAAACGTAAGAAAATACCAGGAGCTTAATGAAGATATATTACCAATAAATTATAAACGAAAATGTCCACAATGTAGTTATGCGACCTTAAGACAAGAAGGTACTGTGTTATTTTGTAATGAATGTGGATGGCAAAAGAATTTATTGGGTGAAGAAAAAACTAGAGATTTTCTCATAGATCCAAAATTAAATTATCTAGATGAAATTTTTAAAATATTTTCTATGGAAGATCATACACCAGAATATATGCAATGGCTTGAAAAAATGAAAATAATAGAAAATAAAAATGGTGAAATAACTAAAAAAGATATTATAAATACAATTATTCCGTCAACATTTAATTAACACAAAACAAAAGAAAATGTATTTATATTTATTATTTAACGATTATTATGAAAAACCTAAATTATCAGAAGATACGGAAAATATAAAAAAAATATTCAAACAAATATTAATGTATCATTTAGAAAATAGAATAACAGATTCAATAAATTATGAATTCTTTTTAAATAAGATTGTAAATTATTTAAACATAGATATTATAATTCCATAAGGTAATGTTTTTATACCATCATCTAAAATATGCCTTTTATCATCAAATGGATTTAAACTAGTTTTTTTCAACTTCATTAATGTACATCTCATGATCTTCTGATCTTAAACAATTCATTTTGTGTTTCATTACAATTGATTTATATAAACACTATATAATCTTGAAATTCTATATGTTTATCAACCACATGTTTTGTTATTCCTTTTAACTTTTTAGCTTCATGATCTTTTGTTCTGTAACTATACATTTTACTTCTTATCCCAACAAATTGAATCATTTCATCACCCCCTAATTCATCTTTAAATTTACCAGGAATCTTTTTATTATCATTGCTAAATAGTTCATGATCTTTGGGATAATTGCTAAAATCAAAATGATGTTTTAATGTTTTTAAGTCTTTTGTTATGTCATTTGTCTTGATTTTTAGTATGTAGGCGTCAGTATTTTTGGCTATTAATGGAAATCCACAGTTAAATGTACCATCTTCAGTTGATAAATCATAAACATAATCTGTTGGGTTATATATTTCAAATAAATCTTTAACTTCTTCAGTTAACTCATTTTCTACATGGCTTAAATTAAAGCAATTTGGTTTAGATTTAATCAATCCAATATTCATATTAAAACCTAATGAATTGCATAATATATTTAATCCTGATATAGCAACTTTTCCTTTTTGAGCTAAAGATATTGTTTTGCGGTTTTTGAAACTTTTAGTACCATCGGCTGCGTAGAATCCAATGAAGAACCATTTTCTTAAATTATTTTTTGCATTTAATACATAATCTGGAACTATCTTTTCTTTAGTTGAAGTATTACTTTTCACTATTGCATGAATATAGAATTCGTTATTATATTTTATAGCAAAATCTTTAGGATTATTCACATGTATTCTATAACGTTGCGATGATTTCATAACATCTATGATTTTGAATGTTTTATGTGAATAAACTTCTTCACAGAATTTCTTAATTCTTTCTAATAATTTTAAGTCTTGATTGCATAAATACCAGCAATATTGAGTGCGATTAACATAATTATACACACCTGCTGAACCATCACCCATGAAAAATCCTTTGATAAAATATTCTTTTTCTTCTAATGTTTCGGGTTCTATATTATAAATATTATCAATTATTTCATCAAATGACATATGATTCATTCTTTGGAAAAATCTTTTATGTAATAATTCATCTCCAATTTTTATATCAGTTGGTTTTATTTCATCGCCATTTCGTTTAATTAAACTATGATCTTCTGTAACATCTACGAACCCTAATTTAGTTCTAACTCTATAGATTTTATTATTTGTTTTATGTCTAATAATATTCTTTAATTTTTTCCATCCATTTCTTGTCCAAACATCCATTAATCCATTTATTTGTATTAATTATTTTTCTCCATATGAAATATAACATTCATTTTGTTTTGGAATTATTTCTGAAATTCTTCTTATCAATATTTTATCATTACATTTTAATAATATTGGGGTGTCAGCTGTTACAGAATCAAAATATAATATTCCAATATGCTTTTCCCCAAAAAGTGGTTGTAAAACATTATAATAAAAATCATACATTAATAATTTTGATACTTCTAAAACAGTCGAACCAATAAATATAGGTTTATTAAATTTCATTGATGTTCTTTTTAATTTAACAGCTGTTAAATAATCTTCAAATCTTTTATTTCCTAAATGTCTAGGACTTGATTGTAAATGTCTTAATCTTTCAGAATTATTTACTAATTCAATATCATTTCTATTTCTAATATTTTCACGTTTTACCATAAAAACTATTATTCATTAATTTGAAGAAATCTTTTTCAAAATCTGTTTTTGATATTGTTCTCTGTTGAGTATTGAAATCTATATATTTTTCTAACCACTTCGATTGATTAAATTCAATATATCTATGTACTTTCTTTAATTTCATTCCTTGTTTTGGATAAAATTTTAACATTCTATAATGAACAATATAATTGTATTTATTATTTTGAGTAAGTATTAATTTTTCTGGAAAAACATGATCTTTCGGTTTTATTTTCTTCTGGTATTCACTTAAATAACTATCATCTACAGTTAAATGTTCTGGGCAATAAGGTAAGTTTCTTGTTTTAAACTTTATATTTTCAGGATATTCTAAATCAACTACAAAGAAATAACCAATTGGTGCTTCATCTTTTGAACTCGCAATTGCGCTTTCTCAATCAGTTTTATCATCATTTTCAACTTCTGTTAATATAAAATTTTCATATGGTTGAGGTTGCATCATTGCCCAACCATATAAATTATTGGCGTCAATATATAATAATTTATATTCATCATTTGCTTTAAAATACCTATCTCCCATAACACCACTAATTCCACCTCTAATTGATTTTTCAAATAATAAAACCATATCTGGTTTTTTTAATAAATCTAATTCTACATTTGTATATTTTAAACCACATTGCCAGGTTAAACCAGGACTAGAGTAGCAATAACAAGGATCAACATTAAAATGATTCAAATTAACTTCTCTAAATTTTTCAAATATGTCAGCCAATATCATAACGTCTGATTTTAAATATAAATCAACTAATTCACCATGGTTTTTCATCTTAAAATGGTTCCAAATATTTAATGTTCTATTAAACACTTCGTCTTTCACATACTCCTCTTTTAATTGATTATAAAATTGATCTTTTAATAATTCTGTTACATTAAAATCATTGTGTGTTTTATAAAATGAATAAGGAATTGCACCTTTATATCTCAATAATTTAAAATCTTGTTCATTTGGATAATAATATCGAGTTATAACAAAATCATTATCAACTAAACTTTTTGATAAATTATCTAATGAACTTGCTAGAAATCTATAAGAATCTAAAAATCTAATGCAACCAAATTGAAATGAAATATAATTTTCAGATGTTTTAGCTAATAGTTTAAAATCATATTTTCTTACATTTACACCATTCATAGCATTATATTCTTCTATTTCTTGATTAATTGCGCCCAATTTTCCCGATAATTGTTTTATAAATAGATGGGTATCATAGCCTGATAAATTATGAAATAATATTGGTACGAAATTAACTTTCTTAGCTTGTAAATTGCAATCTTCATGAGCAGCTCCACGATATTCTGAATTTAAATGATCATGATCTCTAACTCTTTTATCAAATGAATTAAAACGTTTTTCACAATAACAACAATGAGTTGCATAATTAAAATCAATTTCATCTTTTGTCATAACTATTCTTTTATTTTTGTTTAATAATTTTGCAAAATCACTTTTTAATTCAATCATTTTATCACAAAAATCATTAACTACATTTTCACCTCTAAAAGAAATATATTGACTTTCATATAATTCAGGATAATTTGATTTTATATAAATTCCATAAGCAGCAGCTCTTTGATGAACTTTTTTAATTGTATTTATAATTGGTGGGTCTTGTATTGTGTCTTCATTTAATTCATTTCCTTTGTCCATTGATTTTAATAATTGCTTTTTGTTATATATTTCTTTTCTATCTTGATCAGTTAATTCTTTATTCAACGATTCAAAATCCCCATAAATTACAAATGGAACAATATTCTTAAATTTATGATTAGTAAGTTTCAATTTATAATCTTTTTCTGTTGGCATTATTAATTTACAAAAATCTTTATTATCACATAATTCTTTATATTTTAGTAATGTATTCTCAGTCATAAATTTAGATAAACATTTTCTACATAGATAAATTTTATTATGGTGATCACTTTCTGTTCTAAAGAATAAATCAATTTGTTTTAACCACATATAATGTTCATTTTCATCTTTTTTGTAATATAACAAATCTATAGCATTTTCATCATCATAATATTCTGTTAAATATAAAGCTTCCAATGTATAATCTTTAATATTTTCACCTTTTGTCTTTGGTAATTGCATTAATTCGAATACATTTATTTTTAAATTATTAACTTTTTCTATTTTAGAAATCATTTTTATAGTTACTGGATATTGATCAATTTTATATAATGTTTCATATTTCCGATAATCTGTTATTCTACAAACATTTTCCTGTGTTGGACGTAAGCAACTAATAATTGACCATAGAAAACATTTATTATCTTCATTTTGAATATTTATTACTGCTTTTGTTGTAAATGGTAATTAAATATAAGATGATGCTTTAATATCCTTTTCTGTTGTAAAGTTTGAATCATTTTTAAACATTTTATTACTTTTTGATGTTTTATTTCTTTTTGTATTATAAACATTTAAATCTAAATATATAATTTCATTCAATGTTAAGCCAGAACCCTCAAAATATCTTTCTTCAATATGACGTTTAAATTCATTAAATATTTTTTCTAACTTCTCTTTTATATGTGTTTTTGAAATTATTTCTTCAGAGAGTGTTTGAATATTATAATCCATTTTATCTTCTGACTTTATAAAACTTACTTTCCCAGAGATACTAATTTTTGGATATTCAACATCTGTTATCAAATCTAGTATTTTTTCTATTATTTCATTAAATGTACTATAATCTTCTATTGTTGTACCTTTAAAAAATCTAAATATAATAGCTGCAGGACCAATTTTACTATGTAATGTTTCTAAAATTTCAATTGTATCTTTTATTTCTAGTGAATCAATATAATTTCTAACATTTTCCATGTATGGTTTATTTGAAACGGATTTAGTTTTTGAAGTTGATTTTTTTACTTGTTGAGGTTTATTATCAAAATATTCTGATCCTAAAACATTTTTATTTAAATTTTTATAATGTTTTTGTGATTCGAGATGTCTATTATAATTCCCTTTTACTATAAATTCATTACAAACTTCACATTTTATTTCATCCACATTCATATTTTCTAATCGTTCTTTTCTTTCATTGGAATTTTCTGGAGTTTCAAAATCTATTACATTTTTTATATGATTTGCAGATTTTTCATGTCGTGATTTTTGGGATTTATCGATGTATTTTTTACAATATTGACAATAATATTGATTTTTATTGACATTTTTATTGACATCTGGCTGTGGTTCATTCTCCATTTATAAGGAAAAAACATTACTTGTGGTGATGAGTGGTCGACCTTCGACCTCTGATCTGAAAGCCTACTTTCCCAATTACTCACATTATACTCAAGATCTGCTTTTGGTCATTAACGGTTGACAAAACCATCATATGCCAATTACAAAATACTTATTACGGATAAAAAACCTCTCGTTTGACTTGTCAGGTTTAAGGTATTTCACTACTCTTCCTTCTGAACTAACCAGATTCTGCTCATACGCAAACTATTCTAGCTAATTACCTATCCACATGTTTCAGCAACAGCACTCACTAACTACAAACTGTCAAACCAAGGTTTTTAATCTGTGACATATAGTATTCCATGTTTATGATTTACGAATTGATGGATCTATCATAGTTAATTATATTGATTATAGCAATCAATGACTATTTCCTGGATAGAGATCTGGGAGCAAAATGAGTGACGTCAAACGGCCTCAGACGTGAAACTTAGTTATGGTCGCATTTCGTTGCTTGAATATTTTCCGAATTTCTAACATTTTCTATTATGCGTTTAAATCCCGGGTCCGGTAGTGTTTCGTTTTCTCAGGTATACTTTTAGAATGGTCGAGTCGTTTGTTACCCGGGGATGTTAGAAAAGGAGGATAAGGATGACTTCAGGTGTTAATGTAAATATTGTCCGAATTATCAACATTTTCTTTTACCCATTTTTTTAGCGGCTACGGTCATGTTTCGTTTTCTCGAGTATTTTCAGAATGGTCGAGTCGTTTGTTACTGGAGGATGGTTGACAAGGATGAGTGAGGGTGACTTCAGTTTTTAATGTAAATATTTTCCGAATTTTCAACCTTCTGTTTCATGTGTTTTAATAACGGCTTCGGTCGTGTTTGGTTTTCTCGAGTATTTTCAGAATGGTCGAGTCGTTTGTTACCCGGGGATGTAAGAAAAGGAGGATAAGGATGACTTCAGTTTTTAATGTAAATATTTTCCGAATTTTCAACATTTTCTTTTATCTATTTTTATATCGGCTTCAGTCGGGTTTCGTTTTCTTGAGTATTTTCAGAATGACCAATTGGTTTGTTACTGGGCGATCTTTGACAAGGAGGATTGAGGATGACGTCAGTTTTTGATGTAAATATCTTCTGAATTTTCAAAATTTTCTTTTATCTGTTTTAATATCGGCTTCGGTCATGTTTTGATTAATCAAGTTTATATAGAATGGTCGATTCGTTTGTTACTGGGGATGATTTACAAGGAGGACTGCGGATGATTTCAGTTTTTAGTGTAAATATTTTCAATATTTTCAACCTTTTGTTTCATGTGTTTTAATAACGGCTTCGGTCGTGTTTCGTTTTCTCGAGTATTTTCAGAATGGTCGAATGGTTTATCACAGGATGATGTTTGACAAGGAGGAGTGAGGATGAATTCAGTTGTCAATGTAAGTATTTTCCGAATTTTAAACATTTTATTTTATCTGTTTTAATATCGGCTTCGGTCCTGTTTCGTTTTCTTGAGTATTTTCAGTATGGACGTGTCGTTTGTTACCGGGGGATGTTTGACAAGGAGGATTGAGGATGACATCAGTTGTTAATGTAAATATTATCCGAATTATAAACATTATCTTTTATCTGTTTTGATATCGGCTCCGGTCGTGTTTCGTTTTCTCGAGTATTTTCAGAATGGTTGAGTCTTTTGTTACTGGGGATGATTGACAAGGAGGATTGAGAATAACTTCAGATTTTAATGTAAATATTTTCCGAATTTTCAACGTTTTCTTTTATCTGTTTTGATATCGGCTTCAGTCGTGTTTCGTTTTCTAGAGTATTTTCAGAATGACCAATTGAATTGTTACTGGGAAATGTTTGACAAGGAGGAGTGAGGATGACTTCAGTTTTTAATATAAATATTTTCCGAATTTTCGAAATTGTCTTTTAGTTGTTTTAATATCGGCTTCGGTCGTCTTTCGTTTTCTCGAGTATTTTCAGAATGGTCGAGTGGTTTGTTACTGGGGGATGTTTGACCAGGAGGAGTGATGATGACTTCAGTTGTTAATGTAAATATTTTCCAAATTATCACTAATTTCCCGTAGCCGTTTTAAAGTCGGCTTCGGTCATGTTTCGTTTTCTCGAGTATTTTCAGAATGATTAAGTAGTTTGTTACTCGGGAATGTTTGACCAGGAGGAGTGAGGATGACTTCAGTTTTAAATGAACATATTTTCCGAATTTTCAACATTTTTTCATCTGTTTTACTATCGGCTGAGGTGTGCATGTGCACAGTCGGACTAAAGACATTTCTACCAAATAGCGACATAAATACCGGGAAAATCAAAGAAACCACACGTGATGAAACTTTCAAGGTCTTGTATATGTATATGAATGAAAAACCTCTCGTTTGACTTGTCAGGTTTAGGGTTTTTCACCACTCTTCCTTCTGAACTAACCAGACTCTGCTCAAACTATTCTAGCTAATTATCTATCCATATGTTTCACCAACAGCACTCACTTACTACAAACTGTCAAACCAAGTTTTTTAATGTGTGACACGTAGTATTCCATGTTTATAATTTACGAATTGATGGATCTATCAAAGTTAACTATACTGAGTATAGCAATCAATAACTATTTCCTGGAGATCTGGGAGCAAAATGAGTGACATGAAACTTAGTGATGGTCGCATTTTGTTGCTTGAATATTTTCCGAATTTCCAACATTTTGTATCATCCGTTTAAATTTTGGGTTCGGTCGTGTTTTGTTTTTCTTAAGTATTTTTAGAATGGTCGAGTCGTGTGTTACTGGGGGGATGTTGGACAACGAATATTCAAGTTTGAGGATGACTTCAGTTTTTTATGAGAATATTTTCCGAATTTTTAAAATTTTCTTTTATCTGTTTTAATATCGGCTTCGGTCGTGTTTCGTTTTCTCGAGTATTTTCAGAATGGTCGAGTCGTATGTTACTGGGGGATGTTTGACAAGGAGGATTGAGGATGACTTCAGTTTTTATGTAAATATTTTCCTACTTTTCAACATTTTATTTTATTCATACTCAGTCCACCCTGTCAAATATCCCCAATTAATAAAACGAATCGACAATACTAAAAATACTTGTGATAACCAAGACACGACCAAAGTCGAGAATACAAAATACAGATTACAGTAAATTGCCGTAGCCTCCTAATAAAACTGGGAACAATATTTAGCAAAACAAATGATTTGAAATCATCAAATTTTTGTATGATAACATTTGCCATTAAAGAGACATTGATCCGATGGCCATCAATTTTCGTGCCGGTGCATATAGTAACTAATTACATCGTTTTATTTTAGAATACATGTATTTGTTAGTTAAAACAGGAGTGATGTGATTTATTCCTGCCTCTTGTTTCGGTCTTGTAGCCGCGTTCTAAACCCGCTGAAGTTGGTATGTTAAACCCGCATACCATAAAAGAATGAAGCAGACAGTTAATAGAGTTCAAATATTCTAGTACACGTACTTCATTGTGTCAATTTTGGGTCACGATATGATCGAATTTCCACACAATAGCCGCCACCCAAATCGTATTGTAGTAACGCTTGGTTAGAGCTTCATTCGAGAACCAGCCACCACGTCTAGCGCACGCACACCAGTGAAGGGCCTGTATTGAGGATTACCCACCAAAGCCAAGTCGTCAGAAAATCCCAACATATCTGGTAAGTTTTAGATTATAATTAAGATTAACGATCATGAAATGTATTTAAATCAGTGGATTCGTAAACTATCTTTCATATCAAAGATTTTGTAGTTAGTTTTGTTGTAGGTGTATAGTACCATTCTTCAAAAACTGAATTAGTTTTGTATTCAAATCTTTTATTTCAGGCCTAGTTTAATTTCTCAAGTTCAATTGATTTTTTTCTGATAGTTGACCTTTTTGTTCGGAAATCTTACAATCTTTAGTTTTCGTTTGTAGATACCCAAAACGCCCTAGTGATAGATATCTCGACTAGTCGGAAACATATTTTTGATTACTTTTAGAATATAACGGTGAGTATTCAACATATTCATTGCTGTTAGTTTCTCCTAAGTGTGAAGATTTCTTTTTTAGAATAATTTGCTTATCTGTTTTAGATTGATAGCACACTGGAAACAAAATCGATTGAATAGTCAACATCAAAACATGGGATCTTTATTTAATATGAATGGTTGAGTATGTGTTCATTTCATATAAGAATGAATTAGAATCTTTCAACGATGAATAAAAGTGAAAGAATGAATTGAGTTTTCTAGCAGCAACCGTCAACATAGTAGCAGCAGCATCCATCAACATAGGAGCAGCAGCATCCGTCAACATAGGAGCAGCAGCATCCATCAACATAGGAGAGGCAGCATCCGTCAACATAGGAGCAGCAGCATCCGTCAACATAGGAGCAGCAGCATCCATCAATATAGTAGCAGCAACAGCAGCAGCACAATTTGGTATCAACATAGGATCCAAGCGGCATCAAAAAATTAAAAACAAGTAAGTTTAAAGATAAGTTTTTCACCCCTAAGCTGAAAATACGGAACTGTCAAGGTTTTTCAGAGCTTCATTTTCCCGAGATAGTAACTGGAGAAAATATCGGTAAACTCTTCGGTACCGGGATTAAGTTCCACGACGACGTGATACCACCAGGAGCTCCCGAAATCCCAAACAGTGCTTCATATAATTATTAATTTCTATTTCGTCATTACAGCACGTTTTAAAACATTTTCAGTACAAAATAAAAAGCGCTTCGTTCGACTTCGAAAAAAAGACAAGTTTGTTTGGTCTTTTAAAATCTTGAATTCTTCCAGCAAATGTTAATTCTACAGAGCTCATTGATGCGCAGTGCCGGTACATGGATTCACAAACTTGTACTATTCTGTTTTTGCCAATCATGCCATTCAAATCAATCAATTTATTCAAACATTTTCAGCAACATTGGAATAGCAAGAGCAGTATGAGCGACAGAGGAACAACGGAGGAAAAATGAATCGCTTAGTATAAAAGATAAGTAGAGTTACATTCATCACTAGGAGCTGTAAAGTGTTTTGAATGCAGTCTGATATGTGTAAGATTGTAAGTGTAGAAGTTTCACTCATTGTTTCAGTCTAACAAAGTTGTGACTGATGTACATGTAACCGTGATTGTGTACACAGTCATTTCACTTATTCCTCATTTGGATGAATGTTCGTTCTCTCATCTTCATTAGCAATAAGAATAATTTCCATCCGTTTAACCGCGACATCATGACATTTCTACCTCTCTGATTGTAGTGTGGATTAGGAGTGGTTTGGAATAGGGAAGGGTACAGAGGAGCTCACACGTAGGGTAGGATAGGACAATATGATAAGGTTAGGTCGAGTTGGATGGTGCAGGATGCGTTGGTGAGGTTGGGTTGGATGGTGAGTTTGGTAGAACTGATCACGGGGTGAGTGGTGTATGTGGTAGGATAGGGTAGTGTAGTTCGGTAGGTCTGCGATTAGAGATAGAAAGGCTGGTGTTAAGGCATTACAGAAGTGACGGTGGTAGGGTTCGGGTAGGAGGATGAGGTGGGGTATGGTAATAGGATAGAGTAGGACAGGATGTGATAGGGTAAGGTCTCTGGGTGGGGTAGGGTTGTCTGGTTGTGGTTGGGTTTGGGATTGGTTTAGTTCTTTGAAGGGTATGCTTAGTACAATGTTTGAACGTGTTGAGCTTGAATGAACCGAACACTGATATCCGATTAAAAAAGAAATCATGCAACGAGAAAAGCATCGATCGTTGAAAAATTAAACAGATGTTACCTAAGCATCCAAGACCTTACGGTGGCAATGTTTTTGAAAGACACACGATGCAATGAATTTTGATTTCAAATAGTTTAGTACCAGCGTCAACCATTTCAATATCACGCGATGACTGGTATAGCACGTATCTGGATATGCTCTTGGTCTCAATACTTTCAAAACAGACCCGTAGCCCGGGATTTTGATCACAAACTTTGAAAAGGAAAGTTGGCTACAAAAAGTACCATATTTCAAAGGTTTAGGCAATAGGTCGAAATACTATTGCTTTGAATAGTCTTAACGCGATTCGACAATTAAGATTAAACTCATTGGCATCTTATGTCGGTTGTAGGCTCTGTCGGTTGTAAGCTCTTTTCGCATCATGAAGATAGAAAGGGAAATACAATATTGAAATGCCTTTGATACGTTTGCTTTCAGTTAAGCAGGTTTACTTGTTTTGGAAACCATCATATTTGGGAATGGACATCTTTTGGCTGCACTTCAAAACCTGTAAATAGTGGATATATTGATAATTGAAGAAATTCTATAATTCTAATTTTGTAAGATAAAATTTATTATTTTGAAACCAAAATGTGTTTATGGATATTGAATCATATCCTTCTAAAATACAAGATCTCAACAACCAACCAAGACGCGTATACAAAAAAAAACTCAAATCAAACCTGACAGAAATTATGCAAAGCAAATTCAAAGGACTTTCGGACTGCGAATTAAAATAACGAATTTTCAAAAATGGTTACCGTCATTTCCTTATCTCTGCAGACTAATGTCACTGATGTCACTATTCACTAATGTCACTGCGGACTTTCAAACATTATAAGAAGGATATTCCGCTATGACCGATCATATCGAATACAATCACCCCAGTATTTCCATCGAGTACTGTACCCTTTCCTATGGTTTTTGCCAATATTTTCTAAATTTGGATTTATCGCCAATGGTTTTTCTATACGACCCGGCCCTGCGGTATTGCATTTAGCCACCGGCGAAATCCGCCATCTTTTTTCTTGGCGTTCTCGCAGTAGAACGCGTTGGATTTTTTCGCCGTAAAAATCTGGGAATTAGGATATTAGGGAGTTTTCACTCTCGTAACGGTGAGTCCGTTCGGTTTGGGGGTTATCCCTGATTTCTTTTTTTCCGTAAGAATTTTATTTACAAATATAATTTGATTGAATTGAATTGAATTGTTTTGATTTGTAACAGGATAATTATGCCACCCCCTCCCAAGGGTCAGCATCGTGGCGGGGAGGGATGCGGGCATTTGTTTGGCGCCTGGGACAACCACGATTCATGTGCGTCGTGCAGGCGCAAATCCGGTCAAATATGTGCAAGGAGCAATCCTTGCAATATTTGCGTCGTGTGGTCCGAGGACCTTTGGCTTCGGGCCGATAAGGCTCTTAAACTAAGAGATCGTCGTCGAGTTAGCAGGGATTCGTCGGTTTCGGCCGATGTGCCAACCGACGTTTCTAATCCTGTTTCTTATCGTAAAGCGGAGCGGTCGCCGGTCGTTCAGGTACGATCGGCTTCCCAACTCCGTTCACCGGGGAGGAACGCTGGTTCACCGGCACCGGTCTCTGGTCATTCACCGGTCTCTGGTCGTTCACCGGCACCGGTCTCCGGTCATTCACCGGTCTCTGGTCGTTCACCGGTTCGGCCGGTTCGGCCGGTTCAGACTACATGTTCGGAACCGAGCGCGCGCCGCGGTAGTCGCGAACGGCCCGCACCGGTTCGGTCGGTACCGGTCCGGTCCGGGTCGGGCATCGGTCAGGTTCGGTCCGGTTCGGCCACCGGTCCGGTCCAGACGTCGTCCGGTTCAAAACATCCGGTACGTTCATCGTCTGATTCTGATCGTCGCTCCGGGGATAGAGCTCGCTCTCCCACTAGATTTAGACGCCGTGAGCGTAATAAACGAGCAAGATCTCCTTCTCGCAGATCAAGGTTTGATCGCGAGAGGGACTACGATCGTTATTGTCGGAAGTTTCGCCGTCGGTCTTCTCATCGTTCGTCGACGTCGGTTAGCGATGAAAGCGATTCTTCTAGTAGGTCGCGATCCCGTTCGAGGGACCGTCACCGAAGTCGGCATGATCGTCGGGATACTGGAAAATACCTGACTCAGAAGGATTTCCATGTATTTGAGGAGAAAATTTTAAACTTGTTATCTTCGTCGCAACAAGTCGCTGCAACTTCTACAACAGGTAAGCCTATTCCTGATTGTCCGGTTAGAAGTTCGCCAGCCCACTCAGTTTTTCGGAATTCTGACTCTGAATTCCTGGATGCTGCGGTAGGGTCTGATTTCAATGAGGATCCGGTCCCAGAGGCGGCAATTCCTTCTGGGGTCGTTCCTGTCGCAAGCAATTGTGGGTTGCCCCAGACGATGGGGGCTTCCCTGGCTCGCAATGTATCTCCGTCCCGTTCAGTTTTATCCGAACCAGCGGGGGACATGCCATCTAGAGCGATGATAAGTGAGTTCTTTGTCAAGCACGGGGCAACTCGCGCTAAGCCCACAGCAGCTCCTCTGGTCGGTGAGTCAATGGAAGCTTATCGCCCTCCGGACTCCGATCTTAACGTTTTACGGGAATCGTCAGCGGTTTCAAGAGAATGGGCTCGATTGGATACGCAATTATGGGGTGAATGTCGGCCTGGAACTTTTTCATTTCCCCCTCCAGAACGGGGTATGAAATCTGGGAAATATTTTAGTTCAACCGATCCACCTATAGGCGCATTTCGCTCGGCGTATTACGCAACTCCAGGTGCTGTGGATCACAGTCATAACTGCCTGGATGCTGATTATACTTTGATCAGCCCGGATACTGTTACAGCACAGTCGGGTATTCGTTTGCCTAAGTCCGGTTTGGTGGCCATGACGTCAATCCTGGACAATCTTACCAGGGTTGGTTCGTTTCAAGATATGGCACTTAAGGTGTTGACGGGTGAGCTTCGCGAGACTCACGCCGCCGTTCATGCGGGCTCCGACCCAGAGTCAGTTGCCCTAAAACTGGAGGGAATGGACCGGATTATCCAATCTTTGGCTCGGTCTGTTTCGCATGTAATTCCGTTGTCGGTTCGGGGTCAGGCTAATCTGGTGTTAGCCTCCCGTCAGTCAGTGATGGACTCCAGTGCCAAAACTCGTCTACCGGATATGGTGTCCAATGCTTTGCTGAGAGCCCCATTGGGGACGTCTTCACGTCTCTTCTCCGGTTGGTGCGCTCCGGTTTCCGCAGAGCTGAGGAAGATTCGGGAGGTTCAGGCCAAGTCCAACCCCCGAACTGCGTGGAAAAAGCGTTCTGGTCCGACGCCGGCGGCGCAAGGTTCGGCACGGACGCAAACAGGACCATCTCAAACTTCAGCGCTTTCTCAGGCGGCTTCGGATGCCGGTTGGAGAACTAGCGCGCAACTTCAACAATCGTGTCAAGCCTCGTCCGGTCGTAACAGTTCCGGTTCGTATCGAGGCAAGGGGAAGGCTCCAAAAAGGGGCTCTTCCTTTCGGAAAAACTCGAAATGAATTCTTGGGACCAGTGGGAGGTTGTCTGCAGCAGGCAGCAACCCACTGGTCCGACCTCTTTGGAGACGGTTGGCCCTCCCGGGTCGTCTCTCGGGGCTACCGTCTCCGTTTCCTAAGGCGACCGCGCCTGATGAGGTCACCTCCCGACATGCGGCCAAAACCAGGTCAGGAGGCCTTAATCTCTCCGGCTCTCAAGGAACTGGCAGAGAAGGGAGCGATAGAACCAGTTTGCAACGAAACTTCTCCCGGCTGGTTTTCTCGAATATTCATGGTACCAAAGGCCACAGGGGGTCAACGGAGACAGTGATAGATCTGTCATCCCTCAATCGGCACCTAGACATTCCAAGGTTCCGGATGACCAAGCCCAAGGACGTGATTCAAGGGCTCCGTCCGGGTCAATGGGCGGCTTCATTGGACCTGAAAGATGCTTACTTTCAGGTTCCAATTCACCCAAAATCTCGGCGATTTCTCAGGATAAAGTGGAAAGGCCGCCAGTTCCAATTCAGGTCTCTTCCATTTGGCCTCAGTACGGCCCCGTGGGTTTTCACCAAGTTGGTCAAGTCAGTTCAGAAGGTACTTCAGTCAAGGGGTGTTCGACTGTTCGTTTACCTCGACGACTGGTTAATAGTCGCGAATTCGGCTCAGGAATGTCGGGAGGCAATGACCTCAGTCTTGGACTTAGTCCATCAGCGAGGGTTCCGCGTAAACAGGGAAAAATCTCAGTTGACGCCGGCCCAACAGTTCACTTATCTCGGCATGGACTTCGATCTCCGAATCGGCAAAGTCTTTCCGTCTATGGTTCGAGTGGCCAAACTTCAAGAAGCTGTAGCGGGAGTGTCCACAACCCCGAGAACAGCTCGTTACTGGTCACGGCTTCTAGGCTCCATCAGCTCCATGGGTCTGGTGGTGCCCTTAGGCCGCCTCAGAAGCAGGCGCTTGCAACAATATTGGAAGGTCTTCTGGTCTCAGTCGAAGGGCAACTGGGAGGCCTTGATTCCCGTACCTCCAACCGATCTAAGTCCGGATCTTCAGTGGTGGGCGGCCACTACGAATCTTCGGCTCGGGGTGTCACTAGCCCCGTTAGAGGCTCCAGTTCGTGTATTCACGGATGCCAGTCACCAAGGTTGGGGGGCACATCTGGAGAACCGAGTCAAAGCCGGGAAATGGTCTCGCTACGAGGCCACCAACCACATAAATTTCCTAGAAATGCTGGCCGTGTGGAAGGCCCTGAAGTTCTTTCACAGGAGAGTGGAGGGCCACCACGTTTGGTTAGCCACAGACAATTCAACAGTGAGGGCTTACCTTCAGAACCAAGGGGGCACTCAGAAACCCTCACAGGTCTGTCGGCCAAAATTCTTCTTTGGTGCCAGACAAAGGGCGTGTCCCTGACTGTGGCACATTTAGCAGGGAAAAGGAACGTGATGGCCGATGCTCTGTCTCGTCGAGGTCAGGCTATTGCGACAGAATGGGTTCTCCAGAAAGGGAAAGATTCTCCTTCAATAAAATGTCCTTGATCATTGAAGAGACCCATCGGGCTACTGTGTCCCGCGAAATATCACCCTTTAGGTGATCCAGCAGCGGAATAAATAACCGCTCCCGTGAACCCCTCCGTGAAGCAGAGCGATCTAAATAGAAACACAACGCCCGCACAGGACATAAAGTCCTGTCTGGGATGCCCGGTTCCACTCGATGTTTTAGGGCTTCAATTCGCCATTGACGCCCAACCGAGCCTGGTCGTTGGTTCTTTGCCATAAATTCCAAAGCAGGCCGCAGCGAAACAAATTCATTCGCTGGCCCAAAGACAATGTGACCTTGTCGGACTGAAAGCGCATGAATCTCAGAGCGACGGGCCGAGCAAGCCAAGAACAGCAAAAATACAGTCTTTTTTGACAAATTTGCAAAAGACGCTGCCGAAAGAGGTTCAAATGGAGCCTCCATTAACTTCTTCAAAATTACAGACAGATCCCATGGTGGAACTGTCCTTGTTACCCGAGGCCGGGAAATAGAAAACCCAGCAACCAGCTGGGATATCCGATGATCCCCTGCTACATTTGGCCATCCAGAAGCACGCAATGTATGAGAAATCGCGGAGCGGTAACCTTTAATAGTTATGACCTGTAAACCTTTTGCTACAAATAGGTGCAGTAAAAAATCTGCCAATTGAGCTACAGAGGGTGAGCATGGATCAATTTCCCCTGCAGCACACCAATCCGCAAAATGACTCCATTTGGCATCGTAAATGGTACTTGTTGATGGCCGCTTAGATCCTGCGATAAAGGAGGCAGCCTGTTCTGAAAAGCCTGAAGCTGACAAGGATCGCTGGACAATGGCCAGGCGAGCAGATTTAACCACTGGCTGTTTGGATGATGCCGAAGATCCCCTGAGACAGAAGCGATGGGAAATTCGGAAGAATCCTGGGGTTGTCGCACAGTAGGTTGAGAAGTGGTAGGAACCATTTCTGAGCCGGCCAACATGGTGCTACCAGAACTATGTTGCAATTGACTGATCTCTCTATTTGATCCAGTAAGCGCGGCAGGACTGGTGTGGGCGGGAACGCATACGCATGCATCCCTGACCAGTCCAGAGAGAAGGCATCGACCCCCCACGCTTCCGCGTCTGGAAACGGGGACACAAACAGAGGACACCTCCGATTGAACCGGGTGGCAAACAGATCCAGCAGCGGATTGCCAAAAATGCCCCGAACCCGATCGGCTACTTCTTGGTGGAGAACCCATTCTGTCGCAATAGCCTGACCTCGACGAGACAGAGCATCGGCCATCACGTTCCTTTTCCCTGCTAAATGTGCCACAGTCAGGGACACGCCCTTTGTCTGGCACCAAAGAAGAATTTTGGCCGACAGACCTGTGAGGGTTTCTGAGTGAGTGCCCCCTTGGTTCTGAAGGTAAGCCCTCACTGTTGAATTGTCTGTGGCTAACCAAACGTGGTGGCCCTCCACTCTCCTGTGAAAGAACTTCAGGGCCTTCCACACGGCCAGCATTTCTAGGAAATTTATGTGGTTGGTGGCCTCGTAGCGAGACCATTTCCCGGCTTTGACTCGGTTCTCCAGATGTGCCCTCCAACCTTGGTGACTGGCATCCGTGAATACACGAACTGGAGCCTCTAACGGGGCTAGTGACACCCCGAGCCGAAGATTCGTAGTGGCCGCCCACCACTGAAGATCCGGACTTAGATCGGTTGGAGGTACGGGAATCAAGGCCTCCCAGTTGCCCTTCGACTGAGACCAGAAGACCTTCCAATATTGTTGCAAGCGCCTGCTTCTGAGGCGGCCTAAGGGCACCACCAGACCCATGGAGCTGATGGAGCCTAGAAGCCGTGACCAGTAACGAGCTGTTCTCGGGGTTATGGACACTCCCGCTACAGCTTCTTGAAGTTTGGCCACTCGAACCATAGACGGAAAGACTTTGCCGATTCGGAGATCGAAGTCCATGCCGAGATAAGTGAACTGTTGGGCCGACGTCAACTGAGATTTTTCCCTGTTTACGCGGAACCCTCGCTGATGGACTAAGTCCAAGACTGAGGTCATTGCCTCCCGACATTCCTGAGCCGAATTCGCGACTATTAACCAGTCGTCGAGGTAAACGAACAGTCGAACACCCCTTGACTGAAGTACCTTCTGAACTGACTTGACCAACTTGGTGAAAACCCACGGGGCCGTACTGAGGCCAAATGGAAGAGACCTGAATTGGAACTGGCGGCCTTTCCACTTTATCCTGAGAAATCGCCGAGATTTTGGGTGAATTGGAACCTGAAAGTAAGCATCTTTCAGGTCCAATGAAGCCGCCCATTGACCCGGACGGAGCCCTTGAATCACGTCCTTGGGCTTGGTCATCCGGAACCTTGGAATGTCTAGGTGCCGATTGAGGGATGACAGATCTATCACTGTCTCCGTTGACCCCCTGTGGCCTTTGGTACCATGAATATTCGAGAAAACCAGCCGGGAGAAGTTTCGTTGCAAACTGGTTCTATCGCTCCCTTCTCTGCCAGTTCCTTGAGAGCCGGAGAGATTAAGGCCTCCTGACCTGGTTTTGGCCGCATGTCGGGAGGTGACCTCATCAGGCGCGGTCGCCTTAGGAAACGGAGACGGTAGCCCCGAGAGACGACCCGGGAGGGCCAACCGTCTCCAAAGAGGTCGGACCAGTGGGTTGCTGCCTGCTGCAGACAACCTCCCACTGGTCCCAAGAATTCATTTCGAGTTTTTCCGAAAGGAAGAGCCCCTTTTTGGAGCCTTCCCCTTGCCTCGATACGAACCGGAACTGTTACGACCGGACGAGGCTTGACACGATTGTTGAAGTTGCGCGCTAGTTCTCCAACCGGCATCCGAAGCCGCCTGAGAAAGCGCTGAAGTTTGAGATGGTCCTGTTTGCGTCCGTGCCGAACCTTGCGCCGCCGGCGTCGGACCAGAACGCTTTTTCCACGCAGTTCGGGGGTTGGACTTGGCCTGAACCTCCCGAATCTTCCTCAGCTCTGCGGAAACCGGAGCGCACCAACCGGAGAAGAGACGTGAAGACGTCCCCAATGGGGCTCTCAGCAAAGCATTGGACACCATATCCGGTAGACGAGTTTTGGCACTGGAGTCCATCACTGACTGACGGGAGGCTAACACCAGATTAGCCTGACCCCGAACCGACAACGGAATTACATGCGAAACAGACCGAGCCAAAGATTGGATATTCCGGTCCATTCCCTCCAGTTTTAGGGCAACTGACTCTGGGTCGGAGCCCGCATGAACGGCGGCGTGAGTCTCGCGAAGCTCACCCGTCAACACCTTAAGTGCCATATCTTGAAACGAACCAACCCTGGTAAGATTGTCCAGGATTGACGTCATGGCCACCAAACCGGACTTAGGCAAACGAATACCCGACTGTGCTGTAACAGTATCCGGGCTGATCAAAGTATAATCAGCATCCAGGCAGTTATGACTGTGATCCACAGCACCTGGAGTTGCGTAATACGCCGAGCGAAATGCGCCTATAGGTGGATCGGTTGAACTAAAATATTTCCCAGATTTCATACCCCGTTCTGGAGGGGGAAATGAAAAAGTTCCAGGCCGACATTCACCCCATAATTGCGTATCCAATCGAGCCCATTCTCTTGAAACCGCTGACGATTCCCGTAAAACGTTAAGATCGGAGTCCTGAGGGCGATAAGCTTCCATTGACTCACCGACCAGAAGAGCTGCTGTGGGCTTAGCGCGAGTTGCCCCGTGCTTGACAAAGAACTCACTTATCATCGCTCTAAATGGCATGTCCCCCGCTGGTTCGGATAAAACTGAACGGGACGGAGATACATTGCGAGCCAGGGAAGCCCCCATCGTCTGGGGCAACCCACAATTGCTTGCGACAGGAACGACCCCAGAAGGAATTGCCGCCTCTGGGACCGGATCCTCATTGAAATCAGACCCTACCGCAGCATCCAGGAATTCAGAGTCAGAATTCCGAAAAACTGAGTGGGCTGGCGAACTTCTAACCGGACAATCAGGAATAGGCTTACCTGTTGTAGAAGTTGCAGCGACTTGTTGCGACGAAGATAACAAGTTTAAAATTTTCTCCTCAAATACATGGAAATCCTTCTGAGTCAGGTATTTTCCAGTATCCCGACGATCATGCCGACTTCGGTGACGGTCCCTCGAACGGGATCGCGACCTACTAGAAGAATCGCTTTCATCGCTAACCGACGTCGACGAACGATGAGAAGACCGACGGCGAAACTTCCGACAATAACGATCGTAGTCCCTCTCGCGATCAAACCTTGATCTGCGAGAAGGAGATCTTGCTCGTTTATTACGCTCACGGCGTCTAAATCTAGTGGGAGAGCGAGCTCTATCCCCGGAGCGACGATCAGAATCAGACGATGAACGTACCGGATGTTTTGAACCGGACGACGTCTGGACCGGACCGGTGGCCGAACCGGACCGGACCGGTACCGACCGAACCGGTGCGGGCCGTTCGCGACTACCGCGGCGCGCGCTCGGTTCCGAACATGTAGTCTGAACCGGCCGAACCGGCCGAACCGGTGAACGACCAGAGACCGGTGACCGGAGACCGGTGCCGGTGAACCAGCGTTCCTCCCCGGTGAACGGAGTTGGGAAGCCGATCGTACCTGAACGACCGGCGACCGCTCCGCTTTACGATAAGAAACAGGATTAGAAACGTCGGTTGGCACATCGGCCGAAACCGACGAATCCCTGCTAACTCGACGACGATCTCTTAGTTTAAGAGCCTTATCGGCCCGAAGCCAAAGGTCCTCGGACCACACGACGCAAATATTGCAAGGATTGCTCCTTGCACATATTTGACCGGATTTGCGCCTGCACGACGCACATGAATCGTGGTTGTCCCAGGCGCCAAACAAATGCCCGCATCCCTCCCCGCCACGATGCTGACCCTTAGGAGGGGGTGGCATAATTACCTGTTACAAATTAAATCAATTCAATTCAATCAAATTATATTTGTAAATAAAATTCTTACGGAAAAAAAGAAATCAGGGATAACCCCCAAACCGAACGGACTCACCGTTACGAGAGTGAAAACTCCCTAATATCCTAATTCCCAGATTTTTACGGCGAAAAAATCCAACGCGTTCTACTGCGAGAACGCCAAGAAAAAAGATGATTTCGCCGGTGGCTAAATGCAATACCGCAGGGCCGGGTCGTATAGAAAAACCATTGGCGATAAATCCAAATTTAGAAAATATTGGCAAAAACCATAGGAAAGGGTACAGTACTCGATGGAAATACACAGCTCTCATCTTCTGCTACGACGAGCAGCCTGTTGTGTTATCATACCAAGCGTGCACGCGCCAAGCAGCTTTACAGCATCGCCATATAGTAGTCTGTATGAGCGTGTGTGCAACAGTCTAGTGTTTAGCACTCCCGTCCCGCGCACATGTGGAGGCCTTGTGTAGTGAACGTTCGCTTCACTTCAATCTCAATCAACACAATCACTGGGTATTAAAATGAAACAATACCTATGGCGATATGTGAAATAATTTCTCACCGGCAATGAGCATTCAAAATTCGCACACATCTAGTCCAATGAAACGTTCGCCATAAATGGCTTCCCCATAACTATTTTAGTAGTGCCGTAATTCTCCGTATATCCCAAAAGCAGCATATCACATTCGCTCTTAGAGACGACGCCCCTCAATCGAGTTCATTGCAATTTTATACGCAAGAGCTAAGAATTTTCCCGCACAAGACGAAAATGAAAATAAATTAAGATCAAAAGTAAATAATGCTATAGTAACTAATGCTGCAGATAATTTAATTTAAAAAAACATTTATGGAAGTCACTATAAAATTCCATTAGATTTTGAATTGATTAATAATAATGCACCTTTATATAAATATGCAATTCAAGAAGATATAATATTTGAAATAACTTTTGCTCCTGTAAATGAAATAGTATTATCTAGTGTAATTAAAGATATGGGTTATAAATTATCGAATATATGTTAAGAATATGATAAAGTAAAACTGGAACTATGCAAGTGATGAAATAATAAATGAAAATGTTGACTTTCCTACAAGATCTATTAACTCTTTTAATGCAATTAATGAAATAATGAATGAAAATGTTGACTTTCCTAGAAGATCTATTAAAGATATTTTATTATTTATAAGTAAAGTATATGCTAATGGCACAATAGATGTTGATAATTGTTATAATCCCGAAATATTAAAAGTAGAAATTACAATTGAAGGTACAGCAAATAGAATATTTTGTCAAGGAATAAGAATAATACATCAATGCGTAGAAATTTAAAAAAAACATTTCATGAATGAAAAAATAAAATCGTCTAAAGATTGTAATATTAATCAAATTGAATATTATAATGGTAATAAATTTGCATTATGGGTAGATTTTGGAACAACTGAAGATAACTTGTTACATGGTTCGGGGAAAAAATTACAAAATACAAAAGATGGAATACAATTAAACATGATCACATTTAGATATTATTCAATATTAATAATATAGAAATAATATTAATGATATATATAAATGGGGAATAAAAAATATCGTAATCCTAAAGAACAACATTTAAGAAATGTGTATTACAATCCTAAGAGCTCAGTTCCCTATTCTTCTGTAAAAAATATATGGCGCCAAGTAAAACAAGATAAATTAAATAAGATAACCCCACAAAATTTAGTTAGATATAAAGATATAAGATATAACGTTAGAACTACCAACATACAACATACAACGCATTAAAAAATTCAAACTCGTAAAACTATGGTTAGTTATATAGATCACATATGGCAGGGAGATTTTATTGATATTAAAAATCTTTAAAAAGATAATAATGATTATTAGTTGATATTGAATGTAATTGATTTATTTAGTCGTTATGTATGGAGTTTCCCACTATCCAGAAAAGATGCTGTACAAACTTCAAAAGTTTTAAGAAAATTGCTTTCAGGTACAGCGAAACCAGAAAAAATACAGTTTGATAATGGAAAAGAATTTGATAATTCATTTGTTCATGGACTCTAAGATTATCATAATATTAAATATTTTTCAGCGGCGGCGGCGGCGGCGGCAGCGGCAGCAGCAGCAGCAGCAGCAGCAGCAGCAGATTAAGAACAAGAATGTGGAAATATTTTACAGCAAATAATACTTTTAAATGGATTGATATTTTTACCAAGATTTATAGAAGGATATAACAATTATTATCATTCGTCTATTGGGATGAAACCTATTGATGATAGAAAATCCGAAAATGCTGAAATTGTTTGGAATAATTTATATGGAGCATTTCTTGTAGGTGATTTTGGTGAACCTACATATATAAAGCTGGTCAATATGTTAGAATTTCAAAGTATGAAAAAAATATTTGATAAAGGGTAAGATCGGAATTTTTTCTAGAGATATATATAGTATAAGAAAAGTAATAACAACAAAACCATATGTCTATAAATTAGTAGATTTTGATGGTGAAGAATTTGATTGGTAGTATATGAAGACGAATTAAGTTTAACTACTGAAAAACTAGAACAAGAATATAAAATTAAAAAAATATATATTAAATAAAACTGTTAATAGAAAAAAATATTCTTTAGTAAAATGAGTTGATGGCCAGATAAATTTAATGAATTGATATCATTGAGTGAAATTAAAAATATATAAATGAATAAGGAATTATTTATATTTGAACCTCATAATATGTTAATTTCTGGTGTAACAAAATGTAATAAAAACTTATTTTTATATTGAATTCATTAGAAACTGTTTATAAAAACTATTTTCATATAATAGTATTATTTTGTCCAACATATGAATTTAATCAAACTTATAATAGAACATTACTAGAAATAATAAAATTATTGTATTAGATGCTATAACAGTTAAAGAAAAATTGTGTGACTTTCAAAAACATTGCACCGTAAAGTTGCGTATACTTAGGTAAGAATTGCTATAGCAAATACACGTTCACTTATGAGCGAAATAGTATCAAATGGTTAGATTTTATTTTTATCCCACTTAAATCGAAATTTAGAGTAGGTTCCTTCATTATTTGAACTATTTGTATATCCAAATCAAATTGAAATCGGCGGAAACTAACCGAAGAAAATCATCAACGTAACGTCTACATTCAGTGTGAAGAGGAAGAACTTTGCTTCAACGTGTTCCAAAAATAAACCAGCTAAAACAGAGGTAATTGTTAACGTGATAAAACTACGCAATAAATCGCGAGACTCGAAAATTATCCCACAATCACAAGTTCGAAAAAGATTTTAAAACATCAAAACTATAAAGAATTTATTAAAAACTGGAATTTTCGGTTTTATCCTAAAAACCATTCTCAAGAGTGACTAACATTATGATATTTCACAGTATATATATATCAGGGGTGATTGTATTTCCCATAGCCATGTTAAAAGTCTGTTTAAAAAAATTAGAACCAAATAGAAAATATGAGTTTTTTGTACAAAGCTCAATTAAATCCAAGAGACAATCACTATCTGCGATTTCTACGGTATGCCTTGTGTTTTTATCAAAATGAAAATAAGAAGTAGGTAACTTTCTCCTAAGAAAATCCATAGTAGGTTTGAAAGTAACATAAATGAATAAACTTGCAACATCAAAATATATGAATAATTTATCATGCCCAGGAATAACATTTTTAGACATTCTAATAAACCTTGATTAAGACTAAGTCATCTTCACCCGTCAAGGGAGTCGAACCCACTACGCTAAAGCCGTTACCCGAACCCCTTGACCTAATATGTCGTTTTTGTCGTGATTAGCCGACGTCGGGCCAATCACAACGCTTGTAACAAACGACATTAGACTTCCTCAAGAATTCCCGTTTAGATGGACCAATCAGCGTGCATTTTACTGAACAAGGAAGTATTTCGCAAGTCGATATATGATGTCATGCGCAAAGCGCCAGTAAAGAAATTGCGCGTCGTGAGGCTAGAGGGCTGGTGGAAGCGAGTTCGGGGAGCGATACCGGACGCCTGGCACGCGAGGATGGACGTAATTTGGCTTTCAAAAATGAGCCAAGAACCGATGACAGAGTTTTCGCCAAATTTGAATCGCAATTCGATATGATCGGTCATAGCGGAATATCCTTCTTATAATGTTTGAAAGTCCGCAGTGACATTAGTGAATAAGCTCGCAACATTAAAATATATGAATAATTAATTATGCCCAGGAATAACATTTTTAGACAATTTCAGACTAATAAACCCTGATTATTCTCAATATATCCACTATTTACAGATTTTGAACTGCAGCCAAAGATGTCCATTCCCAAATAGGATGGTTTCCAAAACAGGTAAGCCTGCTTATCAGAAGGCAAACATATCGAACCTACCAAAATGATTTCGATATTTCATTCCCCTTTCTATCTTCTTCATGATGCGGAAAGAGTTTACAACCGACATAAGATGCCAATGAGTTTAATCTTAATCGTCGAATCGCGTTAAGACTAATCAAAGAAATAGTATTCCGACCTATTGCCTAAATCTTTGAAATATGGCCCAGTTGTTATCAGACTCTGGGTAGTTGATATCAAACTCTTTTTGTAGACAACTTTCCTTTTCAAAATTTCAAAATTTCAAAATCCGTGTTCCGTCTTCAACGTGTTCCAAATATAAACCAGCTAAAACTGGGGTGATTGTATTCGATATGATCGGTCATAGCGGAATATCCTTCTTATAATGTTTGAAAGTCCGCAGTGACATTAGTGAATAGTGACATCAGTGACATTAGTCTGCAGAGATAAGGAAATGACGGTAACCATTTTTGAAAATTCGTTATTTTAATTCGCAGTCCGAAAGTCCTTTGAATTTGCTTTGCATAATTTCTGGCAGGTTTGATTTGAGTTTTTTTTTGTATACGCGTCTTGGTTGGTTGTTGAGATCTTGTATTTTAGAAGGATATGATTCAATATCCATAAACACATTTTGGTTTCAAAATAATAAATTTTATCTTACAAAATTAGAATTATAGAATTTCTTCAATTATCAATATATCCACTATTTACAGGTTTTGAAGTGCAGCCAAAAGATGTCCATTCCCAAATATGATGGTTTCCAAAACAAGTAAACCTGCTTAACTGAAAGCAAACGTATCAAAGGCATTTCAATATTGTATTTCCCTTTCTATCTTCATGATGCGAAAAGAGCTTACAACCGACAGAGCCTACAACCGACATAAGATGCCAATGAGTTTAATCTTAATTGTCGAATCGCGTTAAGACTATTCAAAGCAATAGTATTTCGACCTATTGCCTAAACCTTTGAAATATGGTACTTTTTGTAGCCAACTTTCCTTTTCAAAGTTTGTGATCAAAATCCCGGGCTACGGGTCTGTTTTGAAAGTATTGAGACCAAGAGCATATCCAGATACGTGCTATACCAGTCATCGCGTGATATTGAAATGGTTGACGCTGGTACTAAACTATTTGAAATCAAAATTCATTGCATCGTGTGTCTTTCAAAAACATTGCCACCGTAAGGTCTTGGATGCTTAGGTAACATCTGTTTAATTTTTCAACGATCGATGCTTTTCTCGTTGCATGATTTCTTTTTTAATCGGATATCAGTGTTCGGTTCATTCAAGCTCAACACGTTCAAACATTGTACTAAGCATACCCTTCAAAGAACTAAACCAATCCCAAACCCAACCACAACCAGACAACCCTACCCCACCCAGAGACCTTACCCTATCACATCCTGTCCTACTCTATCCTATTACCATACCCCACCTCATCCTCCTACCCGAACCCTACCACCGTCACTTCTGTAATGCCTTAACACCAGCCTTTCTATCTCTAATCGCAGACCTACCGAACTACACTACCCTATCCTACCACATACACCACTCACCCCGTGATCAGTTCTACCAAACTCACCATCCAACCCAACCTCACCAACGCATCCTGCACCATCCAACTCGACCTAACCTTATCATATTGTCCTATCCTACCCTACGTGTGAGCTCCTCTGTACCCTTCCCTATTCCAAACCACTCCTAATCCACACTACAATCAGAGAGGTAGAAATGTCATGATGTCGCGGTTAAACGGATGGAAATTATTCTTATTGCTAATGAAGATGAGAGAACGAACATTCATCCAAATGAGGAATAAGTGAAATGACTGTGTACACAATCACGGTTACATGTACATCAGTCACAACTTTGTTAGACTGAAACAATGAGTGAAACTTCTACACTTACAATCTTACACATATCAGACTGCATTCAAAACACTTTACAGCTCCTAGTGATGAATGTAACTCTACTTATCTTTTATACTAAGCGATTCATTTTTCCTCCGTTGTTCCTCTGTCGCTCATACTGCTCTTGCTATTCCAATGTTGCTGAAAATGTTTGAATAAATTGATTGATTTGAATGGCATGATTGGCAAAAACAGAATAGTACAAGTTTGTGAATCCATGTACCGGCACTGCGCATCAATGAGCTCTGTGGAATTAACATTTGCTGGAAGAATTCAAGATTTTAAAAGACCAAACAAACTTGTCTTTTTTTCGAAGTCGAACGAAGCGCTTTTTATTTTGTACTGAAAATGTTTTAAAACGTGCTGTAATGACGAAATAGAAATTAATAATTATATGAAGCACTGTTTGGGATTTCGGGAGCTCCTGGTGGTATCACGTCGTCGTGGAACTTAATCCCGGTACCGAAGAGTTTACCGATATTTTCTCCAGTTACTATCTCGGGAAAATGAAGCTCTGAAAAACCTTGACAGTTCCGTATTTTCAGCTTAGGGGTGAAAAACTTATCTTTAAACTTACTTGTTTTTAATTTTTTGATGCCGCTTGGATCCTATGTTGATACCAAATTGTGCTGCTGCTGTTGCTGCTACTATATTGATGGATGCTGCTGCTCCTATGTTGACGGATGCTGCTGCTCCTATGTTGACGGATGCTGCCTCTCCTATGTTGATGGATGCTGCTGCTCCTATGTTGACGGATGCTGCTGCTCCTATGTTGATGGATGCTGCTGCTACTATGTTGACGGTTGCTGCTAGAAAACTCAATTCATTCTTTCACTTTTATTCATCGTTGAAAGATTCTAATTCATTCTTATATGAAATGAACACATACTCAACCATTCATATTAAATAAAGATCCCATGTTTTGATGTTGACTATTCAATCGATTTTGTTTCCAGTGTGCTATCAATCTAAAACAGATAAGCAAATTATTCTAAAAAAGAAATCTTCACACTTAGGAGAAACTAACAGCAATGAATATGTTGAATACTCACCGTTATATTCTAAAAGTAATCAAAAATATGTTTCCGACTTGTCGAGATATCTATCACTAGGGCGTTTTGGGTATCTACAAACGAAAACTAAAGATTGTAAGATTTCCGAACAAAAAGGTCAACTATCAGAAAAAAATCAATTGAACTTGAGAAATTAAACTAGGCCTGAAATAAAAGATTTGAATACAAAACTAATTCAGTTTTTGAAGAATGGTACTATACACCTACAACAAAACTAACTACAAAATCTTTGATATGAAAGATAGTTTACGAATCCACTGATTTAAATACATTTCATGATCGTTAATCTTAATTATAATCTAAAACTTACCAGATATGTTGGGATTTTCTGACGACTTGGCTTTGGTGGGTAATCCTCAATACAGGCCCTTCACTGGTGTGCGTGCGCTAGACGTGGTGGCTGGTTCTCGAATGAAGCTCTAACCAAGCGTTACTACAATACGATTTGGGTGGCGGCTATTGTGTGGAAATTCGATCATATCGTGACCCAAAATTGACACAATGAAGTACGTGTACTAGAATATTCGAACTCTATTAACTGTCTGCTTCATTCTTTTATGGTATATGCGGGTTTAATATACCAACTTCAGCGGGTTTAGAACGCGGCTACAAGACCGAAACAAGAGGCAGGAATAAATCACATCACTCCTGTTTTAACTAACAAATACATGTATTCTAAAATAAAACGATGTAATTAGTTACTATATGCACCGGCACGAAAATTGATGGCCATCGGATCAATGTCTCTTTAATGGCAAATGTTATCATACAAAAATTTGATGATTTCAAATCATTTGTTTTGCTAAATATTGTTCCCAGTTTTATTAGGAGGCTACGGCAATTTACTGTAATCTGTATTTTGTATTCTCGACTTTGGTCGTGTCTTGGTTATCACAAGTATTTTTAGTATTGTCGATTCGTTTTATTAATTGGGGATATTTGACAGGGTGGACTGAGTATGAATAAAATAAAATGTTGAAAAGTAGGAAAATATTTACATAAAAACTGAAGTCATCCTCAATCCTCCTTGTCAAACATCCCCCAGTAACATACGACTCGACCATTCTGAAAATACTCGAGAAAACGAAACACGACCGAAGCCGATATTAAAACAGATAAAAGAAAATTTTAAAAATTCGGAAAATATTCTCATAAAAAACTGAAGTCATCCTCAAACTTGAATATTCGTTGTCCAACATCCCCCCAGTAACACACGACTCGACCATTCTAAAAATACTTAAGAAAAACAAAACACGACCGAACCCAAAATTTAAACGGATGATACAAAATGTTGGAAATTCGGAAAATATTCAAGCAACAAAATGCGACCATCACTAAGTTTCATGTCACTCATTTTGCTCCCAGATCTCCAGGAAATAGTTATTGATTGCTATACTCAGTATAGTTAACTTTGATAGATCCATCAATTCGTAAATTATAAACATGGAATACTACGTGTCACACATTAAAAAACTTGGTTTGACAGTTTGTAGTAAGTGAGTGCTGTTGGTGAAACATATGGATAGATAATTAGCTAGAATAGTTTGAGCAGAGTCTGGTTAGTTCAGAAGGAAGAGTGGTGAAAAACCCTAAACCTGACAAGTCAAACGAGAGGTTTTTCATTCATATACATATACAAGACCTTGAAAGTTTCATCACGTGTGGTTTCTTTGATTTTCCCGGTATTTATGTCGCTATTTGGTAGAAATGTCTTTAGTCCGACTGTGCACATGCACACCTCAGCCGATAGTAAAACAGATGAAAAAATGTTGAAAATTCGGAAAATATGTTCATTAAAAACTGAAGTCATCCTCACTCCTCCTGGTCAAACATTCCCGAGTAACAAACTACTTAATCATTCTGAAAATACTCGAGAAAACGAAACATGACCGAAGCCGACTTTAAAACGGCTACGGGAAATTAGTGATAATTTGGAAAATATTTACATTAACAACTGAAGTCATCATCACTCCTCCTGGTCAAACATCCCCCAGTAACAAACCACTCGACCATTCTGAAAATACTCGAGAAAACGAAAGACGACCGAAGCCGATATTAAAACAACTAAAAGACAATTTCGAAAATTCGGAAAATATTTACATTAAAAACTGAAGTCATCCTCACTCCTCCTTGTCAAACATTTCCCAGTAACAATTCAATTGGTCATTCTGAAAATACTCTAGAAAACGAAACACGACTGAAGCCGATATCAAAACAGATAAAAGAAAACGTTGAAAATTCGGAAAATATTTACATTAAAATCTGAAGTTATTCTCAATCCTCCTTGTCAATCATCCCCAGTAACAAAAGACTCAACCATTCTGAAAATACTCGAGAAAACGAAACACGACCGGAGCCGATATCAAAACAGATAAAAGATAATGTTTATAATTCGGATAATATTTACATTAACAACTGATGTCATCCTCAATCCTCCTTGTCAAACATCCCCCGGTAACAAACGACACGTCCATACTGAAAATACTCAAGAAAACGAAACAGGACCGAAGCCGATATTAAAACAGATAAAATAAAATGTTTAAAATTCGGAAAATACTTACATTGACAACTGAATTCATCCTCACTCCTCCTTGTCAAACATCATCCTGTGATAAACCATTCGACCATTCTGAAAATACTCGAGAAAACGAAACACGACCGAAGCCGTTATTAAAACACATGAAACAAAAGGTTGAAAATATTGAAAATATTTACACTAAAAACTGAAATCATCCGCAGTCCTCCTTGTAAATCATCCCCAGTAACAAACGAATCGACCATTCTATATAAACTTGATTAATCAAAACATGACCGAAGCCGATATTAAAACAGATAAAAGAAAATTTTGAAAATTCAGAAGATATTTACATCAAAAACTGACGTCATCCTCAATCCTCCTTGTCAAAGATCGCCCAGTAACAAACCAATTGGTCATTCTGAAAATACTCAAGAAAACGAAACCCGACTGAAGCCGATATAAAAATAGATAAAAGAAAATGTTGAAAATTCGGAAAATATTTACATTAAAAACTGAAGTCATCCTTATCCTCCTTTTCTTACATCCCCGGGTAACAAACGACTCGACCATTCTGAAAATACTCGAGAAAACCAAACACGACCGAAGCCGTTATTAAAACACATGAAACAGAAGGTTGAAAATTCGGAAAATATTTACATTAAAAACTGAAGTCACCCTCACTCATCCTTGTCAACCATCCTCCAGTAACAAACGACTCGACCATTCTGAAAATACTCGAGAAAACGAAACATGACCGTAGCCGCTAAAAAAATGGGTAAAAGAAAATGTTGATAATTCGGACAATATTTACATTAACAACTGAAGTCATCCTTATCCTCCTTTTCTAACATCCCCGGGTAACAAACGACTCGACCATTCTAAAAGTATACCTGAGAAAACGAAACACTACCGGACCCGGGATTTAAACGCATAATAGAAAATGTTAGAAATTCGGAAAATATTCAAGCAACGAAATGCGACCATAACTAAGTTTCACGTCTGAGGCCGTTTGACGTCACTCATTTTGCTCCCAGATCTCTATCCAGGAAATAGTCATTGATTGCTATAATCAATATAATTAACTATGATAGATCCATCAATTCGTAAATCATAAACATGGAATACTATATGTCACAGATTAAAAACCTTGGTTTGACAGTTTGTAGTTAGTGAGTGCTGTTGCTGAAACATGTGGATAGGTAATTAGCTAGAATAGTTTGCGTATGAGCAGAATCTGGTTAGTTCAGAAGGAAGAGTAGTGAAATACCTTAAACCTGACAAGTCAAACGAGAGGTTTTTTATCCGTAATAAGTATTTTGTAATTGGCATATGATGGTTTTGTCAACCGTTAATGACCAAAAGCAGATCTTGAGTATAATGTGAGTAATTGGGAAAGTAGGCTTTCAGATCAGAGGTCGAAGGTCGACCACTCATCACCACAAGTAATGTTTTTTCCTTATAAATGGAGAATGAACCACAGCCAGATGTCAATAAAAATGTCAATAAAAATCAATATTATTGTCAATATTGTAAAAAATACATCGATAAATCCCAAAAATCACGACATGAAAAATCTGCAAATCATATAAAAAATGTAATAGATTTTGAAACTCCAGAAAATTCCAATGAAAGAAAAGAACGATTAGAAAATATGAATGTGGATGAAATAAAATGTGAAGTTTGTAATGAATTTATAGTAAAAGGGAATTATAATAGACATCTCGAATCACAAAAACATTATAAAAATTTAAATAAAAATGTTTTAGGATCAGAATATTTTGATAATAAACCTCAACAAGTAAAAAAATCAACTTCAAAAACTAAATCCGTTTCAAATAAACCATACATGGAAAATGTTAGAAATTATATTGATTCACTAGAAATAAAAGATACAATTGAAATTTTAGAAACATTACATAGTAAAATTGGTCCTGCAGCTATTATATTTAGATTTTTTAAAGGTACAACAATAGAAGATTATAGTACATTTAATGAAATAATAGAAAAAATACTAGATTTGATAACAGATGTTGAATATCCAAAAATTAGTATCTCTGGGAAAGTAAGTTTTATAAAGTCAGAAGATAAAATGGATTATAATATTCAAACACTCTCTGAAGAAATAATTTCAAAAACACATATAAAAGAGAAGTTAGAAAAAATATTTAATGAATTTAAACGTCATATTGAAGAAAGATATTTTGAGGGTTCTGGCTTAACATTGAATGAAATTATATATTTAGATTTAAATGTTTATAATACAAAAAGAAATAAAACATCAAAAAGTAATAAAATGTTTAAAAATGATTCAAACTTTACAACAGAAAAGGATATTAAAGCATCATCTTATATTTAATTACCATTTACAACAGAAGCAGTAATAAATATTCAAAATGAAGATAATAAATGTTTTCTATGGTCAATTATTAGTTGCTTACGTCCAACACAGGAAAATGTTTGTAGAATAACAGATTATCGGAAATATGAAACATTATATAAAATTGATCAATATCCAGTAACTATAAAAATGATTTCTAAAATAGAAAAAGTTAATAATTTAAAAATAAATGTATTCGAATTAATGCAATTACCAAAGACAAAAGGTGAAAATATTAAAGATTATACATTGGAAGCTTTATATTTAAATGATATAATATTTAAATAATATTATGATGATGAAAATGCTATAGATTTGTTATATTACAAAAAAGATGAAAATGAACATTATATGTGGTTAAAACAAATTGATTTATTCTTTAGAACAGAAAGTGATCACCATAATAAAATTTATCTATGTAGAAAATGTTTATCTAAATTTATGACTGAGAATACATTACTAAAATATAAAGAATTATGTGATAATAAAGATTTTTGTAAATTAATAATGCCAACAGAAAAAGATTATAAATTGAAACTTACTAATCATAAATTTAAGAATATTGTTCCATTTGTAATTTATGGGGATTTTGAATCGTTGAATAAAGAATTAACTGATCAAGATAGAAAAGAAATATATAACAAAAAGCAATTATTAAAATCAATGGATAAAGGAAATGAATTAAATGAAGACACAATACAAGACCCACCAATTATAAATACAATTAAAAAAGTTCATCAAAGAGCTGCTGCTTATGGAATTTATATAAAATCAAATTATCCTGAATTATATGAAAGTCAATATATTTCTTTTAGAGGTGAAAATGTAGTTAATGATTTTTGTGATAAAATGATTGAATTAAAAAGTGATTTTGCAAAATTATTAAACAAAAATAAAAGAATAGTTATGACAAAAGAAGATGAAATTGATTTTAATTATGCAACTCATTGTTGTTATTGTGAAAAACGTTTTAATTCATTTGATAAAAGAGTTAGAGATCATGATCATTTAAATTCAGAATATCGTGGAGCTGCTCATGAAGATTGCAATTTACAAGCTAAGAAAGTTAATTTCGTACCAATATTATTTCATAATTCATCAGGCTATGATACCCATCTATTTATAAAACAATTATCGGGAAAATTGGGCGCAATTAATCAAGAAATAGAAGAATATAATGCTATGAATGGTGTAAATGTAAGAAAATATGATTTTAAACTATTAGCTAAAACATCTGAAAATTATATTTCATTTCAATTTGGTTGCATTAGATTTTTAGATTCTTATAGATTTCTAGCAAGTTCATTAGATAATTTATCAAAAAGTTTAGTTGATAATGATTTTGTTATAACTCGATATTATTATCCAAATGAACAAGATTTTAAATTATTGAGATATAAAGGTGCAATTCCTTATTCATTTTATAAAACACACAATGATTTTAATGTAACAGAATTATTAAAAGATCAATTTTATAATCAATTAAAAGAGGAGTATGTGAAAGACGAAGTGTTTAATAGAACATTAAATATTTGGAAACATTTTAAGATGAAAAACCATGGTGAATTAGTTGATTTATATTTAAAATCAGACGTTATGATATTGGCTGACATATTTGAAAAATTTAGAGAAGTTAATTTGAATCATTTTAATGTTGATCCTTGTTATTGCTACTCTAGTCCTGGTTTAACCTGGCAATGTGGTTTAAAATATACAAATGTAGAATTAGATTTATTAAAAAAACCAGATATGGTTTTATTATTTGAAAAATCAATTAGAGGTGGAATTAGTGGTGTTATGGGAGATAGGTATTTTAAAGCAAATGATGAATATAAATTATTATATATTGACGCCAATAATTTATATGGTTGGGCAATGATGCAACCTCAACCATATGAAAATTTTATATTAACAGAAGTTGAAAATGATGATAAAACTGATTGAGAAAGCGCAATTGCGAGTTCAAAAGATGAAGCACCAATTGGTTATTTCTTTGTAGTTGATTTAGAATATCCTGAAAATATAAAGTTTAAAACAAGAAACTTACCTTATTGCCCAGAACATTTAACTGTAGATGATAGTTATTTAAGTGAATACCAGAAGAAAATAAAACCGAAAGATCATGTTTTTACAGAAAAATTAATACTTACTCAAAATAATAAATACAATTATATTGTTCATTATAGAATGTTAAAATTTTATCTAAAACAAGGAATGAAATTAAAGAAAGTACATAGATATATTGAATTTAATCAATCGAAGTGGTTAGAAAAATATATAGATTTCAATACTCAACAGAGAACAATATCAAAAACAGATTTTGAAAAAGATTTCTTCAAAATAATGAATAATAGTTTTTATGGTAAAACGTGAAAATATTAGAAATAGAAATGATATTGAATTAGTAAATAATTCTGAAAGATTAAGACATTTACAATCAAGTCCTAGACATTTAGGAAATAAAAGATTTGAAGATTATTTAACAGCTGTTAAATTAAAAAGAACATCAATGAAATTTAATAAACCTATATTTATTGGTTCGACTGTTTTAGAAGTATCAAAATTATTAATGTATGATTTTTATTATAATGTTTTACAACCACTTTTTGGGGAAAAGCATATTGGAATATTATATTTTGATTCTGTAACAGCTGACACCCCAATATTATTAAAATGTAATGATAAAATATTGATAAGAAGAATTTCAGAAATAATTCCAAAACAAAATGAATGTTATATTTCATATGGAGAAAAATAATTAATACAAATAAATGGATTAATGGATGTTTGGACAAGAAATGGATGGAAAAAATTAAAGAATATTATTAGACATAAAACAAATAATAAAATCTATAGAGTTAGAACTAAATTAGGGTTCGTAGATGTTACAGAAGATCATAGTTTAATTAAACGAAATGGCGATGAAATAAAACCAACTGATATAAAAATTGGAGATGAATTATTACATAAAAGATTTTTCCAAAGAATGAATCATATGTCATTTGATGAAATAATTGATAATATTTATAATATAGAACCCGAAACATTAGAAGAAAAAGAATATTTTATCAAAGGATTTTTCATGGGTGATGGTTCAGCAGGTGTGTATAATTATGTTAATCGCACTCAATATTGCTGGTATTTATGCAATCAAGACTTAAAATTATTAGAAAGAATTAAGAAATTCTGTGAAGAAGTTTATTCACATAAAACATTCAAAATCATAGATGTTATGAAATCATCGCAACGTTATAGAATACATGTGAATAATCCTAAAGATTTTGCTATAAAATATAATAACGAATTCTATATTCATGCAATAGTGAAAAGTAATACTTCAACTAAAGAAAAGATAGTTCCAGATTATGTATTAAATGCAAAAAATAATTTAAGAAAATGGTTCTTCATTGGATTCTACGCAGCCGATGGTACTAAAAGTTTCAAAAACCGCAAAACAATATCTTTAGCTCAAAAAGGAAAAGTTGCTATATCAGGATTAAATATATTATGCAATTCATTAGGTTTTAATATGAATATTGGATTGATTAAATCTAAACCAAATTGCTTTAATTTAAGCCATGTAGAAAATGAGTTAACTGAAGAAGTTAAAGATTTATTTGAAATATATAACCCAACAGATTATGTTTATGATTTATCAACTGAAGATGGTACATTTAACTGTGGATTTCCATTAATAGCCAAAAATACTGACGCCTACATACTAAAAATCAAGACAAATGACATAACAAAAGACTTAAAAACATTAAAACATCATTTTGATTTTAGCAATTATCCCAAAGATCATGAACTATTTAGCAATGATAATAAAAAGATTCCTGGTAAATTTAAAGATGAATTAGGGGGTGATGAAATGATTCAATTTGTTGGGATAAGAAGTAAAATGTATAGTTACAGAACAAAAGATCATGAAGCTAAAAAGTTAAAAGGAATAACAAAACATGTGGTTGATAAACATATAGAATTTCAAGATTATATAAAGTGTTTATATAAATCAATTGTAATGAAACACAAAATGAATTGTTTAAGATCAGAAGATCATGAGATGTACATTAATGAAGTTGAAAAAAACTAGTTTAAATCCATTTGATAATAAAAGGCATATTTTAGATGATGGTATAAAAACATTACCTTATGGTCCTTAAAACATAAAATCAATATCATCATACTCGAAATCACTATTGGCTTCTTCATTTTCATTTAATTGTTCAGGTTCTTCTTCCATTCCATTTTTCTCATTTAAATAAAGTTCTATCTTGTTCCACATTTCATCTCGCTCTCTTTGTTTCTTTTTGTTTGTTAATTCATCAAATGGAATTATAATATCTATGTTTAAATAATTTACAATCTTATTTAAAAAGAATTCATAATTTATTGAATCTGTTATTCTATTTTCTAAATGATACATTAATATTTGTTTGAATATTTTTTTTATATTTTCCGTATCTTCTGATAATTTAGGTTTTTCATAATAATCGTTAAATAATAAATATAAATACATTTTCTTTTGTTTTGTGTTAATTAAATGTTGACGGAATAATTGTATTTATAATATCTTTTTTAGTTATTTCACCATTTTTATTTTCTATTATTTTCATTTTTTCAAGCCATTGCATATATTCTGGTGTATGATCTTCCATAGAAAATATTTTAAAAATTTCATCTAGATAATTTAATTTTGGATCTATGAGAAAATCTCTAGTTTTTTCTTCACCCAATAAATTCTTTTGCCATCCACATTCATTACAAAATAACACAGTACCTTCTTGTCTTAAGGTCGCATAACTACATTGTGGACATTTTCGTTTATAATTTATTGGTAATATATCTTCATTAAGCTCCTGGTATTTTCTTACGTTTTCTTTATGTTTTATTGTTCTATTATGTAGATTTGAATTACTTGTTGTAATAATCAATTTACAATATTTACAATAATATGTTTTTCTTGTTAATTCATTATATTGTTTTTCTAACTTTTCAACTGTTTCTTTATTATCTGGTAACGTTTTCTCATATTTTATTTTTTCTAATAAATTATTTTTTCTTTCATTGAATTCAGTTTCAAATTTATTAGAAATTTTATCTATATGTGCTTTACGAAATTGATGATTCTCCCAATCTTCTATATTTTCAGGGGTATATTTTATTCGACAAGGCTCACAGAAATGATCTTTTATATTATCCTTATCATAGAATAAGAAAGGTCTTTTCAAATAACTTCAGGTTCAACTTCGGCAGAATTACTATTACTTTCATTACTATTAACATTAGCCGTTGCGCCATTAATTCTACACTTCTCAGAATGTTTTTTAACATAATTTCTTGAGAATAATTTATTACATTTTGGGCAGTTTATTTTAGGGGGTTTATAATTTTCATCATGTTTTTGGTTTACCTTTGTCAGCGATATGAAGTTGGCATTGAGCCAATTCATGTAAAATCGCGGTACGTTTTTTTATGTGAGCATTTGTTTCATTGGTTCTCGGTTTAAACGACGTATAATCGATGCGATTGAAGACATGGCGAACCTCCGTCGATGTACATGGTCAACTTTGTTAAAATTCTACGAAAAACTGTTTTTGGCGGGAAAATTCTTAGCTCTCGCGTATAAAATTGCAATGACCTCGATTGGGGGGCGTCGTCTCTACGAGCGAATGTGATTGGCTGTTTTTGCTGCGAGGTATTAGACCGACACACGTACGCAGTTTGCTCAGCTGACGCAATTAAATAGTTCGTTATAAAATGAATTATGTAGGCCTAGTTGTTGATATGTTACATCAAAGCTTGGTTCAGTTTTGTGGTAGCGTATAGAATTATCAAAAAACGTCATCATCTTTCGAAAGCGGTTTATCGGGCCAAACGAAAGGATTCAATAAAGCCAGATTCATGCGCAGGTATTTCACAATCAACTACATCGTCATTTACATCGCTCTCGGTAAGTCAAGTTTTCTTTCTATAAACTGTTAAAATTATATTACTTGTGGCAGTGACAGCTTTCGAAAATCACATGTTTGTCATTCTAAGTGTTCAAGGGTTTGCTAAGTGTAGCTTTCATTTTACGAATTCTACACCGTGGTTTGTAATGGACGGATTATTATTAACACGTGCGATCAATCATGGCGGTGCCGTCATGAAACGTACTGTTGCCATTGTTAAGAGCGAGAAAGTGTCTGTCTCTACCCATTGTTTGTACGAGTCTAGCTAGGCCTAATTAGTCAATTTTTGTCTTTAGTAACTGATTTGTGGGAATTGAAAATCAGATTTAGGCGTACTGAACATTTTCACTAAATACATGGCCGTGGTCAGGTGAGTACGTCGCAGAAATAACAACATAGCCGTTACGGCTCAAATCGTTTTTCTGTAGTAGAATCTCTCAGATGATCACTCATTTTTCATCAACTTATTGTCGTCATTTATTTTGTTTGATAGGCTTATGTGTTGAGGTATTATGATATTTTAAGGGCTTGTTAGAAACCGTGCAGCGCACGTGGTGCTGTATTATACAGCACCACGTGCGTATACAGTATATACTATCAATAGTATGTAGTATACATACACTTACATGCGTCGTGTCAGGAACTGACAGCAGTTCTCTTCACACACTTCTCTTCACACACTTCTCTTCACACACTTCTCTTCACACACTTCTCTTCACACACTTCTCTTCACACACTTCTCTTCACACACTTCTCTTCACACACTTCTCTTCACACACTTCTCTTCACACGCACGCACGCACGCACGCACGCACGCACGCACGCACGCACGCACGCACGCACGCACGCACGCACACACACACACACACGTTGGGCTCTGCACTGCTCTCACCCTATCTGCATTGAATATAAATATATTGTTTCATGCAGTTTCAAAAAAACTTTCAATGAATTGAAAATTATTATATTGCATAATCATTTGAAGCATACACATTTGTCATACCATCCATTTTGCTAGTGTGTTCTACTCACACTACTTGATCAATTTTATATCAATGAAACATGATTCAAATATAAGTCATTGTTGACAAATATTGAGCAATAGAAATTTATTGTTATGCCCTTGACTTTACTTGAGAGGGCCCGTATTACAGAATTACCCGCATCTGAATACGTGCTGCAAGTGACCTTAACAGCGTAGAGGCTGCAATTGTTGACCTATTTATTTCAAACTTGATACACATTAGGATATCACTTGGGCCAGAACTATTTATTCGATTCAAATTACGGCCACCAGGGGCTAGTGTTAGTGATTGGCAAGTAACTGTTGCAAGTAAAGCAGCCAGCTTAAGAACACATTAATGCTATTAGGCTACCCAAACTGATTGTCTGTGCGAGTATCACTGTGAGTTCACCGAACAAAGTTTTCACCTTATGCATATAAAATTTGTCTAATAGTGTCTAGATAACAAGATCCAGAGCATCAACGATGAAACAATTTTCAACATTCATAATGAGACAATCTATCGAATATACACTACCAGCTTTACAACGCAGTCAGTCGCTAGAATGATTGGCAGTAGTTTGGAAGGCAGCCAATTTCCTGGAAACTTAAATTAGGCCACGCGTCTGAGGCACGTTTTCACATCACTGACTGCAGTACATTTAAATATAACCACTGATCACAGCTTTTATACTATCATCGATATCAGATGAAATATTTCATAGCTGTCGCAGGATTCTTACTAACAGTCGGATGCGATAGCCTTTTTTGAAAGCCCTGTTTAAGTAGGGTATCATATGGGGCAGAACCCTATTCAAAATCTGGTTAATTCAATTCAAATTATGACCACCAGGGGCTGACATAAAAAATGACGTTAACAGCCTAGGGCAACAAATTTTTTTGTATACTTTGTACACGACTAGGGTATCACTTTGGACAGAACCTTATAAAAAATTGGGTTGATGCGGTTAACATTATGGCCACAATGGGGCCGACATGATAAATAATGTTAGCAGTCTAGAAGCCGCAATTTTCTTAAAACTTTATACACGATTAAACCTTTACTTGGGGCAGAGCCCTATTAAGGATTAAGTTGAATTGATTCAAATTATGGCCACCAGGGGAAAACAGCCTAGAGACTGCTACTGTTGATAATTTTTTTACACTTTGTGAACATGTTGTTTAATATCATTCTTATAGAAATAATTGTGGCAACAATATTTCTAACACATTTTACCACAAATCCTGTAACTTCACATGTGGGCCAGCGACATTCAGGCAGGGGGCATTTGAGGCTTTGCCTCAATCTAGTTTTTCAATGCGTCAATATCAAGTTTCAAGTTATTCACTTAAAATGTATTGAAACATCAATGATACTTCATTCATTTCAAATAGAGTATTCTTGAAATACTACAAAAAAACTTTCCTAACCATTGTAACTACCAAAAATCTTCAGTAAATTTAATCATACATATTATAGGTGAAGTGAACTTCAAACATTTCAAAATTAATTATATTCTCCCTATTATCTTACTGTTGAGTACTTGGGTGTTCATACAGATTTTATTTTCGTCTAGGAAAAACTTGTCCTTTCCATATTAACAATGTTACATGACTCTGAATTTTCTTTTTCAGGTTGAAAACAGTAGGAAGAAAATCGTAAGTATTAGCTGAACATTGAAATGCTTGACCACCATAACTGACTAAAGCAAGACAATATTAATTGACAATTGCTTGACAATATCACATGTAATGCTTCATAACTGACATGATCATACTACATACTACTTGACAAAATAAGACTGATATAAATCAACTGCCTACAATGATGCACATTAGACAGAACAATTATGCCATTATAAACTAAACAGTCTTTCAATATCAGACAAAACACAAATTGACTCACTAACAACATAATTAAATCTGGGTTAAGGACAAATAAACAGGTATGGACTCCTTGCAGAACTATCGCTGTTTAGTTGGTAATTATTACTGTAGGGCAGTATACAAAAGCCAGTCTGTATGCCATTCATATGTTAGAAATAGTGGCAATTTAGTTCAAGCAACTGGTGCAAAATTTGTAGCATCGCAATGGCTGGCCTGTCTGTATTACATGTATGCGTCTAAAGTTTATGATATCTGTGAAATGAGAAGAAAGTGTAGTTATTATGCATCTATATGGATTATACAATTGTGCATATATAGGAATCACTTCATGTGTAGAAATGAGCAATCATGTTTCCCTTGTACTCCATTAGTGACATCATTGCATGAAGATTCTACTATACTTCTAGCAAATGATGTTGAACTCAACCCTGGCCCTGTACTAACAGGTGCATTTCACCAAGGTGATCCAACCATATTTTCTGCTGATTCTGTAGGAAAACAGTGTGTTCCTATTGCAGCATGTTGTATTTTATTTACTTTGTTAAAGCAAAATATGAATACTTGGGTAAGCAGTGATCTTGATAATATACTCTTACAGGGTGATAAGTTGTATAGGGATATAACTGACAGAAGCAATCAAGGCTATTTATTTGCAAATGATATTCCTCTTTATCTTTCTTGCTTTGAAGCACATTTTATTTTGAAGTCCAAGAAGAATTTAGTGGGAGTATGTGTTAGTGTCAATGAAAGCTTAGGAATCCCAAGTGTTGCAGAAGTACTCAGTAACTACTTAGTCATCAATTCAAATTGTATAGCTATATTAGGCACAAATGCATGTGCTTTATTTGTAAGGAATGGTAAATATTACCTTTTTGATTCTCATAGCCGCAATACCTCAGGTTTCCCTTGTGCTGATGGATCATCAGTTTTACTAGAATTTGACAGTCTGATCAATATTTTGGATTTCATCAACACATATATAAGCTCTATTAATGCTGCAGCTTATGATGTATCATTCTATGATGTTAAATTGATTTCAAAGAAAGCTTATATACTAGGTATAAGAAGTCATACAATTGTTAAAGCTCCGAATACCAGTGATACTGTCCATGCAGCATCTACTAGACCATCTTTGTCCAGTTTTAGAAGTTTATCATCTGTTCAATTGTACCTGGACGATCAAGCAAAAAAATTACAGGAAAAACTTAAGAAACGATCATACATGAGGTCATACATGAGATGTTACAGAAAAAATGATGGTAAATTGCATATTAATAAGACGCAAAAACAGAAATGTCATGAGAGGTACCTTAACGATAAATCATCGAAAAAAAAAACTTCAACAAGATCAACAATTAAAGACAAAGTTATATTTCCTAGGAAAAGATCACATAATCAAAGTGTACCACAAAGTAATGTCAAACTCAAACAATCTAGAAATGGATCCATGTCTTATGGAATTTCATCCAATAATGACCATGTGTCAATCTCTAACTCAGAATCTACATGTTTTCATGATTCTTTCTCAGCTGACTATTCGGCTTTCCTAGCAGCAGTTGAATGTGGGCCTGCTTATGTTTGTTCAGTATGCCAGCAAACATGGTTCAAGGTTTCTGTTTCAAAAGTTACTGCTTCAATTAATGCTAAAAACAGCCATTTATTGAATGATTGCCTTACACACATTATCTCTCATGAAAAAGAAGAATGGATATGTGTTACCTGTTTAGCAAATATAAACAATGGACTTATTCCGCGCTTATCTGTAAAAAATAAAATGGGATTCCCTATCAAACCACCAGAGTTGAATATTACGTCATTAGAAGAAAGGCTCATAGCACTTAGGATCCCATTTATGCAAATACGACAACTCCCAGTTAATCAGCAGAAATTTATTCGAGGTGGAGTTTGTAATGTCCCAGTTGCCATTGAACACACTGTCAATACATTGCCTAGGAAAATAAGTGAAAGTCAAACTGTAGCTGTTCAAATTAAACGAAAGCTAGCCTACCGAACTGTTGAGTTTGCCGAGAATATTCGCCCTCTAGTAGTCATACGAGCATTAAAGTGGTTGTTAGACAATAGCCATTTATACCAAAATTCTGGAGTCTGTATTAATGACCATTGGCTTTCATGCTTACATACTAATGATCCCGAGATACAACCTTTTCTTGAAGGTAGAATTTCTGATTCGAAAAAGAGACAACCCCAAAATCAAAATCCACCTGAATCAGATTCAGACAGTGATGATGATGGATTTATAGAAATTGATAACAAAGAACAGCAATTAGAAAACATGGATACACTATTAGATGAAGTTGATCCAAATGTCTTTACATATGCTCCAGGAGAAGGCCAGCATCCCTTGGGACTATATACGGATAGTGACTCGGAATATTTATCTTGGCCTACAATATTCTGTGGCAAAGTGCGTCCTGATAACTCCGAGCGATATAGGCCAGTGCATTACAGTGATATCTGCAAGTACGAACTCCGCTGCATTGATAGGCGAGTTGCCTCAAATATTCCTAACATCTTTTATAAACTAAAAAAATTGCAAATATAACAGGTTTCAGACAAGGCGTCTATCTCAGTGCGTAGAGTAAAAACAAGGGGTAAAACGTATACAGCCGGTGATCTTGCAGATGAAACTGTTCGAGACAACATGGTCAAATTGGATGAAGGTTATCATATTTTCAAGTCAATCAGAAATACCCCTGCATACTTATCTAAACGTAAAAGAGATCTGTTTGCTTGTATTCGACAACTCGGTTTCCCAGCAATATTTTTAAGTCTGTCTGCCGCTGATACTAAATGGACTCCACTTTTAAGAACTCTGGGTATTCTTATAGATGGAAAGCACTACACTGATGATGAAATAAAAAACTTTGATTGGAGAACCACAAGCCGCCTCATCAGTAACGACCCAGTGACTTGCGCAAGATATTTTGATCATAAAGTACAGCAATTTATAAAGCTAGTTCTCAAAAGTAAAAATAATCCGATTGGAAAAGTTTCTGACTTCTTTGCCAGAATAGAATTTCAGACCAGGGGTTCACCACATGTACATATGACAATATGGCTACATGATGCTCCAGTCTTTGGAGAAGATTCTGATTTGGAAATAGTTGACTTCATTGACAATATCATTTCAGTTTCATCTAATGTCCCACTTAGTGAACAAAAGTACCTTGAATATCAACGACATAAACATTCACAAACTTGTCGGAAAGGTAGGACAAAATCTTGTAGATTTGGATACCCACAACCACCAATAACCACTACTACGATACTTTACCCACTTGATATTGATTCTGCTGATAATCAATACAGCTTGCCACTGCATACACTTCAAGAATACTACACTCAAATTATTGAGGTTTTGAATAGCTATGGTGACGGCTCTGATATCTCTTTTAAAAATTTCCTTCAAAATGATCTCAAGATGTCTGAAAATGAATATGTTGATGCTATCAGATCTTCCTTATCAAAACCAAAAGTTTTCCTAAAAAGATCACCTAATGAAATTAGAATTAACCCGTACATGAAAAATCTTTTGGGTATTTGGCAAGCAAACCATGATATCCAATATGTTTTGGATGCGTACAGTATGGCGGTGTACATTGCAAGTTACACCTGCAAAGGACAAAAAGCTATGAGTACTATATTAAAAACTGCCTGCAAAGAAGCAAGAAATGACAATTTAGACTTAAAAAAAGCAGTCAGGCACATTGGCAATAAGTTCATTAACTCAGTTGAAATCGGCGCTCAAGAGGCAGCTTATCTTACTTTACAAATGCCCATTACTCGATGTTCCCGAGAAGTGGTTTTCATAAACACTTCACCACCAGATGAACGTACATATCTTTTAAAAGATTTGAACAGCCTAAAGAAGTTGCCAAAAAATTCAACTAATATAGAAGTTGACAACATATTAGTTCATTACTCAAGACGACGCCTTGAATTGGAAAATTATTGCCTTGCTCAATTTGTTTCTGAGGTTCAAAACCACAAATCATCCACTTATGAGACCAGCCAATATGATGATAACATTGATGATGACCCTCCTTGTGATGGCCTTTCTAGCAATATGTCAGACAGCCAAGTAAAGCTAAAACCAAACGCTCGAATTATACGCTTTGTTAATTACAACAAACGCTCTGACCCAGAAAATTTCTTTCGAGAACGTTTATTGCTGTACGTACCATGGCGCAAAGAAAAAGACCTTCTACGTGACTTTGATTCTTATGAAGCTGCTTTCAAATCCTACACAGCACAAATCAGTATGATGATGAAAAAGTTTGAAGCACACAATGATGACTTGAAATCAGTTATAGAAACTATGGATAATTTAAATGTAGATACTGATGAACAGCTACCTGACAATGACCAGACTTTGAGTATGGAAAGTATGTTCTTTGATCCTGATCGGCCAATTCACCAACGCATTTATGACTTGGCACCAGACATAGGTTTGACATCAGTGAACTACAATGTTGAAGTTTCTCTCCTTCCTAAAAGAATTACTGAACCTGAATATCATGCATTATTGCAATCACTAAATAAGAGACAGAATGAAATATTTACACATATAGCACAGCATATAAATCGAACTAATGATGAAAGTCTCCATGTTTTTTGTACAGGCTCGGCTGGATGTGGAAAATCTATTGTAATTAAGGCTATACATCAGTACTTGTTGCGCTCTCTATCCTCTTTACCAGGAGAAAATCCTGACGATTGTAAAGTCCTTCTTTTGGCCCCTACCGGTATGGCTGCTTATGGTATTAATGGCTCCACAATTCATGGTGCCTTTAAGATCCCACCAAGTCGAGGATACAAGTATGAGCCGTTGTCAGCTAGTTCTTTAAATGCTCTGAGAACTAAGTACATGAACTTACAAGTAGTCATAATAGATGAGATTTCAATGGTTGGTGCTTGTATGTTTTATACAATTAATCTACGTTTGAAAGAAATAATGGGTAATCAAAAGATATTTGGAGGCGTACATATTATTACCTTCGGCGACCTCTACCAATTAAAACCAGTGATGGATAGGTTTATATTTCAACCAGTACCTAAAGAATATGCTGCATTTGCTAATAATCTATGGCTAGACAATTTTAAAATCTACGAACTTCATCAGATTATGAGACAAAAAGAAGATTTAGCTTTTGCTGAGCTTTTGAATCGTTTGAGAACCAACAATTTGTCCCACTTAGACAAAGGCATTTTAAAGTCTCGTATAGTCTCTTCATCTGATACAATATATCCTAAATCTGCTCCACATTTTTTCCCTCTAAAAATCCAAGCTCAGAAACACAATGACCAGATATTTAATGCTGTCTCATCAGTTAAAGTATCAATAAAATGTACAGACGTTGTCTTAACAGATATATGTAGTTCAGTAAAAACTAAAGTATTATATGCCTGTGAAAACTGTAAAACTTATATAGATGCAAGTGGCCTTCCAAGAATTTTAAACGTTGCCGAGTCATTGATTTACATTACAACAGTTAACATTTCAGTTGATGATGGTATAATTAATGGATCTGAATGCACTGTGAAAAAAATACAATTTGATAATAATACCAGTGATCGACCATCCATAATATGGGTAGAGTTCCGTAATACTGATGTAGGCAAACAACAAAGAAACAAATATAGATGTTTTTTTACTGACCAGATAACTGCTAGCTGGACTCCAATATTTGCACTGAAACGTTCATTCACTGTCAGAAATGTCACTGTTCAGAGAACTCAATTTCCACTTATGCCCAGTTCAGGCAGAACAATTCATCGTGCCCAAGGTGGAACATTTGACACAATAGTTGTTGACATGAGTACTGGAACCAAAACACCTGCATCCATACTAACTCATTCACACTATGTTGCCCTCAGTCGTGTAAAACAATTGTCAGGTTTGCACATACTTAATCTAAATGAAAAAAAAATATCTGTATCTTCACATGTCATCCAACATATGGAATATATGTGCCAACACAGACAATTACAGCTATGTTACACACCACTGTATTTAACTTTGCCTTTTGCATTAAAAATCATATATCAAAATGCTAGGTCATACTCAAAACATTATCTTGATATCAAAGACAACCCAAATGTCAAAGCTGCTGACATAAGTGGATTTTCTGAGTCAAGACTTATTTGTTCTGACCAAGAATCTGAACTTGACATGCCCGGCTACAAAATTATTCGCAATGACATGCCCCAACATCTTACTACTGCATTTAGACCACCACATGGCCTAATTGCATACTACAAAAGCAATATACACCTTCTAGAATCTTATGTTAGCAGCCAGGTCAACATAGAATATACATACATTTGTCTGCAATATATGCACAGACCTCACCAAATTGTCTTCGTTTACGTGTCACCACAATGTTCATTAGAAACCCTATTCTACTCTATGAATGCATTGTCAAATCACCTAGACTTGCATAGCCCATTAGTAATTATGGGAGATTTCAACATGAAATCCATCGTTCATTCAACTGACTACAATGACATATTAGCTGGGTTCATGGTAAACAAGTTTAATTGCCACCAACTTGTAAAACATCCAACAACTAAACATGGGAGCACACTTGACCTCATCTTCACTAATGTGTCTATGTCCAACATTCAAGTAGGAATTATTGACACCTACTGGTCAGACCACAGTATGATTTACTGTTCTTTATTTTGAATACAGTAAAACTCTAATAGGCTATATCTGTACCACTGCATTATTCATTTCCTGTCTGCAAATGATAAAAAAACACTAAAAATCATCTGAAATACTTGTAACCAATTACTTCTTATTCTTTTACAGATGCTTTCTCTAAAACACGTTGTGCTCAACAACAGCAAATTTTATACCAAACCTGTGAAAGTCCTGATAGCTGCTAAACAACTAAACCAGCGTACAAACAAATATGAATATGCAATCTGTGATGAAGAAAGAACGTGCAAGGCTATAAGTTATGAAGACTGCATAGATAGAAAATTAAAAGAAGGCGACTCTGTGCTTCTAAGGAATTTTGAAATGGGAAAGAAACATATGCTACTATCAAAAAAGTGTGTTATTACCAAAACAAAAAAGGTCAATGTTCCTCAAAAAGTAGTTGAAGAAGCCAGAGCTTTAATTATAGAAATAGCTCCAGTGGCACGTGATATTGCCGAAATCAAGTTCAATGATACTGACTCCAACTTGTCCAGTATAACTGGAAGAATTGTAAAGGTAAATTAATAACATCCAGAATCACTTTTCAAACATGTATACAAACATTAGACCTTTATGTACATAAGAAATTGACTTATGATGCTCAGAGCCTCTATAATTTATGAATAGCTACCATACTGCATTCATATGTAAAAATAAACTATAAATACCTTAGCTTGCTTTGTGGTAATTATGCCACAAAGCATTCATGTCCAAAAATATTTCATGTCCGGGTTAGGGAATTATTGGCCACGTAATAGCTGTCCAGCCAAAAAGTTCTGATTTGATAATCAGGTATGCTCTCATGCTGTTAAATTAATCCCCAGCTAAGCTGTCCAATAATTAATGTCCAATTAAACTTTTATGAATATTCAGTCACATGACAGGATATAAACTAATCATAATCAACTGTAAAAATACTCATTTCAGGCCTATTCACTATATTATTGAAGATATTTCTTGTAATAATTACAAATATTTCTGTTTTACCTTATTTCCAGGACGAAGAACCTAGGGATGTTAAAATTACAGCCACTGGTGCTAACATTAAAGTCAGAAACATCGTTGTAGAAGACAAAACCGCCAATATTGACGTTGTTTTGTGGGCAGACAAATCTTCATCTCCAATAAAACTAGGTGACAGTACTACCATCACACACCTGCGAACTGCTACAACCAAAGATAATATCAAACAACTCAGATCAACTTATAAAACAGAAATCACAGTAAGATAGCTATTCATAAAGATAATTTTCAAAAATAAATTTCTCATGACGCCCCTACTTACGCACAAAAAACCTTTAAAAAGACCTAAAAAATCTTATCCATATAATTGGACACCACCTAAATCTTATTTTCATGTTATTTGCATATGTTATTTTCAGTTAAAAACTCCTGAGGTGACAATCGCAAATGTTACCTTCCTGGGCATTGAATCAGAAACTCCTCTACTCTACTATGTATCATCAATTTCAACAGATGATGAAGTTACCACTTATTCCGTAGAAAAGAACCTACTTCTTCAAATAATCAATTTCAATGGAAATCAAGGCATGGAACAAGACGTCATTGAATGCATGACTGAAATTGGACAAATTCAACTAAAGATTTTAGGTATTCTAAATGATTTTCATAAAAACGATATCTGACATATATTAAACTTTGCCTAATATGCTACAAGATATTCTACATTTAGTTCAAACTGGTTCAAAAATAAATATATTTCCTGTTTGTACTGTTCAAGATGTGCAAGCTTACCAAAATATAACCATATATTTGTCTGTACTAATTAAAATTTGCAAAATCCAGCATTACCTCTATCGACAGAACCTGCTAATGTATTGTTCTAAATATTGATTTCAAAATTTGTAGGATATTATATGAAATTATGTAATTATTAAATTACGTATGTATATTTACAGGTGACACCATCATAGGTCTGGCAGAATATGACCTACAAAAACAGCCTAAAGCCTCCACCTCTGGTAAATTATATTTCCTCCAAAAAAATACACATCATTAGTTAATAGCTGGCTAAATCAAAAATTGAGTCTAAACTCAAACTTCTAAACAAATTAAACTATACGTGCAAGGTCTAAAACTAAATGCATGTAATCCGATCATTAAAAATAACCTGTTTGTACATATACTTATTCACTTCATTATTAGTTAGAAACAAACTTTCAGTATGTTTTGATACTCATTGTTATAAAATTTTTACTATCCCTCCTCAAATATCCTGCAATATTATTATGCAATTGCTAATTTTCATGATCCAATCACTGCAATTTTCTTCCATGATAACAAAAATGATTTAAATCAAATTACTAGGAAATCCCCTCATATATACTCCCCACCACTTAATGCCCAAAAAATTTCTGGTAACATATTTATCATGGCAACGTGAAAAATGGTCTAATAAATATTTTAATTTGGCAGGGAGTAACAAACCAGCTGTCACAACTCAAAACAATGTTTATGAAGATCCTGACGCCCGTCTACTGGATGAGGATGATGATTCTGATGCTTGCCTGCTGGATTAGAATATCTATGTACAACTTGTGTTATCAAATCATTTCTGTTACTTTAACGTAATTTTAAATAGTACGACGACAATAATTCCAATGTTAGCCTACAGGATTAAAATATCTAGGTCCAACAGGTGTGATCAAATCATTTCTGTTATTATATCTTAATTTTATACAAATTTGAGAACAATAATTCCAACGCTAGCCTGCGTTGTTAATATCTATGTCATTTCTGTTAATATATCTTAATTTTATACAAATTCGAGAACATTAATTCCGACGCTAGCCTGCGTTGTTAATATCTATGTCATTTCTGTTATTATATCTATTACTATATTTTTATAGTCTTTGCTTCTATACACTTGGCAACTTCAATTTTATACACTGTAATAGGATTTTGGGAGGCAGCCTTATTTGGTTAATACGTCCAAACATAGAAATCAATTTAATCAACAACCATTCAACGTCTGATGATGTCATCCATGTTAAACGAATCATAGTGTTATAGGACAAATCTCTTTATAATGCTAATTCACTGTATTTACCTATAAGCATTTATTCATTTTTAAAATGTTAACAGAGTTATTTTATCACATATTGTTATTTGATAAGTATTATTTTTGAATATGTAATAAATAAATTTAGTTTCTATACAAAATTTATATATTTTTCTCATTTTACTAATTGGTATCCTTGCAACCATCAGCACAACCAAAAATTTGAGACTTCATATATTTATTTCCTAAATTAACAAACCAAGACACAATATTTGACAACAATTATTGAATTTTAACTTGATTTATTCCTATTCAAATGTGTATTTGTTGTTAATTCTTAATTGATTAAATATAACTTGTACGTACTGCCATATATTCAACTATGTATATTTACTGAAGAATCCACTTAATTAGGAATTACAACAATTTATCCCATTTACACGAGTCTGTATTAAAAGTGAATGACTAACTATCGACAACAAACTAACTGATACTATTCAAGGTAAACCACTTTGCCTCAGGGCAATTTATTTCATATGTCGAGCCATATTACTTTTTCTTAGAAGTTCACCACAAATTTCGCATGCTATCTTCTCATCCATTTATTTAGGAAAAATTTTATTAAAATTAATTTTTAGTGATGAGCAGTAATTTTTTTATGTTATAAATAATGGTAGAATTAAAAGAATACAGAATATTTGTTGATTCAAGAAAACTTACAAATTATAAATCTCATAATTTACTAGTACAATTAGATAGAGAATTTAAGAATTGTGTAGATTTAAAATTAGTTAATATAAGTTTATGTAATTCTTTTTATAATATATCGAATAAAACTATTGAACATAATACTTTTTTAATTCATATTAGAAATATAAAAAAATGGTTTCATCTATTTCTAAGACCAGGATTATATAATTTAGAAACATTAGCTCAAGAAATTAATCGTAGAGCACGGTTGAAAATTAGAAAAGATGATAAATTTTTAATAAGATTTATAAAAAGTGATAGCTCAAATAAAATTAAAATAAAGGTATTTGATGAAAGTCAACATGCATTTATAGTAAAAAAACCATTAGCTAAATTGCTAGGAATTGCACCAGATGTTGTTACAGTAAACGTAGAAGGCATTTCAAATATAATACCTTTTACACACTTTTATATTTATTGCAATTTAATTGATCCTACAAAAACATTTGAAGCAACTAAAGATACAACATGTAATTCTAGTATATTAAATATTTTACCATTGAAGAATGTTAAACAATTTGGAGCGCAAATAAATTATAATTTAACAGAATGTGATTTCAAACCTTGTATTCCACATTTCAATAATTTTAAATTAGAAATAAGAAATCATAATGGTTATTTAATTGATTTGAATAACTTTCCTGTAATATATGAATTAGTTATAAGATGTAGAGAGTAATTTTTTCATTATATAAATGAATATAACTGTTGGGCCGAGCATATGTTTTGGATTTGATTTTAAACGTGAGAAAGAAATGAAATTTAACATTACTGATGTAATTACACATATTAAAAATATTGCATTTTCTAATGAAACAACATTTGAGTATGAAACAACAATAGATAAAGAAACTTTAAATGTAGAAAAGATTACTAATTTAATTAGAGAATCTTTAAGATTTTATGAATTAGATGAAGATTTTATCATCGATGATATTAAAAAAATAATAATTGAAATATATACAAATGAAACTAGTAATGAAATAAATGTTGAATTAATCATAAATAAGTTAACTAAATATTTTGATGATAGTAATTTTTTTGATAAATAAATGAGTGATAATAAGTGGATAATAACTGGATTATATAATGGCGCATTACTATCAGTTGGAACTGTTGGTTATTCAATGGTATTAAAAAAAGTATTCAAAATGGGAAGTGTTAATGTTGATAGATTTGATATCAATGATATCTTAAAATTAACATTAGCAGTTACTTTATCTAATTTAACTATTGATTATTTGGAAAAACAAAAATATATTCCTCCCATATAAATGCATAATTTTTTTGCTAAATAAATGGCTTCTGCAATTATAACTATTATAGGATCGGCAATTGTTAACGCTTTAGCATTTACTGGTGGTGGATATTTATTTAAACATATTGATAAAAATAGTTCATTAGGAGAACAAAGAAGACATAATTTAGCATTAGAGAAATACAATAAAGCAGCAGAAGAATATAGAAAAAAACGACAAAACTATATGGATTACATCAATAAAGAATTATATGATCAGATGATGCAATGAGTTTATATAACGCAGTAACAAATAAAGAAAAATTACATCTATACAGACCTAAATTATCAGATTATTATACCCCAAGTAAAGAACAACAGAAATATGAAATAATTTGGATTTTAGGTGGAACTGTTATTGTTATATTTGTTGCTTATAAGTTTACTAATTAGTAATTTTTTTTCTAAATAAATGGAAGATAATATTGATATTATTCCTCATGATATAAATAAAACTAAATTAAAAATATATTTAGAAAAACAAATATTAGAATTTGAAAGTGATTTAAAAGTTAAAAAGAAAAAATATTTAAAAAGTAAAATTATATATTATTTGATTATTAGTGGTTCGGTTACAATTAGTTCTGTAGTAACATTTCTAGCAATATTCAGTCCATTAACACCTTTAGCTATATCAATTGGTGTATTAGGATTAAGTTCGAGTGTTTTAACCGGTATAAGTTCAAAATTAAATATAAAAAGTAATAAAGAAAAAATTAAAACTAATATAAAAAAAATTAATAAATTAAAGAACACACTAGATTATATAATAAGTTTAAATGGTCATATAACAGTTGAAGAACAAGATCAATTATTAAAAGAATTAATAAATTATTAATTTTTTAATTATATAAATGGCAGATAGTTTTCCAAAAGCTTTCCAATATAATAAATCAATTAAATATAATATTCCAGCAATAGATTTTAATAAAGATGTTACATATAGAAATGAAGTTTTAAATTCATTAATTGATTTATATATTTATGTTACTGAAAGTAATAATTTTCATGTAAAGATGGAAAATATATTTCATGTAAAAAATTGAAAGATGAAAAACAATGGTTATTAAAATCTAATATGAAGTATTGGCAGAACCAATTAAATTTTGCTGTTTATTGTGCAACAACAGGATGTGGAATTAGTTGGAATGATCATTTGAATAATTCTAAATATAAATTAATTCAAAGTTTATTTAGATTTCATACATACTTTCAAATAAGAATAATATTAAATGAATTAGAGTGCGCTTTACCAGGATCAAGATATTTTAAAGAATTAGATAATAATATTAATTTATCAAAGTTTTATAAAATTTGTAATGAATTTAATGAAGATATAAATAATTCTGATTTTAGAACAAAAATTGAAACAATAAGATCACTTCCTTGCCCTAAAAAGATTGCAGAATATTGTGCACTTCCCATACCATCTAATAGTTTGTATAATATCTATAGTCATAAATTAGGTTATGGTAAAATAGAAACTAAGGATTTAGAAACATTAAATTTTAATAAATTACCGACATTTTATGATAATTTAAAACAAGAAAACAATAATGGTTGGGTTTATTTCATTTTAGAAAATAATGAAGGTTTTACTAAATCAGGTATACAAAGAATAAATCAATCTATTAGAACTTATTTGATATGTATTTTAGGTGCGCAAGTTGAAACAAGATCACCAATAATTGGAAATTTGAATACATCATTCGATACACAGAAACAATTTAAAGTTTTATTTGAAGATTCAATTCATAATGATAAAAATAGATCGATTCCAGAAAACATTATAAGATATCAAAATTATTTAGATAAATCACATATTAGATTAAATTATTGTATAAGCCCTAATCTATTAATTATTTCTAATGATTTAGTATTAAAGATGGGAAATATAATTGGTTATAATAATCTAATTAAAACTGCAACAATAAATAATTCATTTGGATTAAATGATATAAATAAAAAGATTATTACTGCTCCAAAATTAATGGAAGGTGAAAAAAATAAAAAACATATTCAATCAACAGAAACTAAAACTAAAAATATTAAATTAAATAATGATTCTAAACCGGATTATAACACATCAGAAGATATAAAAACTGATATTATTCAACATGATATAATTAAACTAAATGATGATAATAAATCCCATGAAAATACTAAATTAGCTATAACTTGTATAGGAATTGTAATCGGAGGAATATTATATTTTAAATTTTAATTTTTTTATTATGTAAATGGCAGAAAGTGGAGAAGGTTTTCCATTGGATGACATGGGAAATAATAATGAAGGATATATTGATGATGAACCACAACCTGATTTTAATGAAACTAATATTGATAATGATGATGAATCAGCATATAATTCTAATTTAGCAGATAGTGGTTCTAAAGTCCCATCAACAGATGAATTTAATAGAAGAACTAGATCGAAAATAAATCCTGAAAATGAAATTCCAGGTTTATCATAGGAAGATATAGAAAATAATAAATTTATATATAAGTTTCAAGATGTATTTGAAAGATCTGGATATAATATAAATGATAGAGGCGCCAGACTTTTAGTACAAGATTTAAAGTTTTTAGATGGTGAATATTATTATAAATTGAAAGATGATTATTATATTAACATCTCTTATAAAAATCAAAATATAATATTAGCAGAATCAACTTTGCTTAAGTTAGAACCAGATAGAATTAAGAGAATAATTAATAGTAATGAAATAACCGATGTAACACAAAAAGAAATGAAAAAAATAGAAAAGAATTCAAACAAAGAATTGATGACTTATTTAAAATAATCGATGATAATCCAGAAACGGAAATGGAAGAGAATAGAGATCGATTAGATAAATTAAGATCTTCAACACCCGAAACATCTAGAAGAGATATTCAACAAATTGATAATGATTCAAATCAATTACAAGTAGTAAAACATTTTGATAAAATGTTTGATACAATTCATTCATTTGACGAAGAGATGAATAGTATTTTAGATACACCCGGTACTGAAACTGGAATAAATCGAATACTATCTTTACTAGAAAAAGGAATACTTGATTTAACTGATGATGAATTAGAAGCATTTCCTGAACAAGCACGTAGAGAAATTAAAGGTATGCAAGAAACAGCTGGTGAAATTGCTAATATTAAGATGAGATTTTCTAAAATAACCATGTTAGAAAAAGAATTAACTAATGCAAATGAAGAATTAAAACAATTAGAATTAAATAGAGATCTTCAATTAATCGAGGAAGCTGATTATAAAAGCAGAAAGTTAGCTTTAGAAAAAGAAATAGATGATTTAAAATATAACAAAGAATTACAGGAAAAAGAAAGAGATACATTATTAAAATCATATGATCTTAATCATATTAAAAAATTAAAAGTTAGTTTTAAAGATTTGTTGATAAAACCAGATTCTAAAATATCATTGAAAGATAGAATAAAGTTATTATTTAAATTAGAAGGAATAACAATTCTTTCAATTCTAACAGCTGTAACTATGTTATTTACAACAATTGGTTTAGCAATATCAAATGCTTTGAAATCTACTCCTACTCCCAATAAACCAGATAAACCCCCGAATGATAATAATTCTATACAAGATAAAGTTAAGGATGTTTAAAGAAATTAGCAAAATATTTATGGGAACTATCTTTTCTTAATAACTGGTGAATGGAAAATACATATATCCTTCAAATAATTCGAGAATATCTAATGCAAATTAAGCAGAACGTAATCATCATATAATTACTCAATCCTTCAAATATTAATCCAAGTGAGACTTTATATGTTAGAATTCCTAGATTAAATCAAAATACTTTTCATATTTATCAAACAGTATGTATTTATCAGCTGATATAGAATTAACTAGTAATAATAATAATTATGTTGTAGATAATGTTGGTAGATACTTATTACAATAATTTACTATGAAAATTGAACCGGAAACTGTTTTTACAATAGATGATTATAATTTATTTGCACATTATAATGATTTATAATTAACAAAAGAAAATTGAAAAATAAATTGCCCATGGGCAAAGTGTGGTTTACCGTGAAAGCTAGAGGTTGTTTTGAGTAAGGGCATTGCTTGAAAAATCTTTTTAACTTGTGACTTCAAAGTTCTAGAAGTTTTTATTGTATTTCATCTTTCTTAAATGATTATTTTGTAGTCAAATAAGACCAAAGATAAATATTTGTTTATGGTCTACCTCCAAAAATTCGTAGGGTACAGGTAGGCGCGGCAGGGAAACTATTCTATATTTTCAAAAAAATATTTTTCACGATATGAAAAAATATTCGAATAAAATTCATATGATGTCACATGTCAGAGGGTGGCTGAGAGTCTTGGGGACGAAACATCTTCAATTTACGGCTTAAACACCGGGGCGTAGATCGTTTTAAATCCTGGAATTTACCACGACAATAATATTCAGACTTCGACCTATACCTATAGTTTGCTGCTTAGTATTTCCAGGTCACAAGAAATTACGATTTGTTACAATTTCTATCAAACAGAAAATTACAATTTTTGGAACTAAAATTTGTATTTCCGAGTAGTACTTACCCTTTCCTATGGTTTTTGCCAATATTTTCTAAATTTGGATTTATCGCCAATGGTTTTTCTATACGACCCGGCCCTGCGGTATTGCATTTAGCCACCGGCGAAATCATCTTTTTTCGTCATAGCAGACCAAAAAAAAAAACAGCTATGCGGGGCAGGTGGGCGGGATTCCCACCATAGAAAGGGTAAGTACTACTCGGAAATACAAATTTTAGTTCCAAAAATTGTAATATTTCCATCGAGTACTGTACCCTTTCCTATGGTTTTTGCTAGACTAGCCTAGCACAAGGATGGTGGGAAAGGTAGATAGAAAAACCACCGCTCAAACGCAAGGTAAGAGGGAAAAAGAGAGCACTTACCCAAGCACGGAATGGAGCACTGTAGCACAGGGAAGACCGGTTGGCCACAGTGAGTCCGTCCAGCTCAGGGGCCCCCCCAGAATTTTGCGAAATTAATACTTGCAGATATGAGCCCAAACTATGTACAAGGATACACCCCCTGTGATCCTGATAATGCTACATAAATATTCGACACTAAAGGGTCCGATCGGAAAGAACGGACACCTTGAGCCATGACAACAGGACCAAGTGAAGCTAATGAGCCTAACTGGCCTGAAACATCCCGTAAATAAAATGACGTGAATGTCGACGGTGAATTCCAAAAGGCGGCCCGACAGACTTCCTCCAACGGAGCACCCGAAAAGGCTGCGCAGGAAGTAGCCATAGACCTCACTTGATGAGAAACGACTCCCTCCGAGGAAAGATTCTCCTTCAATAAAATGTCCTTGATCATTGAAGAGACCCATCGGGCTACTGTGTCCCGCGAAATATCACCCTTTAGGTGATCCAGCAGCGGAATAAATAACCGCTCCCGTGAACCCCTCCGTGAAGCAGAGCGATCTAAATAGAAACACAACGCCCGCACAGGACATAAAGTCCTGTCTGGGATGCCCGGTTCCACTCGATGTTTTAGGGCTTCAATTCGCCATTGACGCCCAACCGAGCCTGGTCGTTGGTTCTTTGCCATAAATTCCAAAGCAGGCCGCAGCGAAACAAATTCATTCGCTGGCCCAAAGACAATGTGACCTTGTCGGACTGAAAGCGCATGAATCTCAGAGCGACGGGCCGAGCAAGCCAAGAACAGCAAAAATACAGTCTTTTTTGACAAATTTGCAAAAGACGCTGCCGAAAGAGGTTCAAATGGAGCCTCCATTAACTTCTTCAAAATTACAGACAGATCCCATGGTGGAACTGTCCTTGTTACCCGAGGCCGGGAAATAGAAAACCCAGCAACCAGCTGGGATATCCGATGATCCCCTGCTACATTTGGCCATCCAGAAGCACGCAATGTATGAGAAATCGCGGAGCGGTAACCTTTAATAGTTTTGACCTGTAAACCTTTTGCTACAAATAGGTGCAGTAAAAAATCTGCCAATTGAGCTACAGAGGGTGAGCATGGATCAATTTCCCCTGCAGCACACCAATCCGCAAAATGACTCCATTTGGCATCGTAAATGGTACTTGTTGATGGCCGCTTAGATCCTGCGATAAAGGAGGCAGCCTGTTCTGAAAAGCCTGAAGCTGACAAGGATCGCTGGACAATGGCCAGGCGAGCAGATTTAACCACTGGCTGTTTGGATGATGCCGAAGATCCCCTGAGACAGAAGCGATGGGAAATTCGGAAGAATCCTGGGGTTGTCGCACAGTAGGTTGAGAAGTGGTAGGAACCATTTCTGAGCCGGCCAACATGGTGCTACCAGAACTATGTTGCAATTGACTGATCTCTCTATTTGATCCAGTAAGCGCGGCAGGACTGGTGTGGGCGGGAACGCATACGCATGCATCCCTGACCAGTCCAGAGAGAAGGCATCGACCCCCCACGCTTCCGCGTCTGGAAACGGGGACACAAACAGAGGACACCTCCGATTGAACCGGGTGGCAAACAGATCCAGCAGCGGATTGCCAAAAATGCCCCGAACCCGATCGGCTACTTCTTGGTGGAGAACCCATTCTGTCGCAATAGCCTGACCTCGACGAGACAGAGCATCGGCCATCACGTTCCTTTTCCCTGCTAAATGTGCCACAGTCAGGGACACGCCCTTTGTCTGGCACCAAAGAAGAATTTTGGCCGACAGACCTGTGAGGGTTTCTGAGTGAGTGCCCCCTTGGTTCTGAAGGTAAACCCTCACTGTTGAATTGTCTGTGGCTAACCAAACGTGGTGGCCCTCCACTCTCCTGTGAAAGACCTTCAGGGCCTTCCACACGGCCAGCATTTCTAGGAAATTTATGTGGTTGGTGGCCTCGTAGCGAGACCATTTCCCGGCTTTGACTCGGTTCTCCAGATGTGCCCCCCAACCTTGGTGACTGGCATTCGTGAATACACGAACTGGAGCCTCTAACGGGGCTAGTGACACCCCGAGCCGAAGATTCGTAGTGGCCGCCCACCACTGAAGATCCGGACTTAGATCGGTTGGAGGTACGGGAATCAAGGCCTCCCAGTTGCCCTTCGACTGAGACCAGAAGACCTTCAAATATTGTTGCAAGCGCCTGCTTCTGAGGCGGCCTAAGGGCACCACCAGACCCATGGAGCTGATGGAGCCTAGAAGCCGTGACCAGTAACGAGCTGTTCTCGGGGTTGTGGACACTCCCGCTACAGGTTCTTGAAGTTTGGCCACTCGAACCATAGACGGAAAGACTTTGCCGATTCGGAGATCGAAGTCCATGCCGAGATAAGTGAACTGTTGGGCCGGCGTCAACTGAGATTTTTCCCTGTTTACGCGGAACCCTCGCTGATGGACTAAGTCCAAGACTGAGGTCATTGCCTCCCGACATTCCTGAGCCGAATTCGCGACTATTAACCAGTCGTCGAGGTAAACGAACAGTCGAACACCCCTTGACTGAAGTACCTTCTGAACTGACTTGACCAACTTGGTGAAAACCCACGGGGCCGTACTGAGGCCAAATGGAAGAGACCTGAATTGGAACTGGCGGCCTTTCCACTTTATCCTGAGAAATCGCCGAGATTTTGGGTGAATTGGAACCTGAAAGTAAGCATCTTTCAGGTCCAATGAAGCCGCCCATTGACCCGGACGGAGCCCTTGAATCACGTCCTTGGGCTTGGTCATCCGGAACCTTGGAATGTCTAGGTGCCGATTGAGGGATGACAGATCTATCACTGTCTCCGTTGACCCCCTGTGGCCTTTGGTACCATGAATATTCGAGAAAACCAGCCGGGAGAAGTTTCGTTGCAAACTGGTTCTATCGCTCCCTTCTCTGCCAGTTCCTTGAGAGCCGGAGAGATTAAGGCCTCCTGACCTGGTTTTGGCCGCATGTCGGGAGGTGACCTCATCAGGCGCGGTCGCCTTAGGAAACGGAGACGGTAGCCCCGAGAGACGACCCGGGAGGGCCAACCGTCTCCAAAGAGGTCGGACCAGTGGGTTGCTGCCTGCTGCAGACAACCTCCCACTGGTCCCAAGAATTCATTTCGAGTTTTTCCGAAAGGAAGAGCCCCTTTTTGGAGCCTTCCCCTTGCCTCGATACGAACCGGAACTGTTACGACCGGACGAGGCTTGACACGATTGTTGAAGTTGCGCGCTAGTTCTCCAACCGGCATCCGAAGCCGCCTGAGAAAGCGCTGAAGTTTGAGATGGTCCTGTTTGCGTCCGTGCCGAACCTTGCGCCGCCGGCGTCGGACCAGAACGCTTTTTCCACGCAGTTCGGGGGTTGGACTTGGCCTGAACCTCCCGAATCTTCCTCAGCTCTGCGGAAACCGGAGCGCACCAACCGGAGAAGAGACGTGAAGACGTCCCCAATGGGGCTCTCAGCAAAGCATTGGACACCATATCCGGTAGACGAGTTTTGGCACTGGAGTCCATCACTGACTGACGGGAGGCTAACACCAGATTAGCCTGACCCCGAACCGACAACGGAATTACATGCGAAACAGACCGAGCCAAAGATTGGATAATCCGGTCCATTCCCTCCAGTTTTAGGGCAACTGACTCTGGGTCGGAGCCCGCATGAACGGCGGCGTGAGTCTCGCGAAGCTCACCCGTCAACACCTTAAGTGCCATATCTTGAAACGAACCAACCCTGGTAAGATTGTCCAGGATTGACGTCATGGCCACCAAACCGGACTTAGGCAAACGAATACCCGACTGTGCTGTAACAGTATCCGGGCTGATCAAAGTATAATCAGCATCCAGGCAGTTATGACTGTGATCCACAGCACCTGGAGTTGCGTAATACGCCGAGCGAAATGCGCCTATAGGTGGATCGGTTGAACTAAAATATTTCCCAGATTTCATACCCCGTTCTGGAGGGGGAAATGAAAAAGTTCCAGGCCGACATTCACCCCATAATTGCGTATCCAATCGAGCCCATTCTCTTGAAACCGCTGACGATTCCCGTAAAACGTTAAGATCGGAGTCCTGAGGGCGATAAGCTTCCATTGACTCACCGACCAGAGGAGCTGCTGTGGGCTTAGCGCGAGTTGCCCCGTGCTTGACAAAGAACTCACTTATCATCGCTCTAAATGGCATGTCCCCCGCTGGTTCGGATAAAACTGAACGGGACGGAGATACATTGCGAGCCAGGGAAGCCCCCATCGTCTGGGGCAACCCACAATTGCTTGCGACAGGAACGACCCCAGAAGGAATTGCCGCCTCTGGGACCGGATCCTCATTGAAATCAGACCCTACCGCAGCATCCAGGAATTCAGAGTCAGAATTCCGAAAAACTGAGTGGGCTGGCGAACTTCTAACCGGACAATCAGGAATAGGCTTACCTGTTGTAGAAGTTGCAGCGACTTGTTGCGACGAAGATAACAAGTTTAAAATTTTCTCCTCAAATACATGGAAATCCTTCTGAGTCAGGTATTTTCCAGTATCCCGACGATCATGCCGACTTCGGTGACGGTCCCTCGAACGGGATCGCGACCTACTAGAAGAATCGCTTTCATCGCTAACCGACGTCGACGAACGATGAGAAGACCGACGGCGAAACTTCCGACAATAACGATCGTAGTCCCTCTCGCGATCAAACCTTGATCTGCGAGAAGGAGATCTTGCTCGTTTATTACGCTCACGGCGTCTAAATCTAGTGGGAGAGCGAGCTCTATCCCCGGAGCGACGATCAGAATCAGACGATGAACGTACCGGATGTTTTGAACCGGACGACGTCTGGACCGGACCGGTGGCCGAACCGGACCGGACCGGTACCGACCGAACCGGTGCGGGCCGTTCGCGACTACCGCGGCGCGCGCTCGGTTCCGAACATGTAGTCTGAACCGGCCGAACCGGCCGAACCGGTGAACGACCAGAGACCGGTGACCGGAGACCGGTGCCGGTGAACCAGCGTTCCTCCCCGGTGAACGGAGTTGGGAAGCCGATCGTACCTGAACGACCGGCGACCGCTCCGCTTTACGATAAGAAACAGGATTAGAAACGTCGGTTGGCACATCGGCCGAAACCGACGAATCCCTGCTAACTCGACGACGATCTCTTAGTTTAAGAGCCTTATCGGCCCGAAGCCAAAGGTCCTCGGACCACACGACGCAAATATTGCAAGGATTGCTCCTTGCACATATTTGACCGGATTTGCGCCTGCACGACGCACATGAATCGTGGTTGTCCCAGGCGCCAAACAAATGCCCGCATCCCTCCCCGCCACGATGCTGACCCTTAGGAGGGGGTGGCATAATTACCTGTTACAAATTAAATCAATTCAATTCAATCAAATTATATTTGTAAATAAAATTCTTACGGAAAAAAAGAAATCAGGGATAACCCCCAAACCGAACGGACTCACCGTTACGAGAGTGAAAACTCCCTAATATCCTAATTCCCAGATTTTTACGGCGAAAAAATCCAACGCGTTCTACTGCGAGAACGCCAAGAAAAAAGATGATTTCGCCGGTGGCTAAATGCAATACCGCAGGGCCGGGTCGTATAGAAAAACCATTGGCGATAAATCCAAATTTAGAAAATATTGGCAAAAACCATAGGAAAGGGTACAGTACTCGATGGAAATACACAGCTCTCATCTTCTTCTACGACGAGCAGCCTGTTGTGTTATCATACCAAGCGTGCACGCGCCAAGCAGCTTTACAGCATCGCCATATAGTAGTCTGTATGAGCGTGTGTGCAACAGTCTAGTGTTTAGCACTCCCGTCCCGCGCACATGTGGAGGCCTTGTGTAGTGAACGTTCGCTTCACTTCAATCTCAATCAACACAATCACTGGGTATTAAAATGAAACAATACCTATGGCGATATGTGAAATAATTTCTCACCGGCAATGAGCATTCAAAATTCGCACACATCTAGTCCAATGAAACGTTCGCCATAAATGGCTTCCCCATAACTATTTTAGTAGTGCCGTAATTCTCCGTATATCCCAAAAGCAGCATATCACATTCGCTCTTAGAGACGACGCCCCTCAATCGAGTTCATTGCAATTTTATACGCAAGAGCTAAGAATTTTCCCGCACAAGACGAAAATGAAAATAAATTAAGATCAAAAGTAAATAATGCTATAGTAACTAATGCTGCAGATAATTTAATTTAAAAAAACATTTATGGAAGTCACTATAAAATTCCATTAGATTTTGAATTGATTAATAATAATGCACCTTTATATAAATATGCAATTCAAGAAGATATAATATTTGAAATAACTTTTGCTCCTGTAAATGAAATAGTATTATCTAGTGTAATTAAAGATATGGGTTATAAATTATCGAATATATGTTAAGAATATGATAAAGTAAAACTGGAACTATGCAAGTGATGAAATAATAAATGAAAATGTTGACTTTCCTACAAGATCTATTAACTCTTTTAATGCAATTAATGAAATAATGAATGAAAATGTTGACTTTCCTAGAAGATCTATTAAAGATATTTTATTATTTATAAGTAAAGTATATGCTAATGGCACAATAGATGTTGATAATTGTTATAATCCCGAAATATTAAAAGTAGAAATTACAATTGAAGGTACAGCAAATAGAATATTTTGTCAAGGAATAAGAATAATACATCAATGCGTAGAAATTTAAAAAAAACATTTCATGAATGAAAAAATAAAATCGTCTAAAGATTGTAATATTAATCAAATTGAATATTATAATGGTAATAAATTTGCATTATGGGTAGATTTTGGAACAACTGAAGATAACTTGTTACATGGTTCGGGGAAAAAATTACAAAATACAAAAGATGGAATACAATTAAACATGATCACATTTAGATATTATTCAATATTAATAATATAGAAATAATATTAATGATATATATAAATGGGGAATAAAAAATATCGTAATCCTAAAGAACAACATTTAAGAAATGTGTATTACAATCCTAAGAGCTCAGTTCCCTATTCTTCTGTAAAAAATATATGGCGCCAAGTAAAACAAGATAAATTAAATAAGATAACCCCACAAAATTTAGTTAGATATAAAGATATAAGATATAACGTTAGAACTACCAACATACAACATACAACGCATTAAAAAATTCAAACTCGTAAAACTATGGTTAGTTATATAGATCACATATGGCAGGGAGATTTTATTGATATTAAAAATCTTTAAAAAGATAATAATGATTATTAGTTGATATTGAATATAATTGATTTATTTAGTCGTTATGTATGGAGTTTCCCACTATCCAGAAAAGATGCTGTACAAACTTCAAAAGTTTTAAGAAAATTGCTTTCAGGTACAGCGAAACCAGAAAAAATACAGTTTGATAATGGAAAAGAATTTGATAATTCATTTGTTCATGGACTCTAAGATTATCATAATATTAAATATTTTTCAGCGGCGGCGGCGGCGGCGGCGGCGGCGGCGGCGGCGGCGGCGGCGGCAGCAGCAGCAGCAGCAGCAGCAGCAGCAGATTAAGAACAAGAATGTGGAAATATTTTACAGCAAATAATACTTTTAAATGGATTGATATTTTTACCAAGATTTATAGAAGGGTATAACAATTATTATCATTCGTCTATTGGGATGAAACCTATTGATGATAGAAAATCCGAAAATGCTGAAATTGTTTGGAATAATTTATATGGAGCATTTCTTGTAGGTGATTTTGGTGAACCTACATATATAAAGCTGGTCAATATGTTAGAATTTCAAAGTATGAAAAAAATATTTGATAAAGGGTAAGATCGGAATTTTTTCTAGAGATATATATAGTATAAGAAAAGTAATAACAACAAAACCATATGTCTATAAATTAGTAGATTTTGATGGTGAAGAATTTGATTGGTAGTATATGAAGACGAATTAAGTTTAACTACTGAAAAACTAGAACAAGAATATAAAATTAAAAAAATATATATTAAATAAAACTGTTAATAGAAAAAAATATTCTTTAGTAAAATGAGTTGATGGCCAGATAAATTTAATGAATTGATATCATTGAGTGAAATTAAAAATATATAAATGAATAAGGAATTATTTATATTTGAACCTCATAATATGTTAATTTCTGGTGTAACAAAATGTAATAAAAACTTATTTTTATATTGAATTCATTAGAAACTGTTTATAAAAACTATTTTGATATAATAGTATTATTTTGTCCAACATATGAATTTAATCAAACTTATAATAGAACATTACTAGAAATAATAAAATTATTGTATTAGATGCTATAACAGTTAAAGAAAAATTGTGTGACTTTCAAAAACATTGCACCGTAAAGTTGCGTATACTTAGGTAAGAATTGCTATAGCAAATACACGTTCACTTATGAGCGAAATAGTATCAAATGGTTAGATTTTATTTTTATCCCACTTAAATCGAAATTTAGAGTAGGTTCCTTCATTATTTGAACTATTTGTATATCCAAATCAAATTGAAATCGGCGGAAACTAACCGAAGAAAATCATCAACGTAACGTCTACATTCAGTGTGAAGAGGAAGAACTTTGCTTCAACGTGTTCCAAAAATAAACCAGCTAAAACAGAGGTAATTGTTAACGTGATAAAACTACGCAATAAATCGCGAGACTCGAAAATTATCCCACAATCACAAGTTCGAAAAAGATTTTAAAACATCAAAACTATAAAGAATTTATTAAAAACTGGAATTTTCGGTTTTATCCTAAAAACCATTCTCAAGAGTGACTAACATTATGATATTTCACAGTATATATATATCAGGGGTGATTGTATTTCCCATAGCCATGTTAAAAGTCTGTTTAAAAAAATTAGAACCAAATAGAAAATATGAGTTTTTTGTACAAAGCTCAATTAAATCCAAGAGACAATCACTATCTGCGATTTCTACGGTATGCCTTGTGTTTTTATCAAAATGAAAATAAGAAGTAGGTAACTTTCTCCTAAGAAAATCCATAGTAGGTTTGAAAGTAACATAAATGAATAAACTTGCAACATCAAAATATATGAATAATTTATCATGCCCAGGAATAACATTTTTAGACATTCTAATAAACCTTGATTAAGACTAAGTCATCTTCACCCGTCAAGGGAGTCGAACCCACTACGCTAAAGCCGTTACCCGAACCCCTTGACCTAATATGTCGTTTTTGTCGTGATTAGCCGACGTCGGGCCAATCACAACGCTTGTAACAAACGACATTAGACTTCCTCAAGAATTCCCGTTTAGATGGACCAATCAGCGTGCATTTTACTGAACAAGGAAGTATTTCGCAAGTCGATATATGATGTCATGCGCAAAGCGCCAGTAAAGAAATTGCGCGTCGTGAGGCTAGAGGGCTGGTGGAAGCGAGTTCGGGGAGCGATACCGGACGCCTGGCACGCGAGGATGGACGTAATTTGGCTTTCAAAAATGAGCCAAAAACCGATGACAGAGTTTTCGCCAAATTTGAATCGCAATTCGATATGATCGGTCATAGCGGAATATCCTTCTTATAATGTTTGAAAGTCCGCAGTGACATTAGTGAATAAGCTCGCAACATTAAAATATATGAATAATTAATTATGCCCAGGAATAACATTTTTAGACAATTTCAGACTAATAAACCCTGATTATTCTCAATATATCCACTATTTACAGATTTTGAACTGCAGCCAAAGATGTCCATTCCCAAATAGGATGGTTTCCAAAACAGGTAAGCCTGCTTATCAGAAGGCAAACATATCGAACCTACCAAAATGATTTCGATATCTCATTCCCCTTTCTATCTTCTTCATGATGCGGAAAGAGTTTACAACCGACATAAGATGCCAATGAGTTTAATCTTAATCGTCGAATCGCGTTAAGACTAATCAAAGAAATAGTATTCCGACCTATTGCCTAAATCTTTGAAATATGGCCCAGTTGTTATCAGACTCTGGGTAGTTGATATCAAACTCTTTTTGTAGACAACTTTCCTTTTCAAAATTTCAAAATTTCAAAATCCGTGTTCCGTCTTCAACGTGTTCCAAATATAAACCAGCTAAAACTGGGGTGATTGTATTCGATATGATCGGTCATAGCGGAATATCCTTCTTATAATGTTTGAAAGTCCGCAGTGACATTAGTGAATAGTGACATCAGTGACATTAGTCTGCAGAGATAAGGAAATGACGGTAACCATTTTTGAAAATTCGTTATTTTAATTCGCAGTCCGAAAGTCCTTTGAATTTGCTTTGCATAATTTCTGGCAGGTTTGATTTGAGTTTTTTTTTGTATACGCGTCTTGGTTGGTTGTTGAGATCTTGTATTTTAGAAGGATATGATTCAATATCCATAAACACATTTTGGTTTCAAAATAATAAATTTTATCTTACAAAATTAGAATTATAGAATTTCTTCAATTATCAATATATCCACTATTTACAGGTTTTGAAGTGCAGCCAAAAGATGTCCATTCCCAAATATGATGGTTTCCAAAACAAGTAAACCTGCTTAACTGAAAGCAAACGTATCAAAGGCATTTCAATATTGTATTTCCCTTTCTATCTTCATGATGCGAAAAGAGCTTACAACCGACAGAGCCTACAACCGACATTAGATGCCAATGAGTTTAATCTTAATTGTCGAATCGCGTTAAGACTATTCAAAGCAATAGTATTTCGACCTTTTGCCTAAACCTTTGAAATATGGTACTTTTTGTAGCCAACTTTCCTTTTCAAAGTTTGTGATCAAAATCCCGGGCTACGGGTCTGTTTTGAAAGTATTGAGACCAAGAGCATATCCAGATACGTGCTATACCAGTCATCGCGTGATATTGAAATGGTTGACGCTGGTACTAAACTATTTGAAATCAAAATTCATTGCATCGTGTGTCTTTCAAAAACATTGCCACCGTAAGGTCTTGGATGCTTAGGTAACATCTGTTTAATTTTTCAACGATCGATGCTTTTCTCGTTGCATGATTTCTTTTTTAATCGGATATCAGTGTTCGGTTCATTCAAGCTCAACACGTTCAAACATTGTACTAAGCATACCCTTCAAAGAACTAAACCAATCCCAAACCCAACCACAACCAGACAACCCTACCCCACCCAGAGACCTTACCCTATCACATCCTGTCCTACTCTATCCTATTACCATACCCCACCTCATCCTCCTACCCGAACCCTACCACCGTCACTTCTGTAATGCCTTAACACCAGCCTTTCTATCTCTAATCGCAGACCTACCGAACTACACTACCCTATCCTACCACATACACCACTCACCCCGTGATCAGTTCTACCAAACTCACCATCCAACCCAACCTCACCAACGCATCCTGCACCATCCAACTCGACCTAACCTTATCATATTGTCCTATCCTACCCTACGTGTGAGCTCCTCTGTACCCTTCCCTATTCCAAACCACTCCTAATCCACACTACAATCAGAGAGGTAGAAATGTCATGATGTCGCGGTTAAACGGATGGAAATTATTCTTATTGCTAATGAAGATGAGAGAACGAACATTCATCCAAATGAGGAATAAGTGAAATGACTGTGTACACAATCACGGTTACATGTACATCAGTCACAACTTTGTTAGACTGAAACAATGAGTGAAACTTCTACACTTACAATCTTACACATATCAGACTGCATTCAAAACACTTTACAGCTCCTAGTGATGAATGTAACTCTACTTATCTTTTATACTAAGCGATTCATTTTTCCTCCGTTGTTCCTCTGTCGCTCATACTGCTCTTGCTATTCCAATGTTGCTGAAAATGTTTGAATAAATTGATTGATTTGAATGGCATTATTGGCAAAAACAGAATAGTACAAGTTTGTGAATCCATGTACCGGCACTGCGCATCAATGAGCTCTGTAGAATTAACATTTGCTGGAAGAATTCAAGATTTTAAAAGACCAAACAAACTTGTCTTTTTTTCGAAGTCGAACGAAGCGCTTTTTATTTTGTACTGAAAATGTTTTAAAACGTGCTGTAATGACGAAATAGAAATTAATAATTATATGAAGCACTGTTTGGGATTTCGGGAGCTCCTGGTGGTATCACGTCGTCGTGGAACTTAATCCCTGTACCGAAGAGTTTACCGATATTTTCTCCAGTTACTATCTCGGGAAAATGAAGCTCTGAAAAACCTTGACAGTTCCGTATTTTCAGCTTAGGGGTGAAAAACTTATCTTTAAACTTACTTGTTTTTAATTTTTTGATGCCGCTTGGATCCTATGTTGATACCAAATTGTGCTGCTGCTGTTGCTGCTACTATATTGATGGATGCTGCTGCTCCTATGTTGACGGATGCTGCTGCTCCTATGTTGACGGATGCTGCCTCTCCTATGTTGATGGATGCTGCTGCTCCTATGTTGACGGATGCTGCTGCTCCTATGTTGACGGATGCTGCCTCTCCTATGTTGATGGATGCTGCTGCTCCTATGTTGACGGATGCTGCTGCTCCTATGTTGACGGATGCTGCCTCTCCTATGTTGATGGATGCTGCCTCTCCTATGTTGATGGATGCTGCTGCTCCTATGTTGACGGATGCTGCCTCTCCTATGTTGATGGATGCTGCTGCTACTATGTTGACGGTTGCTGCTAGAAAACTCAATTCATTCTTTCACTTTTATTCATCGTTGAAAGATTCTAATTCATTCTTATATGAAATGAACACATACTCAACCATTCATATTAAATAAAGATCCCATGTTTTGATGTTGACTATTCAATCGATTTTGTTTCCAGTGTGCTATCAATCTAAAACAGATAAGCAAATTATTCTAAAAAAGAAATCTTCACACTTAGGAGAAACTAACAGCAATGAATATGTTGAATACTCACCGTTATATTCTAAAAGTAATCAAAAATATGTTTCCGACTTGTCGAGATATCTATCACTAGGGCGTTTTGGGTATCTACAAACGAAAACTAAAGATTGTAAGATTTCCGAACAAAAAGGTCAACTATCAGAAAAAAATCAATTGAACTTGAGAAATTAAACTAGGCCTGAAATAAAAGATTTGAATACAAAACTAATTCAGTTTTTGAAGAATGGTACTATACACCTACAACAAAACTAACTACAAAATCTTTGATATGAAAGATAGTTTACGAATCCACTGATTTAAATACATTTCATGATCGTTAATCTTAATTATAATCTAAAACTTACCAGATATGTTGGGATTTTCTGACGACTTGGCTTTGGTGGGTAATCCTCAATACAGGCCCTTCACTGGTGTGCGTGCGCTAGACGTGGTGGCTGGTTCTCGAATGAAGCTCTAACCAAGCGTTACTACAATACGATTTGGGTGGCGGCTATTGTGTGGAAATTCGATCATATCGTGACCCAAAATTGACACAATGAAGTACGTGTACTAGAATATTTGAACTCTATTAACTGTCTGCTTCATTCTTTTATGGTATATGCGGGTTTAATATACCAACTTCAGCGGGTTTAGAACGCGGCTACAAGACCGAAACAAGAGGCAGGAATAAATCACATCACTCCTGTTTTAACTAACAAATACATGTATTCTAAAATAAAACGATGTAATTAGTTACTATATGCACCGGCACGAAAATTGATGGCCATCGGATCAATGTCTCTTTAATGGCAAATGTTATCATACAAAAATTTGATGATTTCAAATCATTTGTTTTGCTAAATATTGTTCCCAGTTTTATTAGGAGGCTACGGCAATTTACTGTAATCTGTATTTTGTATTCTCGACTTTGGTCGTGTCTTGGTTATCACAAGTATTTTTAGTATTGTCGATTCGTTTTATTAATTGGGGATATTTGACAGGGTGGACTGAGTATGAATAAAATAAAATGTTGAAAAGTAGGAAAATATTTACATAAAAACTGAAGTCATCCTCAATCCTCCTTGTCAAACATCCCCCAGTAACATACGACTCGACCATTCTGAAAATACTCGAGAAAACGAAACACGACCGAAGCCGATATTAAAACAGATAAAAGAAAATTTTAAAAATTCGGAAAATATTCTCATAAAAAACTGAAGTCATCCTCAAACTTGAATATTCGTTGTCCAACATCCCCCCAGTAACACACGACTCGACCATTCTAAAAATACTTAAGAAAAACAAAACACGACCGAACCCAAAATTTAAACGGATGATACAAAATGTTGGAAATTCGGAAAATATTCAAGCAACAAAATGCGACCATCACTAAGTTTCATGTCACTCATTTTGCTCCCAGATCTCCAGGAAATAGTTATTGATTGCTATATTCAGTATAGTTAACTTTGATAGATCCATCAATTCGTAAATTATAAACATGGAATACTACGTGTCACACATTAAAAAACTTGGTTTGACAGTTTGTAGTAAGTGAGTGCTGTTGGTGAAACATATGGATAGATAATTAGCTAGAATAGTTTGAGCAGAGTCTGGTTAGTTCAGAAGGAAGAGTGGTGAAAAACCCTAAACCTGACAAGTCAAACAAGAGGTTTTTCATTCATATACATATACAAGACCTTGAAAGTTTCATCACGTGTGGTTTCTTTGATTTTCCCGGTATTTATGTCGCTATTTGGTAGAAATGTCTTTAGTCCGACTGTGCACATGCACACCTCAGCCGATAGTAAAACAGATGAAAAAATGTTGAAAATTCGGAAAATATGTTCATTAAAAACTGAAGTCATCCTCACTCCTCCTGGTCAAACATTCCCGAGTAACAAACTACTTAATCATTCTGAAAATACTCGAGAAAACGAAACATGACCGAAGCCGACTTTAAAACGGCTACGGGAAATTAGTGATAATTTGGAAAATATTTACATTAACAACTGAAGTCATCATCACTCCTCCTGGTCAAACATCCCCCAGTAACAAACCACTCGACCATTCTGAAAATACTCGAGAAAACGAAAGACGACCGAAGCCGATATTAAAACAACTAAAAGACAATTTCGAAAATTCGGAAAATATTTATATTAAAAACTGAAGTCATCCTCACTCCTCCTTGTCAAACATTTCCCAGTAACAATTCAATTGGTCATTCTGAAAATACTCTAGAAAACGAAACACGACTGAAGCCGATATCAAAACAGATAAAAGAAAACGTTGAAAATTCGGAAAATATTTACATTAAAATCTGAAGTTATTCTCAATCCTCCTTGTCAATCATCCCCAGTAACAAAAGACTCAACCATTCTGAAAATACTCGAGAAAACGAAACACGACCGGAGCCGATATCAAAACAGATAAAAGATAATGTTTATAATTCGGATAATATTTACATTAACAACTGATGTCATCCTCAATCCTCCTTGTCAAACATCCCCCGGTAACAAACGACACGTCCATACTGAAAATACTCAAGAAAACGAAACAGGACCGAAGCCGATATTAAAACAGATAAAATAAAATGTTTAAAATTCGGAAAATACTTACATTGAAAACTGAATTCATCCTCACTCCTCCTTGTCAAACATCATCCTGTGATAAACCATTCGACCATTCTGAAAATACTCGAGAAAACGAAACACGACCGAAGCCGTTATTAAAACACATGAAACAAAAGGTTGAAAATATTGAAAATATTTACACTAAAAACTGAAATCATCCGCAGTCCTCCTTGTAAATCATCCCCAGTAACAAACGAATCGACCATTCTATATAAACTTGATTAATCAAAACATGACCGAAGCCGATATTAAAACAGATAAAAGAAAATTTTGAAAATTCGGAAGATATTTACATCAAAAACTGACGTCATCCTCAATCCTCCTTGTCAAAGATCGCCCAGTAACAAACCAATTGGTCATTCTGAAAATACTCAAGAAAACGAAACACGACTGAAGCCGATGTAAAAATAGATAAAAGAAAATGTTGAAAATTCGGAAAATATTTACATTAAAAACTGAAGTCATCCTTATCCTCCTTTTCTTACATCCCCGGGTAACAAACGACTCGACCATTCTGAAAATACTCGAGAAAACCAAACACGACCGAAGCCGTTATTAAAAAACATGAAACAGAAGGTTGAAAATTCGGAAAATATTTACATTAAAAACTGAAGTCACCCTCACTCATCCTTGTTAACCATCCTCCAGTAACAAACGACTCGACCATTCTGAAAATACTCGAGAAAACGAAACATGACCGTAGCCGCTAAAAAAATGGGTAAAAGAAAATGTTGATAATTCGGACAATATTTACATTAACAACTGAAGTCATCCTTATCCTCCTTTTCTAACATCCCCGGGTAACAAACGACTCGACCATTCTAAAAGTATACTTGAGAAAACGAAACACTACCGGACCCGGGATTTAAACGGATAATAGAAAATGTTAGAAATTCGGAAATTATTCAAGCAACGAAATGCGACCATCACTAAGTTTCACGTCTGCGGCCGTTTGACGTCATTCATTTTGCTCCCAGATCTCTATCCAGGAAATAGTCATTGATTGCTATAATCAATATAATTAACTATGATAGATCCATCAATTCGTAAATTATAAACATGGAATACTATATGTCACAGATTAAAAACCTTGGTTTGACAGTTTGTAGATAGTGAGTGCTGTTGTTGAAACATGTGGATAGGTAATTAGCTAGAATAGTTTGCGTATGAGCAGAATCTGGCTAGTTCAGAAGGAAGAGTAGTGAAATACCTTAAACCTGACAAGTCAAACGAGAGGTTTTTTATCCGTAATAAGTATTTGGTAATTGGCATATGATGGTTTTGTCAACCGTTAATGACCAAAAGCAGATCTTGAGTATAATGTGAGTAATTGGGAAAGTAGGCTTTCAGATCAGAGGTCGAAGGTCGACCACTCATCACCACAAGTAATTTTTTTTCCTTATAAATGGAGAATGAACCACAGCCAGAAAACAATAATGTCAATAAAAATCAATATTATTGTCAATATTGTAAAAAATACATCGATAAATCCCAAAAATCACGACATGAAAAATCTGCAAATCATATAAAAAATGTAATAGATTTTGAAACTCCAGAAAATTCCAATGAAAGAAAAGAACGATTAGAAAATATGAATGTGGATGAAATAAAATGTGAAGTTTGTAATGAATTTATAGTAAAAGGGAATTATAATAGACATCTCGAATCACAAAATCATTATAAAAATTTAAATAAAAATGTTTTAGGATCAGAATATTTTGATAATAAACCTCAACAAGTAAAAAAATCAACTTCAAAAACTAAATCCGTTTCAAATAAACCTTACATGGAAAATGTTAGAAATTATATTGATTCACTAGAAATAAAAGATACAATTGAAATTTTAGAAACATTACATAGTAAAATTGGTCCTGAAGCTATTATATTTAGATTTTTTAAAGGTACAACAATAGAAGATTATAGTACTGATCCACAGCTAGATTTTCGTAGTATTTGAAAATGTTCGTAGTATTTAGAAATGTTCTTAATGTTGTTTCCGTATGCGTGGGGGTTACGTTAAAGCCGTCAGACAAGAACGTACTAGTGGTAAGAATTACGAAAGTTCTTGTTTGATGCTTTCATCTACCAACGCAAACCATAAATCAGTCTATAAACAACAATTCTTTCTCGGTTCTTCTGCTGTGAGATCTGGCAAACATTCAGAAAATCTTTATATAAAACTTTTAAATAGTTGGAACCATATTTGGTTGGGTCGGAACAATGGAGTGTATTTATAATGAGGGTCGTGAAGGGATCACGCTGATACTTGATGATATTCCCGGCTACTTTCCGTAAAAGGAAAAACCGGAAGTTTAGGAAGATGTGGTTGTTTTGCTTATCCTGTATTAAAATAGAATTAGTTAAATTGTAGATAAAATAATTAGTATAAGTATTTCAAATAATTTAAGATTTGATAATCAATCACAATGTATTCCGAATCGTAGTTAATTATAATAATTAAAAAAGAAACAATGAATTTGTACTGTAATTAGAAAAGAAAACAAAGTTTTGAAAAGATAATTAATTTGAGCAATCTAGATGTTGTTTAAGAACAAATTGTTTATAATCGCTAATGTTTTAGAAAAATTAATTTGTGTTAAATGTTAAAACTAGCTGGCTGAAGTTTCTGTTGTCTGTATGCGCTCGTTGGTAATTCACAGACAATAGCTGCTCTCTCAACAACGACTAGCAAGGAGTGAGTAAATCACAACGCGTCATGACAGGAGGGTTGGAAGGAAAAAGTTAGTTTAGCAAATCAGTTTTGAAAATAATTTTAGATCAGCGAATCATTAAGGCCAAATTCTGACCAAAACAGTCATGACAGTAAGGTTGCTGCTCCTTGCCAAAAGTCGAGTGGGAGAGTCGGTATTTTAAGAATGCCGATTCTTTCTATAAAAGGGACCCGCATCTCGAGAGAGCAGTCAATCGGGAGAATCTGTACCTTAGTAAGACGAGTGTCGACAGCAGGACAGGAGAAGCTTCGGAACGATAGGGATTCATATAATAGGGATTAGGAAAATCATTCTCAGGTTCAAGGTAAAGAAAATATATTATCTTCAATATTATCATCCGGTATTTCAGTTTATTCATTCGGATTTGTGCACGGACACGTTCTCTCGCCAGGGCCTTACTCAAGTATTTTAATAGATAACGATTAAAGAGAGGATTGTGACCGGTGTATCAGTACTTTTACTGAAATAATAGAAAAAATACTAGATTTGATAACAGATGTTGAATATCCAAAAATTAGTATCTCTGGGAAAGTAAGTTTTATAAAGTCAGAAGATAAAATGGATTATAATATTCAAACACTCTCTGAAGAAATAATTTTAGAAAAAATATTTAATGAATTTAAACGTCATATTGAAGAAAGATATTTTGAGGGTTCTGGCTTAACATTGAATGAAATTATATATTTAGATTTAAATGTTTATAATACAAAAAGAAACAAAACATCAAAAAGTAATAAAATGTTTAAAAATGATTCAAACTTTACAACAGAAAAGGATATTAAAGCATCATCTTATATTTAATTACCATTTACAACAAAAGCAGTAATAAATATTCAAAATGAAGATAATAAATGTTTTCTATGGTCAATTATTATTTGCTTACATCCAACACAGGAAAATGTTTGTAGAATAACAGATTATCGGAAATATGAAACATTATATAAAATTGATCAATATCCAGTAACTATAAAAATGATTTCTAAAATAGAAAAAGTTAATAATTTAAAAATAAATGTATTCGAATTAATGCAATTACCAAAGACAAAAGGTGAAAATATTAAAGATTATACATTGGAAGCTTTATATTTAACAGAATATTATGATGATGAAAATGCTATAGATTTGTTATATTACAAAAAAGATGAAAATGAACATTATATGTGGTTAAAAAAAATTGATTTATTCTTTAGAACAGAAAGTGATCACCATAAAAAAATTTATCTATGTAGAAAATGTTTATCTAAATTTATGACTGAGAATACATTACTAAAATATAAAGAATTATGTGATAATAAAGATTTTTGTAAATTAATAATGCCAACAGAAAAAGATTATAAATTGAAACTTACTAATCATAAATTTAAGAATATTGTTCCATTTGTAATTTATGGGGATTTTGAATCGTTGAATAAAGAATTAACTGATCAAGATAGAAAAGAAATATATAACAAAAAGCAATTATTAAAATCAATGGATAAAGGAAATGAATTAAATGTAGACACCATACAAGACCCACCAATTATAAATACAATTAAAAAAGTTCATCAAAGAGCTGCTGCTTATGGAATTTATATAAAATCAAATTATCCTGAATTATATGAAAGTCAATATATTTCTTTTAGAGGTGAAAATGTAGTTAATGATTTTTGTGATAAAATGATTGAATTAGAAAGTGATTTTGCAAAATTATTAAACAAAAATAAAAGAATAGTTATGACAAAAGAAGATGAAATTGATTTTAATTATGCAACTCATTGTTGTTATTGTGAAAAACGTTTTTATTCATTTGATAAAAGAGTTAGAGATCATGATCATTTAAATTCAGAATATCGTGGAGCTGCTCATGAAGATTGCAATTTACAAGCTAAGAAAGTTAATTTCGTACCAATATTATTTCATAATTTATCAGGCTATGATACCCATCTATTTATAAAACAACTATCGGGAAAATTGGGCGCAATTAATCAAGAAATAGAAGAATATAATGCTATGAATGGTGTAAATGTAAGAAAATATGATTTTAAACTATTAGCTAAAACATCTGAAAATTATATTTCATTTCAATTTGGTTGCATTAGATTTTTAGATTCTTATAGATTTCTAGCAAGTTCATTAGATAATTTATCAAAAAGTTTAGTTGATAATGATTTTGTTATAACTCGATATTATTATCCAAATGAACAAGATTTTAAATTATTGAGATATAAAGGTGCAATTCCTTATTCATTTTATAAAACACACAATGATTTTAATGTAACAGAATTATTAAAAGATCAATTTTATAATCAATTAAAAGAGGAGTATGTGAAAGACGAAGTGTTTAATAGAACATTAAATATTTGGAACCATTTTAAGCTGAAAAATCATGGTGAATTAGTTGATTTATATTTAAAATCAGACGTTATGATATTGGCTGACATATTTGAAAAATTTAGAGAAGTTAATTTGAATCATTTTAATGTTGATCTATGTTATTGCTACTCTAGTCCTGCTTTAACCTGGCAATTTGGTTTAAAATATACAAATGTAGAATTAGATTTATTAAAAGAACCAGATATGGTTTTATTATTTGAAAAATCAATTAGAGGTGGAATTAGTGGTGTTATGGGAGATAGGTATTTTAAAGCAAATGATGAATATAAATTATTATATATTGACGCCAATAATTTATATGGTTGGGCAATGATGCAACCTCAACCATATGAAAATTTTATATTAACAGAAGTTGAAAATGGTGATAAAACTGATTGGGAAAGCGCAATTGCGAGTTTAAAAGATGAAGCACCAATTGGTTATTTCTTTGTAGTTGATTTAGAATATCCTGAAAATATAAAGTTTAAAACAAGAAACTTACCTTATTGCCCAGAACATTTAACTGTAGATGATAGTTATTTAAGTGAATACCAGAAGAAAATAAAACCGAAAGATCATGTTTTTACAGAAAAATTAATACTTACTCAAAATAATAAATACAATTATATTGTTCATTATAGAATGTTAAAATTTTATCTAAAACAAGGAATGAAATTAAAGAAAGTACATAGATATATTGAATTTAATCAATCGAAGTGGTTAGAAAAATATATAGATTTCAATACTCAACAGAGAACAATATCAAAAACAGATTTTGAAAAAGATTTCTTCAAATTAATGAATAATAGTTTTTATGGTAAAACATGTGAAAATATTAGAAATAGAAATGATATTGAATTAGTAAATAATTCTGAAAGATTAAGACATTTACAATCAAGTCCTAGACATTTAGGAAATAAAAGATTTGAAGATTATTTAACAGCAGTTAAATTAAAAAGAACATCAATGAAATTTAATAAACCTTTATTTATTGGTTCGACTGTTTTAGAAGTATCAAAATTATTAATGTATGATTTTTATTATAATGTTTTACAACCACTTTTTGGGGAAAAGCATATTGGAATATTATATTTTGATTCTGTAACAGCTGACACCCCAATATTATTAAAATGTAATGATAAAATATTGATAAGAAGAATTTCAGAAATAATTCCAAAACAAAATGAATGTTATATTTCATATGGAGAAAAAGAATTAATACAAATAAATGGATTAATGGATGTTTGGACAAGAAATGGATGGAAAAAATTAAAGAATATTATTAGACATAAAACAAATAATAAAATCTATAGAGTTAGAACTAAATTAGGGTTCGTAGATGTTACAGAAGATCATAGTTTAATTAAACGAAATGGCGATGAAATAAAACCAACTGATATAAAAATTGGAGATGAATTATTACATAAAAGATTTTTCCAAAGAATGAATCATATGTCATTTGATGAAATAATTGATAATATTTATAATATAGAACCCGAAACATTAGAAGAAAAAGAATATTTTATCAAAGGATTTTTCATGGGTGATGGTTCAGCAGGTGTGTATAATTATGTTAATCGCACTCAATATTGCTGGTATTTATGCAATCAAGAATTAAAATTATTAGAAAGAATTAAGAAATTCTGTGAAGAAGTTTATTCACATAAAACATTCAAAATCATAGATGTTATGAAATCATCGCAACGTTATAGAATACATGTAAATAATCCTAAAGATTTTGCTATAAAATATAATAACGAATTCTATATTCATGCAATAGTGAAAAGTAATACTTCAACTAAAGAAAAGATAGTTCCAGATTATGTATTAAATGCAAAAAATAATTTAAGAAAATGGTTCTTCATTGGATTCTACGCAGCCGATGGTACTAAAAGTTTCAAAAACCGCAAAACAATATCTTTAGCTCCAAAAGGAAAAGTTGCTATATCAGGATTAAATATATTATGCAATTCATTAGGTTTTAATATGAATATTGGATTGATTAAATCTAAACCAAATTGCTTTAATTTAAGCCATGTAGAAAATGAGTTAACTGAAGAAGTTAAAGATTTATTTGAAATATATAACCCAACAGATTATGTTTATGATTTATCAACTGAAGATGGTACATTTAACTGTGGATTTCCATTAATAGCCAAAAATACTGACGCCTACATACTAAAAATCAAAACAAATGACATAACAAAAGACTTAAAAACATTAAAACATCATTTTGATTTTAGCAATTATCCCAAAGATCATGAACTATTTAGCAATGATAATAAAAAGATTCCTGGTAAATTTAAAGATGTATTAGGGGGTGATGAAATGATTTAATTTGTTGGGATAAGAAGTAAAATGTATAGTTACAGAACAAAAGATCATGAAGCTAAAAAGTTAAAAGGAATAACAAAACATGTGGTTGATAAACATATAGAATTTCAAGATTATATAAAGTGTTTATATAAATCAATTGTAATGAAACACAAAATGAATTGTTTAAGATCAGAAGATCATGAGATGTACATTAATGAAGTTGAAAAAACTAGTTTAAATCCATTTGATGATAAAAGGCATATTTTAGATGATGGTATAAAAACATTACCTTATGGTCATTAAAACATAAAATCAATATCATCATACTCGAAATCACTATTGGCTTCTTCATTTTCATTTAATTGTTCAGGTTCTTCTTCCATTCCATTTTTCTCATTTAAATAAAGTTCTATCTTGTTCCACATTTCATCTCGCTCTCTTTGTTTCTTTTTGTTTGTTAATTCATCAAATGGAATTATAATATCTATGTTTAAATAATTTACAATCTTATTTAAAAAGAATTCATAATTTATTGAATCTGTTATTCTATTTTCTAAATGATACATTAATATTTGTTTGATTATTTTTTTTATATTTTCCGTATCTTCTGATAATTTAGGTTTTTCATAATAATCGGTAAATAATAAATATAAATACATTTTCTTTTGTTTTGTGTTAATTAAATGTTGACGGAATAATTGTATTTATAATATCTTTTTTAGTTATTTCACCATTTTTATTTTCTATTATTTTCATTTTTTCAAGCCATTGCATATATTCTGGTGTATGATCTTTCATAGAAAATATTTTAAAAATTTCATCTAGATAATTTAATTTTGGATCTATGAGAAAATCTCTAGTTTTTTCTTCACCCAATAAATTTGTTGCCATCCACATTCATTACAAAATAACACAGTACCTTCTTGTCTTAAGGTCGCATAACTACATTGTGGACATTTTCGTTTATAATTTATTGGTAATATATCTTCATTAAGCTCCTGGTATTTTCTTACGTTTTCTTTATGTTTTATTGTTCTATTATGTAGATTTGAATTACTTGTTGTAATAATCAATTTACAATATTTACAATAATATGTTTTTCTTGTTAATTCATTATATTGTTTTTCTAACTTTTCAACTGTTTCTTTATGATCTGGTTACGTTTTCTCATATTTTATTTTTTCTAATAAATTATTTTTTCTTTCATTGAATTCAGTTTCAAATTTATTAGAAATTTTATCTATATGTGCTTTACGAAATTGATGATTCTCCCAATCTTCAATATTTTCAGGGCTATATTTTATTCGACAAGGCTCGCAGAAATGATCTTTTATATTATCCTTATCATAGAATAAGAAAGGTCTTTTCCAAATAACTTCAGGTTCAACTTCGGCAGAATTACTATTACTTTCATTACTATCAACATTAGCCGTTGCGCCATTAATTCTACACTTCTCTGAATGTTTTTAAACATAATTTCTTGAGAATAATTTATAACATTTTGGGCAGTTTATTTTAGGGGGTTTATAATTTTCATCATGTTTTTTCATATGTCGAGCCATATTACTTTTTCTTAGAAGTTCACCACAAATTTCGCATGCTATCTTCTCATCCATTTATTAAGGAAAAATTTTATTAAAATTAATTTTTAGTGATGAGCGGTAATTTTTTTATGTTATAAATAATGGTAGAATTAAAAGAATACAGAATATTTGTTGATTCAAGAAAACTTACAAATTATAAATCTCATAATTTACTAGTACAATTAGATAGAGAATTTAAGAATTGTGTAGATTTAAAATTAGTTAATATAAGTTTATGTAATTCTATTTATAATATATCGAATAAAACTATTGAACATAATACTTTTTTAATTCATATTAGAAATATAAATAAATGGTTTCATCTATTTCTAAGACCAGGATTATATAATTTAGAAACATTAGCTCAAGAAATTAATCGTAGAGCACGGTTGAAAATTAGAAAAGATGATGAATTTTTAATAAGATTTATAAAAAGTGATAGCTCAAATAAAATTAAAATAAAGGTATTTGATGAAAGTCAACATGCATTTATAGTAAAAAAACCATTAGCTAAATTGCTAGGAATTGCACCAGATGTTGTTACAGTAAACGTAGAAGGCATTTCAAATATAATACCTTTTACACACTTTTATATTTATTGCAATTTAATTGATCCTACAAAAACATTTGAAGCAACTAAAGATACAACATGTAATTCTAGTATATTCAATATTTTACCATTGAAGAATGTTAAACAATTTGGAGCGCAAATAAATTATAATTTAACAGAATGTGATTTCAAACCTTGTATTCCACATTTCAATAATTTTGAATTAGAAATAAGAAATCATAATGGTTATTTAATTGATTTGAATAACTTTCCTGTAATATATGAATTAGTTATAAGATGTAGAGAGTAATTTTTTCATTATATAAATCATTTTATAACTGTTGGGCCGAGCATATGTTTTGGATTTGATTTTAAACGTGAGAAAGAAATGAAATTTAACATTACTGATGTAATTACACATATTAAAAATATTGCATTTTCTAATGAAACAACATGTTAGTATGAAACAACAATAGATAAAGAAACTTTAAATGTAGAAAAGATTACTAATTTAATTAGAGAATCTTTAAGATTTTATGAATTAGATGAAGATTTTATCATCGATGATATTAAAAAAATAATAATTGAAATATATACAAATGAAACTAGTAATGAAATAAATGTTGAATTAATCCTAAATAAGTTAACTAAATATTTTGATGATAGTAATTTTTTTGATAAATAAATGAGTGATAATAACTGGATAATAACTGGATTATATAATGGCGCATTACTATCAGTTGGAACTGTTGGTTATTCAATGGTATTAAAAAAAGTATTCAAAATGGGAAGTGTTAATGTTGATAGATTTGATATCAATGATATCTTAAAATTAACATTAGCAGTTACTTTATCTAATTTAACTATTGATTATTTGGAAAAACAAAAATATATTCCTCCCATATAAATGCATAATTTTTTTGCTAAATAAATGGCTTCTGCAATTATAACTATTATAGGATCGGCAATTGTTAACGCTTTAGCATTTACTGGTGGTGGATATTTATTTAAACATATTGATAAAAATAGTTCATTAGGAGAACAAAGAAGACATAATTTAGCATTAGAGAAATACAATAAAGCAGCAGAAGAATATAGAGAAAAACGACAAAACTATATGGATTACATGAATAAAGAATTATATGATCAGAAGATTTCACATAGAGATTTTCAATCAGTTGATGATGCAATGAGTTTATATAACGCAGTAACAAATAAAGAAAAATTACATCTATACAAACCTAAATTATCAGATTATTATACCCCAAGTAAAGAACAACAGAAATATGAAATAATTTGGATTTTAGGTGGAACTGTTATTGTTATATTTGTTGCTTATAAGTTTACTAATTAGTAATTTTTTTTCTAAATAAATGGAAGATAATATTGATATTATTCCTCATGATATAAATAAAACTAAATTAAAAATATATTTAGAAAAACAAATATTAGAATTTGGAAGTGATTTAAAAGTTAAAAAGAAAAAATATTTAAAAAGTAAAATTATATATTATTTGATTATTAGTGGTTCGGTTACAATTAGTTCTGTAATAACATTTCTAGCAATATTCAGTCCATTAACACCTTTAGCTATATCAATTGGTGTATTAGGATTAAGTTCAAGTATCTTAACCGGTATAAGTTCAAAATTAAATATAAAAAGTAATAAAGAAAAAATTAAAACTAATATAAAAGAAATTAATAAATTAAAGAACACACTAGATTATATAATAAGTTTAAATGGTCATATAACAGTTGAAGAACAAGATAAATTATTAAAAGAATTAATAAATTATTAATTTTTTAATTATATAAATGGCAGATCCAAAAGCTTTCCAATATAATAAATCAATTAAATATAATATTCCAGCAATAGATTTTAATAAAGATATTACATATAGAAATGAAGTTTTAAATTCATTAATTGATTTATATATTTATGTTACTGAAAGTAATAATTTTCATGTAAAGATGGAAAATATATTTCATGTAAAAAATTGAAAGATGAAAAACAATGGTTATTAAAATCTAATATGAAGTATTGGCAGAACCAATTAAATTTTGCTGTTTATTGTGCAACAACAGGATGTGGAATTAGTTGGAATGATCATTTGAATAATTCTAAATATAAATTAATTCAAAGTTTATTTAGATTTCATACATACTTTCAAATAAGAATAATATTAAATGAATTAGAGTGCGCTTTACCAGGATCAAGATATTTTAAAGAATTAGATAATAATATTAATTTATCAAAGTTTTATAAAATTTGTAATGAATTTAATAAAGATATAAATAATTCTGATTTTAGAACAAAAATTGGAACAATAAGATCACTTCCTTGCCCTAAAAAGATTGCAGAATATTGTGCACTTCCCATACCATCTAATAGTTTGTATAATATCTATAGTCATAAATTAAGTTAATTAAATTAAATTAATGCAAATGATGAAATAATTAATGAGAATATTAACTTCCCAAGAAGATCTATTAAAGGTATATTAATATTTTTTACCATTGCAACATATTCTAATGGTGCAATAAAGGTAGATAATTATTATAATCCTGAAATAACAAAAGTAGAAATAACTATCGAAGGAATAGCAAATAAAATATTTTGCCAAGGAGTGAGAATGATAGATCAGTGGCCAGAAATTAGAAAACATTTTACGAATGAAAAAGTAAAATCATTTGAAAATTGTAATATTAATCAAATTGATTATTATACCGGCAATAAATATGCATTATGGTTAGATTTTAGAACAACAGAGGATAATTCATTACATGGTTCTGGAAAAAAATTACAAAACACTAAAGATGGAATACAATTATTCATGGCGAAGAAAAGAGGGGACAAAAATTTCAAAATGCACATTTATATTATATCTGACGCGCAATTAAGTATTGTAAATTCACAATTAGATAGTATTCAATATTAGAAATATAAAGTTAAAATTAAGGATATATAAATGGGTGGTAAAAAAACTCCTAATACTAAAGAACAATATTTAAGAAATTTATATTACAACCCTGAGAGTTCAGTTGCTTATTCTTCTACTAAAAATATATGGCGTCAAGTAAAACAAGATAAATTAGATAAGATGATCCCACAAAATTTAGTTAAATATAAAGATATAAATGAATTTATGTTAGAACAACCAACATATACAACACATAAAAAAATTGTTAGAAAATAAAAAACTCGTAAAACTATGGTAAGTTATGTAGATCAACAGTGGCAAGGAGATTTAATCTATATGAAAAATGTTAAGAAAGATAATGATGATTATTGGTGGTTATTGAATATAATTGCTATTTTTAGTCGTAATGTATAGAGCTTCCCACTTTATAGAAAAGATGCTGTACAAACATCAAATGTTTTAAGAAAATTTCTTTCGGATGATAAACTAAAACCAGAAAAAATACAATTTGATGATGGAAAAGAGTTTGATAATTCACTTGTTCATGAACTCTTAGATAATCATAATATTAAATATTTTTCAACAAAATCAGATAAAAAAGCAGCAGTTGTTGAACGATTTAATAGAACATTAAGAACAAGAATGTGGAAATATTTTACAGCAAATAATACTTTTAAATGGATTGATGTTTTACCAAAATTGATAGAAGGATATAATAATTCTTATCATTCTTCTATTGGAATGAAACCTATTGATGCTAGAAAACCTGAAAATGCTGAAATTGTTTGGAATAATTTATATGGAGCATTTCTTGTAGATGATTTTGGTGAACCTAAATTTAAAGTTGGTCAAAATGTTAGAATTTCTAAGTATAAAAAGATATTTGATAAAGGATACGATCGAAATTTTACTAGAGAAATATATAAAATAAAAAAGGTAATAACAACAAAACCATATGTCTATAAATTAGAAGATTTAGATGGTGAAGAAGTTGATGGCTACTTTTACGAAGAAGAATTAAGTTTAACTACTGAAAATCTAGAACAAGAATATAAAATTGAAAAAGTATTAAAAACAAAAATATAAAAGAAAAAAATATTCTTTAGTAAAATGGGTTGGATGGCCAGATAAATTCAATGAATGGATATTATCAAGTAAAATTAAAAATATGTAAATAAATACAGAATTATTTATATTTGAGCCTCATAATATGTTAATATCTGGCGTAACAAATTGTGGAAAAACTTATTTCATATTAAATTTATTAGAAACTGTTTTTGAAAACTATTTTGATAATATAGTATTATTTTGCCCAACGTATTAATTTAATCAAACTTATGATAGAAATAGTACTAGAAATAATGAATTTATTATATTAGATCCTAAAACAGTAGAAGAAAATTTAGATAATTGTATAAAAATAGCAATTGATATTTATAAAGGATCAAATACATTATTCATTATAGATGATTGCGCTAATTTACATGATTCAAAAGTGAGAGAAAGTGAGTTATGTTATCTAGCTTTCTCTGGAAGACATTTCGGGATAACAACATGGGTTTTAAATCAAAAATAAAATTCAATTGTTAAAGACTTTAGAGAAAACATTAGATTTCTAGTTTTATTCTACAATAAAGATAGAAAATCAATGAAAAATGCACTTGAGGAAAATGATATTATTCCACATGATTTACATTATGAATATATGGATAAGTTGAAAAATATTAAAAGATCAAAATTACTATTTAGATTACAACACCCATTTAAATATGAATTTATTTAAATTCAACTAGCTTGTTAATATAGTTAAATTCTAGTTACATTCCAGTTGAATTCTAGTTATTGGTAGTTGTAACAAAAATCAACTAGATTTAACAATATTTTAACTAGCTTGTTAATCTAGTTTAATTCTAGTTACATTCTAGTTGAATTCTAGTTGTTAGTAGTTGAAACAAAAATCAACTAGATTTAACAAGAAATAAACAAAAACAACAATATTTCAACTAGCTTGTTAATCTATTTGAATTCTAGTTACATTCTAGTTGAATTCTAGTTGCAACATCACAACTAATTTTGTTGTTATATAAATGGTAGGTGAAAAGAAAATAAAATCTAAAAATGGTGATGTTCCAATTGAAAAAACTTTAGATGATTTAGGAATAACAGAAAACAAATTAATTCCAGATGATGGTGCTTTAAATAATGTTACAACAAATAATAATTATGAATATTATCTTTATTGCAAACATCAATTAGAAATATTAATAGCATCTGGAAAATGTAAAAATTTTGTCAATAAAAATTTAACTTATAATGAATTAGATACAATGAAATCAGATGAAATTATTAGATTATTTAAGATTTATGAAGCCGCGAGAACAGCTAAAATTAATGACGCGATATCAGAAAATGTAGTAAAAGGTTATAGTAAATTATGTAATTATATACTACCAATTGAAGATGAAAATAGATTATATTCCGATTTAAAAAATGATTATTTAGTTATGACTGAATTAAATAAATGGATTGGATATTTATCGTTTCAATTAGGTGGATTTATGACATTATTATCAACTGGGGTTATAACATTTTCAAATATTGAAAGTAAAAATATTTCTATAATAAATGAGCGAGGTGAAAGAAGTGAAGGAATTAAATGTGAAGAAAAAACCGAGAACTCAGAAACAAATTGAATGGTCTCGGCAATTAGGGATTGAATCACAAGAATATAAAAAAGCTGTAAAAGAAAAAATAAGTAATAAAAATGTTAATAAAAATGGTGAAAATATTGTTATTTCTACTCCTTCTGATAATAGAATATTTGATAAATATTTATATTTTACAGTTGGATTTGTAATTGTATTCATTTTGATTGGGTGTAATTGGTATAAGAAATCAAATAAAATTCATGATATTAGTAATTCTGAACCAACTGCTATCAAAAATGAAAGTACTTCTGAAATTCCAAAATTGATGATAAAAAAAATGGATTAATATTTTAGAAAAAAAGCAAAAAAAAATAATTTTTTTTAATTAATTGAATATCTCACTACTTTTGTCTATCTATGCGGAGCAATTAAATTGTCCAGATAAGTCATTTCGGATTCTAGATATTCATTATTTTTATTAATTTATTTAGTTTTTACTTGAATATTGTATTACAGTCGTTTCTTATTATTAGTTTTTTCTTAAATTGAAAGATGACAACACTGGGTATGATAAAATGAATATTTGAATTTGAATTTGTTAATCAATTAACATAGTAATTGATTACTAATTTGATTAAAAATTATATCATAATTAAGTTAAAAATCCATAATTCATTTATCAGTTTTCATTCTTATATTCTTTTCATTCGAAATAATTTATAATTTCAAATTTCACATATTTCACAATTTCACAGGTGTTTTAGCTAAGTATATAAGGCAATTCATTCAACCACTGGAGTGCCGCCGGGCTTGGCTTGCAGGGGCATTTCGAAAATGCACCTTTGTCCACCCTCCGTGGTTCTCCTTCAGTTTTGACTTTCGATCCTCCTTTCGGGGTAAGGGGTTGATAGGAAATGCATTAGGCGCCTTAAATATAATGTGTTTCCTGTCAACCATTGAAGGAGAATTGGCGAGGCGTGGGTCACAGGGGTGTAAGTAGAAATGCTTGGGGATAGGTATCTCGTGGCGCCTCTCAATAACGGGATGCTTATCCCCTAAAAACTCTGCGAGTCAAGTCGGGTGGTTTTGCTAAAACTTACCGTAAAAACATTGAAATATTCCTTTTAATCACGAGAGAATGATGACTATCCTCCTGTCGTCACGGCCGAGCTAATTTAAATAAACCTCGCTTTCAGCAACCAATGAAAACGTGGTGGTTCAATGCCGGCTAACTGGCTTGTGTGTGTTGTATGTACTGCGTGCTTAATATATAACTGCTAGCTATCCAATATAACAACAACGTTGTGCAACACCTGTTTGATTGATCAATATTCAAATGAAGCACTCTCATATAATAACATGTAACAGATGTTTGACTGTATGATTGTAGTTGTTTATAAAACGACTAAGGTCATTTTTAGATATTCATTATTTTTATTTTTTATTTAATCAACAATTTCCAAATCATGATGACCGTCTTCATTTTTCCCATGATATATTATTTTAAATCCTACTAAATCTTTCAATTCCTCTGTACTCAATGAAACCCATTTATCGGGTAAAAACACTTTAAATTCTCGTGATGTACTAACATTACAGTAGCTTAAATTAGCTGATACTTTCTCTCCATATTTAGTTTTTATCTTTTCTAATTTCAATATCTTATGTTCAATTTCTTTTGTAACATCAACTAACTTTTTTATTTCAAATTGTTTTTTTGTTGGTTTAATTCTGTTATTTATTGTTGCTAAGAATGCTTTTCTATCTCCCATTTATTAGGAAAAAAAATTACTTGTGGTGATGAGTGGTCGACCTTCGACCTCTGATCTGAAAGCCTACTTTCCCAATTACTAATGTGGTGTGAGAATTAGTGATGTATTGATCCCACTAGAGGTCGGTAGTGTAATTTGAAAAAGCGATACATGAAAACTATTAATATACATATATACGACCTAGAAAGTTTCATCACGTGTGGTTTCTTTGATTTTCCCCGGTATTTATGTCGCTTTTTGGTAGAAATGCCTTCAGTCAGACTGTGCACATGCACACCACCTCAGCCAATAGTAAACCCGATAAAAGAAAATGTTGAAAATTCGGAAAATATATTCATTAAAAACTGAAGTCATCCTCAACCCACCTTATCAATCATCCCCCATCAACAAACGACTTGACCATTCTGAAAATACTCGAGAAAATGAAACACGACCGAAGCCGATATTAAAACGGGTAAAAGAAATTGTTGATAATTCGGAAAATATTTACATTAACAACTGAGACATCTTCACTCCTCCTTGTCAAACATCCCCCAGCAACTACCAGTTACTTTGTAAATATTTCACCGGATGAACCGCCAAATAATAATAATTCTATACAAGATAAAGTTAAAGATGGTCTAATGAAAAATGCAAAATATCTATGAAAATTATCTAAAAAATCTGCTGCACCATGACCAGGTATTAAATAATTATTTCATATTAATAACACGTTCAAGATTGATTATTGAAAATTTAGATCAAGGACTAGAAAAAAAAAGAATTCTATTATGATGATTTAATTGATAATTTTAAACCAATATAGACAAAATGTGGATTTAATGTAACTAATAAAATGTGGAGTATTTGGCACCAGATTTGAAATATTTAGATGGTGATTATTATTGGCGTTTCAAAGATGACTATGATTTTAAGATATCTTCTTATAAATGTCGTGATAAAATAGTAACAAAATCAACTTTGGCTAAATTAGAACAATCTAGAATTAAAAGAGTAAGTAATAAGAATGATATAACTGATGTTACAGAACAAGAAATAACTCTAAATAGAAGGGAATTTAATCAAAGAAATGATTATATTTCGAAGATGATTCATGAAAATTTAGAACCAGAAACAATCCCTAAAGAAGTTATTAATTCAAAAACCAGTAAACCTAGATCATCGGGATTTCAAACTGAAAAACTTTTACCGGAAGGAGTAATTGATTAACAGATCAATAAATAGAAGCTTTAACTATGTTTCATGAACAATTCCTCTGAGAAATTATTAGTATAAGAAATGAAGCTGAGAAAATTGTACATGAAAAAATTACGACTTTTGAAGATTAATCATCTAAATCAAATAAAGAATAAGAACAATTAAGATCGGATTTAGATCGTCAAGTAATTGAAGAAATGTAATATAGACAAAATGAATTGCGTTTAGAAGAAGAAATTGATAATTTAAAAGAAAATTCAAAAGTAAAGAAAAAGAAAAAAAAGTGATTTATTCAAATCAGGTGCTAATAGAATTTAAAGATTAAAAGATATTTTTAAATAATTATTAATAAATAAAACCAACTTTTGAATTATCATTAAAAGATAGAATAAAATCATTATTTGAATTAAAAGGTATAACAAGATCGTCTAAAGAAGTTAGCAAAATATTTATGGGAATTATCTAAAAAATCTGCTGCAGCATTACCTGGAATTATGGCATTAATTGATCGTTTTATTTTTAAAGTCTGTTGGAAATATTATTAGTTTTACTGCTTAACATATAATTGTATTTATAATTGCAGTTGTTAGTGCTATTATTTTCGGATTTTTAAATATGATAAAAAGTAGATAAGTAAGCTTTTTTATTAATAACTGGTGAATGTAAAATATATAGATCCTTCAAATAATTCGAGAATATCTAATGCAAATCAAGCAGAACGTAATCATCATATAATTTCTCAATCCTTCAAGTAAAATATTAATCCAAATGAAACTTTATATGTTAGAATTCCTAGATTAAATCAAAATACTTTTTATGCTTATCAAGCAGTATGTATTTATCAGCTGATATAGAATTAACTGGTAATAATAATAATTATGTTGTAGATAATGTTGTTAGATACTTGATACAAAATTTAGGATGAAAATTGAACCGGAAACTGTTTTTACATTAGATGATTATAATTTATTTGCATATTATAAAGATTTATGGTTAACAAAAGAAAATTGAAAAAATATGATATTTCTAGGAATTCAAACAGAAAAATGAAAATAAATTAAGATCAAAAGCAAATAATGCAATAGTAACTAATGCTGCAGATAATTTAATAAAAAACATTTATGGAAGTAAATATGAAATTCCATTAGATTTTGAATGATAAATAATAATGCACTTTTATATAAATATGCAATTCAAGAAGATATAACATTTGAAATAACTTTTGCTCCTGTAAATGAAATAGTATTATCTAGTGTAATTAAAGATATGGGTTATAAATAATCGAATATATGTTAAGAATGTGATACAGTAAAACTGTAACTATTAATGCAAGTGATGAAATAATAAATGAAAATGACTTTCCTATAAGATCTATTAAAGGTATTTTATTATTTATCACCTAAGTATATGCTAATGGCACAATAGATGTTAATAATCATTATAATCCCGAAATATTAAAAGTAGAATCAAATTGATTATTATACTGGTAATAAATTTGCATTATGGGTAGATTTTGGAACAACTGAAGATAACTTGTTACATGGTTCTGGGAAAAAATTACAAAATACAAAAGATTGAATACAATTAAACATGATAAAGAAAAAAGGAATCGATGATTATAAAATGCATATTTATATTTATTCTGATGCGCAATTAAATATATCAAATTCACAATTAGATATTATTCAATATTAATAATATAGAAATAATATTTGTGATATATAAATGGAGAATAATATATATCGCAATCCTAAAGAACAACATCTAAGAAATTTGTATTATAATCCTGAGAGTTCAGTCTAGGCTGAGAGTTCAGCCTATTCTTCTGTAAAACATATATGGCGCCAAGTAAAACAAGATAAATTAAATAAGCTAATCCCACAAAATTTTGTAAAATATAAAGATATGAATGAATTTACGTTAGAACGTAATGAAAAATGAAAAATCTTTAAAACAATGAAAAATCTTTAAAAAGATAATATTGGTTGATATTGAATATAATTGATTTTTTAGTCGTTATGTATGGAGTTTCCGACTATCCAGAAAAGATGCTGTACAAACATCAAAAGGTTCAAGAAAATTGCTTTCAGGTCCTGCGAATCCAGAATAAAATAGAATTTGATGATGGAAAAGAATTTGATAATTCATTTGTTCATGGACTCTTAGATTTTTTAACATTGGATAAGAAAGCAGCTGAAGCAGAGAACAAGAATGTGGAAATATTTTACAGCAAATAATACTTTTAAATGGATTTATATTTAACCAAAATTAATAGAAGGATATAATAATTCTTATCATTCGTCTATTGGAATGAAACCTATTGATGTTAGAAAATATGAAAATGCTGAAATTGTTTGCCATAATTTATATGGAGCATTTCTTGTAGATGATTTTGGTGAACCTATCTATATAAAGTTGGTCAGTAAGTAATAACAACAAAACCATATGTCAATGAATTAGTAGATTTTGAAGGTGAAGAAGTTGATTGGTAGTTTATGAAGACGAATTAATTCTAACTACTGAAAAACTAGAACAAGAATATAAAATTGAAAAAAAAAATTAAAAACAAAAACTGCTAAAGAAAAAAATATTCTTTAGTAAAATGAGTTGGATGGCTAGATAAATTTAATGAATTGATATCATTAAGTGAAATTAAAAATATGTAAATCAATGAGGAATTATTTATATTTCAACATCATAATATGTTAATTTCTCGTGTAACAAAATGTGGAAAAACTTATTTTTATATTGAATTCATTAGAAACTGTTTATAAAAACTATTTTGATATATTAGTATTATTTTGTCCAAGATATGAATTCAATAAAACTTATAATAGGAACATTACTAGAAATACTAAAATTATTGTATTAGATCCTAGATTGTATTAGATAACAGTTAAAGAAAAATTTAGATAATTGTATTAAAATAGCAATTGATACATTGATACATCTAATACATTATTTAATATAGATAATTGTGACGTAAGCGGGCATTCGAAAATGAACCAAGAACCGATGACAGAGTTTCTGCCAAATATTAAGAGAGTCAATAAGATGGTGAATCGCAATACGATATGATCGGTCGTGGCGGAATATCCTTCCTATAATGTTTGAAAGTCCGCAGAGATAAGTTAGCGACGGTAACCGTTTTGAAACATCGTAATCTTTGTAATTCGCAATAATCATATGAATCAATATGCTCAAACTCATTGCGGTTTCAAAATAATAAATTTAATTATATAAAATTTCCATTCCCAAATAGGGTGGTTTCTTAAGAGGTAAATCTGCTTAACTGGAAAGCAAACATATCGATATTTTATTTCCCTTTCTATTTTCATGATGCGGAAAGAGTTTTCAACCGACATAAGAAGCCAATGAGTTTAATCTTAATTGTCGAATCGCGTTAAGACTAATCAAAGCAATAGTATTTCGACCTATTGCCTAAATCTTTGAAATATGGCCCAGTTGATATCAAACTCTGGGTAGTTGATATCAAACTCTTTTTGAAGCCAACTTTCCTTTTCAAAATTTGTGGCCAGAATTTCAAAATCCCCGACTACGGGTCTGTTATGAAAGTATTCAGACCAGGAGCACATCCAGATACGTACAATACCAGTCATCGCGTTATATTGAAATGGTTGACGCCGGTACTAAACTATTTGATATGACAATTTATGGCAACGTGTGACTTTCAAAAACATTGCCACCGTAAAGTTCCGTATGCTTAGGTAACATTTCAAAATTGCTATAGTAAATACACGTTCACTAAGGAGCAAAATAGTATCGAATGGTTAGATTTTATTTTCATCCCACTTAAATCGAAATTTAAAGTAGGATATAAAGAGTTCAAATAATGTAAGAACCAAATCAAATTGAAATCGGCGGAAACTAACCGAAGAATATCATCAACGTATCGTCGCAAAAGCTTGGGTCTACTTTCAGTGTAAAATGAAGAATTGTACTTTCAAATTGTTACAAAAATAAACGAGCCAAAACAGGGGTGATTGTATACCCCATAGCCATATTGAAAGTCTGTTTTAAAAAATTTGAACCAAATAGAAAATAGGAGAATTTTGTACAAAGTTCGATTAAATCCAAGAGACAATCACTATCTGCGATTTCTACGGTATCCCTTGTGTTTTTATCAAAATGAAAATCAGAAGTAGGTAACTTTCTCCTAAGAAAATCGATAGAAGGTTTAAAAGTAAAATTAGTGAATAAGCTCGCAACGTCAAAATATATAAATAATTTATCATGCCCAGGAATAACATTTTTAGACATTCTAATAAACCCTGATTATCATCAATATATCCACTATTTACAGATTTTGAACTGCAGCCAAATATGCCCATTTCCAAATAGGATTGTTTCCAAAACAGGTTTGCCTGCTTATCTGAATGCAAATATCGAACCTACCAAAATGATTTCGATATTTCATTCCCCATTCTATCTTCATGATGCGGAAAGAGTTTACAACCGACATAAGATGCCAATGAGTTAATCTTAATTGTCGAATCGCGTTAAGACTTATCAAAGCAATAGTATTTCGACCTATTGCCCAAATCTTTGAAATATGGCCCAGTTGTTATCAGACTCAGGGTAGTTGATATCAAACATTTTTTGTAGCCAACTTTCCTTTTCAAAGTTTCAAAATCCCCGGCTACGGCTCTGTTATGAAAGTATCGAGACCGAGGGCACATCCAGATACGTGCTATACCAGTTATCGCGTTATATTGAAACGGTTGACGCCGGTACTAAACTATTTGAAATGACAATTTATACACGTTCACTAAGGAACAAAATAGTATCAAATGGTTAGATTTTATTTTCATCCCACTTCAAGCGAAATTTAGAGTAGGATATATAAAGAGTTCAAATAATGTAAGAACCCAATCAAATTGAAATCGGCGGAAACTAACCGAAGAATATCATCAACGTAACGTCGCAGAAGTTTGGGTCTACTTTCAGTGTAAAGAAGAAGAGCTGTGCTTTCAACGTGTTCCAAAAAACCCCAGCCAAAACAGGGGTGATTGTATTCCCCATAGCCATACTAAAAGTCTGTTTAAAAAAAAAAATTAGAACCAAATAGAAAATTTGAGTTTTTTGTACAAAGTTCGATTAAATCCAAGAGACAATCGGTAATCTGCGATTTCTACGGTATTCCTTGTGGTTTTATCAAAATGAAAATCAGAAGTAGCTAACTTTCTCCTAAGAAAATCCATAGAAGGTTTAAAAGTAACATTAGTGAATAAGCTCGCAACATTAAAATATATAAATAATTTATCATGCCCATTTTAGCCATTCTAATAAAACCTGATTATTATCAATATATCCACTATTTACTGATTTTGAATTACAGCCAAAGATGTCCATTCCCAAATAGGATGGTTTCCAAAACAGGTAAGCCTGCTTATCTGAAGGCAAACATATCGAACCTACCAAAATGATTTCGATATTTCATTCCCCTTTCTATCTTTATGATGCGGAAAGAGTTTACAACCGACATAAGAAGCCAATGAGTTTAATTTTAATTGTCGAATTGCGTTAAGACTAATCAAAGCAATAGTATTTCAACCTATTGCCTAGATCTTTGAAATATGGTCCAGTTGTTATCCGACTCGGGGAAGTTGATATCAAACTCTTTTTGTAGCCAACTTTCCTTTTCAAAATTTAAAAATTCCCGGCTATGGGTTCGTCATGAAAGTATTGAGACCGAGGGCACATCCAGATACGGGCTATACCAGTCATCGCGTTATATTGAAATTGTTGACGCCGGTACTAAACTATTTGAAATGAAAATTTATGGCGACGTGTGACTTTCAAAAACATTGTCACTGTAAAGTTCGGTATGCTTAGGTAACATTTCAAAATTGCTATAGCAAATACACGTTCACTAATGAGCAAAATAGTATCAAATGGTTAGATTTTATTTTCATCCCACTTAAATCGAAATTTAATAGAGTAGGATATATAAAGAGTTCAAATAATGTAAGAACCTAATCAAATTGAAATCGGCGGAAACTAACAGTAACATTTTTAGACATTCTAATAAACCCTGATTATCATCAATGTATCCACTATTTACAGATTTTGAACTGCAGCCAAAGATGTCCATTCCAAATTGGATGGTTTCCAAAACCGGTAAGCCAGCTTATCTGAAGGCAAACATCGAACCTACCAAAATGATTTCGATATTTCATTCCCATTTATATCCTCATGATGCGGAAAGAGCTTACAACCGACATAAGATGCCAATGAGTTTAATCTTAATGGTCGAATCGCGTTAAGACTAATCAAAGCAATAGTATTTCGACGTATTGCCCAAATCTTTGAAATATGGCCCAGTTGTTATCAGACTCAGGGTAGTTGATATCAAACATTTTTTGTAGCCAACTTTCCTTTTCAAAGTTTCAAAATCCCCGGCTACGGCTCTGTTATGAAAGTATCGAGACCGAGGGCACATCCAGATACGCGCTATACCAGTTATCGCGTTATATTGAAACGGTTGACGCCGGTACTAAACTATTTGAAATGACAATTTATACACGTTCACTAAGGAACAAAATAGTATCAAATGGTTAGATTTTATTTTCATCCCACTTCAAGCGAAATTTAGAGTAGGATATATAAAGAGTTCAAATAATGTAAGAACCCAATCAAATTGAAATCGGCGGAAACTAACCGAAGAATATCATCAACGTAACGTCGCAGAAGTTTGGGTCTACTTTCAGTGTAAAGAAGAAGAGCTGTGCTTTCAACGTGTTCCAAAAAACCCCAGCCAAAACAGGGGTGATTGTATTCCCCATAGCCATACTAAAAGTCTGTTTAAAAAAAAAAATTAGAACCAAATAGAAAATATGAGTTTTTTGTACAAAGTTCGATTAAATCCAAGAGACAATCGGTAATCTGCGATTTCTACGGTATTCCTTGTGGTTTTATCAAAATGAAAATCAGAAGTAGCTAACTTTCTCCTAAGAAAATCCATAGAAGGTTTAAAAGTAACATTAGTGAATAAGCTCGCAACACTAAAATATATAAATAATTTATCATGCCCATTTTAGCCATTCTAATAAAACCTGATTATTATCAATATATCCACTATTTACTGATTTTGAATTACAGCCAAAGATGTCCATTCCCAAATAGGATGGTTTCCAAAACAGGTAAGCATGCTTATCTGAAGGCAAACATATCGAACCTACCAAAATGATTTCGATATTTCATTCCCCTTTCTATGTTTATGATGCGGAAAGAGTTTACAACCGACATAAGAAGCCAATGAGTTTAATTTAATTGTCGAATTGCGTTAAGACTAATCAAAGCAATAGTATTTCGACTTATTGCCTAAATCTTTGAAATATGGTCCAGTTGTTATCAGACTCGGGGAAGTTGATATCAAACTCTTTTTGTAGCCAACTTTCCTTTTCAAAATTTAAAAATCCCCGGCTACGGGTTCGTCATGAAAGTATTGAGACCGAGGGCACATCCAGATACGGGCTATACCAGTCATCGCGTTATATTGAAATTGTTGACGCCGGTACTAAACTATTTGAAATGAAAATTTATGGCGACGTGTGACTTTCAAAAACATTGTCACTGTAAAGTTCGGTATGCTTAGGTAACATTTCAAAATTGCTATAGCAAATACACGTTCACTAATGAGCAAAATAGTATCAAATGGTTAGATTTTATTTTCATCCCACTTAAATCGAAATTTAATAGAGTAGGATATATAAAGAGTTCAAATAATGTAAGAACCTAATCAAATTGAAATCGGCGGAAACTAACAGTAACATTTTTAGACATTCTAATAAACCCTGATTATTATCAATATATCCACTATTTACAGATTTTGAACTGCAGCCAAAGATGTCCATTCCAAATTGGATGGTTTCCAAAACAGGTAAGCCAGCTTATCTGAAGGCAAACATCGAACCTACCAAAATGATTTCGATATTTCATTCCCATTTATATCCTCATGATGCGGAAAGAGCTTACAACCGACATAAGATGCCAATGAGTTTAATCTTAATGGTCGAATCGCGTTTAGACTAATCAAAGCAATAGTATTTCGACCTATTGCCTAAATCTTTGAAATATGGCCCAGTTGTTATCAGGCTCTGGGAAGTCGATATCAAACTCTTTTTTAGCCAACTTTCCTTTTCAAAATTTCAAAATCCCCGGCTACGGGTCTGTTATGAAAGTATTGAGACCAAGAGCATATCCAGATACGTGCTATACCAGTCATCGCGTGATATTGAAATGGTTGACGATGGTACTAAACTATTTGAAATTAAAATTCATTGCATCGTGTGACTTTCAATAACATTGCCACCGTAAGTCTTGGATGCTTAAGTAACATCTCTTTAATTTTTCGACGATCTCTGTTTTTCTCATTGCATGATTTCTTTTTTAATCAGATATCAGTATTCGGTTCATTCAAGCTCAACACGTTCTAACCTGCCCCAATTCACATCGGCCCTACAATGCCTACCGACATTTACACTGCCTATTGCAATACACCTATCAAACATTGTACTAAGCATACCCTTCCAAGAACTAAACCCATCCCAAACCCAACCACAACCCGACAACCCTACCCCACCCAGAGACCTTACCCTATCACATCCTGTCCTACCCTATCCTATTACCATACCCCACCTCATCCTCCTACCCGAACCCTACCACCGTCACTTATGTAATGCCCTTACACCAGCCTTTCTATCTCATCGCAGACCTACCGAACTACACTACCCTATCCTACCACATACACCACTCACCCCGTGATCAGTTCTACCAAACTCACCATCCAACCCAACCACACCAACGCATCCTGCACCATCCAACTCGACCTAACCTTATCACATTGTCCTATTCTACCCTACGTGTGAGCTCCTCTGTACCCTTCCCTATTCCAAACCACTCCTAATCCACACTACAATCAGAGAGGTAGAAATGCCACGATGTCGCGGTTTAAATGGATGGGAATGATTCTTATCGCTAATGAAGATGAGAGAATAAACATTCTTCCAAATGAGGAGGAATAAATGAAATGACTGTGTACACAATCAGTGTTACATGTACATCAGTCACAACTTAGTTAGACTGAAACAATGAGTGAATCTTCTACATTTACAATCTTACACATATCAGACTGCATTCAAAATACTTTACAGCTCCTAGTGATAAACTCTATCTTTTTTACTAAGCGATTCATTTTTCCTCCGTTGCTCCTCTGTCGCTCATATTGCTCTTGCAGCTCAAGTTTGTGAATCTATGTACAAGTTTGTGAATCTATGTACCGGCACTGCGCATCAATGAGCTCTGTAGCATTAACCTTTGCTGGAAGAAATCAAGGTTTTAAAAGACCAAACAAACTAGTCTTTTTTTCGAAGTCGAACGAAGCGCTTTTTATTTTTTACTGAAAATGTTTACAAAAAGCGCTGTAATGACTATCGAAATAGAAATTAAGAATTATATGAACCACTGTTTGGGATGTCTGGAGCTCCTGGTGGTATCACGTCGCCGTGGAACTTAATCCCGGTACCGAAGAGTTTGCCGATATTTTCTCTAGTTACTAGCTCGGGAAAATGAAGCTCTGAAAAACCTTGACAGTTTCCGGTTCTGTATTTTCAGCTTAGGGGTGAATAATTATATTTAAACTTACTTGTCTTTAAACTTTTGATACCGTTTCATATTGTGCTGCTGCTGTTGCTGCTCCTATGTTGACGGATGCTGCCTCTCCTATGTTGATGGATGCTGCTGCTCCTATGTTGACGGTTGCTGCTGCTCCTGTTTTGACGGATGCTGCCTCTCCTATGTTGATGGATGCTGCTGCTGCTGCTGCTGCTATACCACATGTAGATCCTGCTACACACGATGAATACCCCAGCGAAACGATATCAGAAAACTCAATTCATTCTTTCACTTTTATTCATCGTTGAAAGATTCTAATTCATTTTTATATAAAATGAACACTTACTCAACCATTCAGATTAAATAAAGATCCCATGTTTTAATGTTGACTATTCAATCGATTTTGTTTCCAGTGTGCTATCAATCTAAAACAGATTGAGAAAACAGAAGGAAATTATTCTAAAAAAGAAATCTTCACACTTAGGAGGAACTAACAACAATGAATATGTTGAATACTCACCGTTATATTCTAAAAGTTTTCGAAAATCTGATTCTGACTTGTCGAGATATCTATCACTAGGGCGTTTTGGGTATCTACAAACGAAAACTAAAGACTTAAGGTTTCCGAACGAAAATGTCAACTATAAGAATGAAATAAATTGAACTTGAGAAATTAAACTAGGACTGAAATAAAAGATTTGAATACAAAACTAATTCAGTTTTTGAAGAATGGTACTATACACCTACAACAAAATCTAACTACAAAATCTTTGAAATGAAAGATAGTTCACGAATCCACTGATTTAAATACATTTCATGATCGTTAATCTTAATTATAATCTAAAGCTTACCAGATATGTTGGGATTTTCTGACTTGGCTTTGGTGGGTAATCATATCTCAATACAGGCTCTTTCTTCACTGGTGTACGTGCGCTATACGTGGTGGCTGGTTCTCGAATGAAGCTCTAACCAAGCGTTACCACAATACGATTTGGGCGGCGACTATTGTGTGGAAATTCGATCATACCGTGACCCAAAATTGGCACAATGAAGTAGGTGTACTAAAATATTCTAACTCTACTACTAAATTGTCTGCTTCATTCTTTTATGGTGCATGCGGGTTTAATACACCAACTTCAGCGGGTTTAGAACGCGGCTACAAGACCGAAACAAGAGGCAGGAATATTCACATCACTCCTGTTTTAACTAATAGATACATGTATTCTAAAATAAAACGACGTAATTAGTTACTATATGCACCGGCACGAAAATTGACGGCCATCGGATCAATGTCTCCTTAATGGCAAATGTTATCGTACAAAAATTTGATAATTTCAAATCATTTGTTTTGCTAAGTATTTTTAGCAAAGTCGATTCGTTTTATTAATTGGGGACATTTGACAAGGAGGACTGAGTATGAATGAAATAAAATGTTAAAAAGTAGGAAAATATTAACATAAAAACTGAAGTCATCCTCAATCCTCCTTGTGAAACATACCCCAGTAACAAACGACCGAGCCATTTTGAAAATACTTGATAACACAAAACATGGCCGAAGCCGAGAGATCAAAACAGAAGAAAGAAAATGATAAAAATTCGCCAAAAATATTCACATAAAAACTGAACTCATCCTCAATCCTCCTTGTAAACACCCCCGGTATGTGCTATTTTCAGTTAAACAATAAATATTATTTTTCACCGAAACAGGTAAATTAAATCAATTTGGGCTTTGGTTTATTCTAGACTTGTCAAAGTGTTGAGACCAAATTACTGTTTCTAAGACTCGTAGTTCATAGTTTTCCCCACATACATAACACCAGATCTCGATACAGCCCAGACACTATCTTATGCATCTTTCCACGGACAAATTCATAAAACCAGCACATGAATATACTGATAGATATACATTCTGCCAAGTACAGTGCCTCCATCTTTATAAATGTATCGATATATTATTTGTAAAAAACCTATACACCAACGATAAGGTTTAATTGACATACTTTTACAAGTAAAACCAGCCTACTTGTTTATAGGGCCCTTCAGAAAATTTCACATATTACATAAAATATTGAATTAACCTTGCTTTTACATACTTAAAAAATCGTTTAAATAATAACTGACTAATATACATCTTAATTATCAGCCAAAAGATATTCATAAGTGACTTCACTCATTGATTTCGTCAAATATTGTGAATATTAAAGCAATCGTGTTTGGTCTTTCGGTATCATACATTGTAATTTACATGTACATCAACGTAACTTAAGATTGATGTGTTCAGTGGCGGCTAGGACCTTCTTAGTGACAGTCGAAACTGCAGCTTTCCCTCGTCCTCTATCTTCTTCAACACTGTACTGACAATATTCGTAGGCCTACTGTCGTCCAATGCCTCCTATGTGTGATGTCCTGTGAAAATCAAATTTACCTATAGAGTTGCGATGCAAATCTTTGAAAAAAATCATTTCAGGATGATACGTACTATTTCGGATTTTGGATACTTCTCGACTGGTATGTAGCTTTAAACAGGCGCTTAATCGCTGATGTGTGCTTTATTCGTCCTTTTGTTTAGTGGCTGCTATGTGGGCTGGCCTGTAGAATACAAAACTATCTATATAAATACAATCTACTCAATTGGATTTGAAAAAAATAATTAGATTAAAAAAACATACCTTTTCTTTCAACATCTCCCTCTTTGTAGTTAGTATGTCGATTCATTCAAGTGTTGAATCGATGCCGTGTGTTTGGCTAGATTCGTCATCAGTGCCAATACTCGTACTGCTGCCAATGCATCTGATGTGTGATGGCCTGCAAAAATCAATATCATCAATAGATTTACAATTTATAAATGCAAGTCTTTGAAAATAATCATTTCAGGATAATACCTACCACTTCGGAATTCATGACTGATATGGGGCTTATCAGGCACTTTATCGCTGCTGTGTTTTTCATTCGCACTGTTGTTCAGTGGCTGCTATGTGGGTTGGCCTGTAGAATACAAAACTATCTATATCAATGCTATCTACTTAATAGGATTTGAAAAACTAATTGGATGTAGAAACACGTACTTTTCGTTGCATCCCTAATTTTAGCAAGTATGTTGATTCATTCAGGTGCTGAATCGATGCCGTTTGCTAGGATGATACGTACTTCTTCGGAATTGGGATACTTCATGGCTGATATGGAGCTCGAACACTCGAATTTATTTTCCGACCTTTCAACCTTTGACTTGAAACAACTTATCCCCTATTACTCTATCCAATCACAAGTCTCATAATTTACAAGTCTCACACGCTGGGTATTCCCCATTACTCTAGCCAATCACAAGCCTCATAATTTACAAGTCTCAACACGCAGCTGGGGATTCCCCACTGTTGAGTAGTATAAATGGGCGGGTGTTTGTGGGGTACTCATACGTGGCGGGACGCGTTGAGAGGTAAGTGTTATGTCCAATTTTAATAAAAAATTTGATGTTAAAATGGAAGCAAACAAGAAGTACTACTGTCCAACATGTAAAATAAGTATAGATAAATCTCAAAAAGCAAGACACAATAAAACTAAATCTCACTTAGAAAATAGATTAAACTTAGAATATAGAGATGATATATTGAAAAATTAATTAGAGGAATTGAAGAATGTAAAAGAAACATACAAATGTGATACATGTAATCAATCATTCAGTGAAAAAAAATATTATGAACAACATTTAAAATCTAAAAGTCATATTACAAATATCAATAATGATATTTCAGGTAAAGAATATTTTGATAAAGATAATGATAAGAAACAGAAGACAATTAAAAGAATAAAAAATAAATTAAACAATAAAAGACCATACATATATATTAATTCAGTAGATAATAAAAAAGAAATAGAAATAACCGAGGCATTCAAAAGTGATATTGGACCAGCTGCCATTGAGTTTGAATTTCATAAAAGCAAACATTAGATAAAAATAAAAAGCTAAGTTCTAAGTTTTTAGAAAAATGAAAAATGTTATAAAAATAATTACTGAAGTTGAATACCCTGAAGTTAGTATATCTTCTTAAGTTACATTTTTAAAATCTGAATATATAATATAAATTCCCTTTCACAACATATAATTTCAAAACAGCGTATAGATGATAGATTAGATCAATGTTATAATGAAATAAAAAGTAAAATAGAAGAGAAATAATTTGAAGGATCGGGTTTAATATTTGATGAAATAATATTTATGACTTTACATGTTTATAACACAAAATATAATAAGTTAACTAAATCAAAACCAATTGATGAAAATAATTTATCATATTATAAAGATGATAATATAAATGGATCAAGTTATCTCAAATTACCATTTAAAACTAATGCTGTAATAAATGTACAAAATGTTGATGATAAATGTTTTCTATGGATAATTATAAGTTGCTTACACCCAGTTGAAGATTATAAACAACATAGTTTTACATTAACACATTATAAACCATTTTAAAATAATTATAATATAGACAAGTATCCTGTTAGATTTAGAAATATCCCAAAAATAGAAAGAGATAATGATTTAAAGATAGATGTTTTTCATTTAATCAAATTACCAAAAACAAAAGGTAACAATATTAAACATTTTACATTAGAACCTTTGTATTTATCAAATGATTATGATTCAAATGATGTTATAGATATATTATATTATGAGAATCATTATATGTGGATAAAACGTATTGATTTATTTTTTCAAATCAGAAAATGATTTTGATATTAAAATATATCTATGTAGAAAATGTATAACTAAATTCAGAACTGAAAGTGCATTATTAAATCATAAGCAATTATATAAAAATTATTGTAAAATAGTTTTACCAAATGATAAAATATTAGAATTCAAAAAATATGATTACAAGAATAAAGTGCCATTTGTAATATATGGTGACTGAGTCACTCAATAAAGAAATAACTGATCAAGATAGGAAAGAAATATATTATAAAAGAAAGAAATCAAATTCTGAAAATGATATAATTGATTATTCAGATCCTCAAATAACAAATACAATTGAAAAGATTCATCAAAGTGCTGCAGCTTTTGGATTATATATAAAATCTGATTATCCATAACTAATTGAAAGTGAATATTATCATTATAGAAATGAAAATGATACAAATAAAGAAATAATTATGACAGAAGAAGATAAAGAAAAAATTGTGTTTGCAGATAAATGTTATTATTGTGAAAAGACATTTGATTTTAAAGATAAAAAAGTTGGGGATCATGATCATTTGAATGGAAAGTTTAGAGGCGCAGCGCATGAGAATTGTAACTTACAAGCTATGAAAATCAATTTTGTTCCAGTAATATTTCATAATTTATCAGGATATGATGCACATTTATTTATAAGACAGTTGTGTCATAAAATAAAAGAAATCAATAATGAAATAGAAAGATTAAATTCAAATAGATCAAAAGATAAAATAACAACTTATAAATTTAAAATGTTAGCTAAAACATCTGAGAATTATATATCTTTCCAATTTGGGTGTCTAAGATTTATAGACTCATATAGATTTTTAAGTACTTCATTAGATAATTCATCAAAATCATTAGTTGATGATGAATTAAAAATATTAAAGGAACACTATCCAAACAATGATCATTTTCAATTAATGAGATATAAAGGCGCAATTCCATATTGATTTATAAATCGCATAAGGATTTTAATATAACTGAATTATTAAAAGAACAATTCTATGATGAATTAAAAAATGAATATGTGAAAGATGAAGTCTATAATAGAACATTGAATATTTGGAATCATTTTGGAATGGAAAATCATGGACAATTAGTAGATTTATATTTAAAATCAGATGTATTATTATTAACTGATATATTTGAAAGGTTTAGAGATGTAAATCGAAAATATTTTAATATTGACCCATGTCATTGTCATTCTAGTCAAGGTTTAACTTGGGATCGTGGTTTAAGATTTACGGATATAAGAATGGATTTGTTAACAAATTTAGACCAATTATTGTTATTCGAAAAATCTATGAGGTGTTTCAGGTGTATTAGGTGATATATATTTCAATGTAAATGATAACCCTGGATATAATCTATTATATATAGATGCAAATAATCTATATGGTTGGGCAATGATGGAACCTCAGCGTTATGGAGTATTTGAAATAACTGAAATTTTACAGTATGAAAATAATGATAAATTTGATTGGAAGAAAATAATTCTAGATATTTCGGATGATTCAGTGACTGGTTACTTTTTTGTTGTAGATTTCGAATATCCTGAAAACATTAAATTTAAATCTATAAATCTAGCATACTGTCCCGAACATAAAACTGTAACGCATGAAGAATTATCAAATTATCAAAACAGAATTAAACCCGATAATCATATTCATACAGAAAAGTTAATGGTAACTCAGGAAGATAAATGTAATTATGTAGTACATTATAGAATGTTAAAATTCTATTTGAATCAAGGAATGATCCTAAAAAAGTACATAGATATATTTCATTCAGTCAATCTAAATGGTTAGAGAAATATATAGATTTTAACACCAAACAGAGAACTAAAGCTAAAACTGATTTTGAGAATGATTTCTTCAAGTTAATGAATAATGCATTCTATGGAAAAACTTGTAAAAACATCAGAAATAGAAATGATATTGAGTTAGTCAGTAATGGCAAAAGAATTAGACATTTACAAACATATCCTAAGTTCATCGGTAACAGAA